>NC_132809.1:25854387-26162959 GCF_048594095.1 Paramormyrops kingsleyae | reverse complement strand
TAATTAAATTCCAGGGAGATTCTCCATGAGATATGACTGTCTGTGGTCCCATCATTCATTCTGATTAGCAGATCTGGCTGATTTGCCATTGATCACTGCAGAGGATCAACATCCATTTCCTGACAATGTCAAACATCGACTGTGTTGCACGGGAAGTACGGCTCGGCATCTAATTCAAAATTAAATTTACTTAACGAGGCCCAAAGATAGATGAGGCCTCTGACAAAGATGGTAATAGAGATGGTCAGAACTCCCCATCAATGGCGAATCGATTGCTCCGTGGACAATGACGAAACGAGGCACGACGGGGCGGTTTCAGACACCGTCATACTTGAATGATGGCAGCAGGGGTGTTGTGGCTGGGGAACCCCTTTGCACTCTTGTCATTAACAAAGAGAATGCAGCACCTATAAGAATGCTCATCCAATTATGGGGAACAAGACAGATAGAAAGAAAGATAGCTTTTTAATGGCTTCTGTTTTGCATGATGGCTGAGGTTTTGTATGTTGCAGATCTTAAAATAGAGTAGGCTATAGACAGTCCTTGAAATCCTTAAGGTGTAATATGCATGTCTATGACTGTTTTCACAGTAGACCTGACAGACCAACCCAAGAAAAGCTTCTCGTCACAATCCTCCCATAACCCCATGCTTGACATGTCATTAAAAGCGACGCCTGCTTCTTAAACGCTCACAATAAGAAATACCCGTAGATATTTTATTCATCTCATATTAGTATTTTAAATCCCAAATCCCAAATCTCCCGAATACGGTAGATTTTTAAAAGGTTTTGAAACTATCAGTCTTAATGAGTAATTGCTGCTTCCGCCGATACCTTCAGTAATTAGTGGAGGTCGCATGTTTGAAAGGTGATTCTGTCAATACCGGCAAGATACGGATATTTATGCCAGAAACAAAAAATCAATATCAAGTATTTAATGGAGCGACAAGACAGTAATGTTTAACTAACTGAGATCTACAAACTATCGCTTTATAACACAAGAGCAGGAGAAATGCGATACTCATTTACAGTGTCCGCGTAAAGTGCAGCGTTTTAACTGGAATAAACACAGTAGATCGCGATTTAAGTAGCATAATAAACCGAAAATCACGTCACTGTAGAAGTATAAACATAAAATAAAACATTTTCCTCATAAATGACACATAAACACATACGAGTCTGTTAAATAAAGTAAATGTAATGCACGACCTACCTTTTAATAAACTTCCACAGAGAAGAAAGTAGAAGGGGAAATCGCGACGCTGCATTCCGCCGGAGAGCGATCAAACTCCGCCGACAGTATTAATTTATGATTATAATTAGTGACGGTCTTATGAAGCAGTGAGACTCTGCTGTCGTACGGCCGGACACACAGAGGAGCGGAGCGGCCGTGGGGAGCGCAGGAGACGCCTGACGATCCGCGCCGCCCCGCCCCGCAGCCGCTCGGTGACGGTCGGGCCGGACCTGTCAGATTTGCATCTGAGGGGGACACTGAATTAGTAAATCTGACCATACTGTATACAGCCAGAAAAAAAACTTTTCATACTGTCAATTTCTTTTCCTCCAACAATTGATCCCAGTTGTTTTGAGACAATGATCTACTGTTATTGGGATATAGTAAGAAACGCATTGGGCAATATAATTAGCCTATACATTTCAGATAGGCTAACCTACAGATTAGCCTAATATTGCCTACACTTACATTTCGAAAAGTCTACCCATTCCATTTGATTAGGCTGCCTTGCAGGGATTAAACAAGGGAGGACTTTGCCAACAGTAGAAACCTTCCTGGCACAACATGAAAATGACTGGAGTCTGTTAAACTGATTTATTGCAACAGATTCGGAGTAGAAAGTAAAATTAATTTACAGTCAGTGTTGGAAACATGACAGGAACATGCCCAAACTCAGGTGTATTTGGGGTTAGACAGTAAATCAGGTGCAAGCACTCAGGAGGACATTGGCAGTGTGTGGATTGCATTACAGGGGCCACGGGGCAGAGAACAGCAGCTGCTGTTTGGCCTCGCCAAACATCCACGGCGCACAGTCAGGGGGTGAAACTGCGAGACGAGAATTTTCCATACGCCTATGCATAGTTATCGGTGGATGCAAACGGAGACTTTAACGTTTGAGTAAAAATATAAAATAGCTGCAGCGGAGGGGTAAATTTGCATTATTCATTCACGTTACAGCATCCTACACAGAGACGCAAATTAAGCCTTTTATAGATATTAAAACAAAGGAAATAAAGGTTTTGTTCTCTTTGGATATCTCGGGGGGAAGAGAGTATATATGTGTTTGAAAATAGACCTAGCCAAGTGGTAATTTCGATAAGAGCATATTGCTTTGCTTATTGCTTCCCCCCCCCCCCCCCCCACACACACACACACACACACACACACCTTTGTGTATTACATTGGTGCATTTATGGTGAAATAATCATTTAAGGAAAGAAAAAAAGCAGAATGAGCTAATAAATCCTACAGCCTGTTTAGACCGTGAGTCTACACGACAACAAATAAATCACTGGGCGCCGCTTCGTTGTCATCCAAGGTCTCTCCAGAAACCGGCGTAGTAGATCTCAGCTTCAGCCCACAGACCGAGTTCCCGCCCACTGGAGAAGCCGTCTCAGATCGCTGCTCTGTGGACAGGCTTCTTTTTTGCTTACAGGTCGTCAGTTACCTTTGTGTTCCTCTTGTAACATGCAAAAGCGCTCGTTAGTTTAAAAAAATATATATAATAAATCACAGGGCAACCAATAACATGGTAGTTAAGGACTTCGACTTGTAGCCAATGAATGTCACCCATCTTCTGTACCCACAGTTACTGACAAGTAAAATAGACTAGGTAGGCAATCAGCATAAAGGGAATAATATTGCACCACAGTACCATCCATCCATCCATAATCATGTTAACGAAAAGGCCACCTCCGGACCTGCTCTCGCTAACCACGTTAACGATAAGGTCATTTCCAGACCCGTTCTAAAGGATCTAAAGTGCTAACTGACTGCAGCAGTTAGGACATCAAACCTGTTCTTGAGGGCAGTTTGAGAGGAACTGTATTCAATGAGAAGACTCAAGTCCCCATGATGTTTCAGAGATTAAAAAAAAAAAAGGCCATTTCCCCAAGTCACTGTCACATATGAACGGACCCTATGGACCCCAAAACACTGGTTTTAGAGAAAAAGGATTTACAACCTGCACAAAAAATAAAGACACAGAACACAGCTTATTCAGGGGGTTATAAATAATTAAGGACAAATAAGGCAAATTATGGCGGATTTATTCTGTAATGGTTACAAATCAGAGTCTGTACAGTAATCTAACATGGTTTCTCCATGAATGATCAGCAGGACTTTGTGAAGGTTTCTCTGGTCATGTGACTGCTCCCGATATGGTCAGCTGGCCAAGCGGTCATTCAAGTAGCTGCTAGTGTTGGACTTCTGGAGCAGCAAATTGGCCACATCGAAGAACTTGTGCTCGTAGGCCAACTTGTAGTAGGTGTAGATGTCCTCACAGTGCTCCAGCAGCTTCTTCAGGTTCTGGCTGACCTCAGTTGGAGACTTGGAATGGGAGACCCTGCGGGAGAAAGGGGCACAATTTTAGGACTCAATCCAAAAAACGACACACTCAGCTCTGGGTTTCATGCCCACAAGACACTCCTGCCTTTATTGTGGCCTTTGAAGGCCTGGAATCACGTGACCCTAGAACACCCAATCGGACAGACGTACTTCTTAGATATCTCCTCAAAGAGACTGGCCTGCAGCTGCTGGTGGCGCTTGAACTCTTCCAGGTAGGCAAAGTCTCCCTTGCGCACAACCTTCTGGTACAGAACCTCAGCCCAGTCTGGAGCGAAGTCATAGGCCTCAGCAAGTACAAAGGCCTAGCAGGGGGACAAATGGCACTGATCTCCATGGTATGAGCAAATGTGTACATGCATGGCACACGAATAGCTCATGCATGACACAAGTACGACACACGAATGGCGAGGAGGTACCTGGTAGCAGCGGGGTAGAGCAGCAATGGCACCCGGCAGCTCGGAGGTCCGCAGGTTGATGACCTGCTGCTCTTGGCCCTGATTCAGAATGTGCAGCTGCAGCGTCACCAGCTTGGCCAGCTTCACACATCGGACGCCCTGGCGCACACACGAGTCCTGGGGCGGGGCGGACGGGCACAGAGACGCAGACACACAATCATCTCAAATGCTGAAACGGTAGCTGTGTTGCCATTGAAATTTTGAACAAATTATACGTGAATTTTCTACAAGCCTACAAAGTAAAATTGCAAATAGGTGCCACGTGAAGAATATTTGCCATTTTTCATCCTGCAAGATTAAGGTTCATGTCTCATACATCAGTGTGGAGTGGGCTCTCCACTGGTTAGTAGCCCTAGAAGAACTAATTATCGTGTCCTACACATCTACTCATCCGCAAATTCTGTTTCCAATGCATTTTTGCAAGATGATTCTTTTTTTTCCACCAAAACCACCCCAAGGGAACATAAAAACTGTTCTGTAATATTTGAGGGTTCTTTCAGAATCTGACTATTTCCATTAATGGATTCTGCAGCTGGCGTTTTCAAAATGTGTGAGATCTAGGCTGACAGGAATGCCACTGGGGGTACCTTGGAGTAGCTCTCAGCTGCGTCCTTCAGGAGAGTCAGCACCTTCACCAGGGCACTCTTAAGCTCCGGGGTCACCGCTGTGTCGAGAAAATAAAACCTCACTGAAGAGTTCCTCCTCTCAATGCTCTTTCAGCATCAAGCCAGGAAGCCCCAGGGCCCTCAAACCAGCAGAAAAGGGGCCCTCAAGCTTTCTTTACTTTTTGGCCCTCAGAAGCCAGGAGGATCATGTGTTCTATAAGCTAGAAGGGCTCCTCACCCCAGGGCTGGGACTCGATGAGTTTGAGCTGCGTGCGGGCGGCCGCCTCGTGGTTCTCCCCGATCTCCCGCCGCATGCTGAAGCAGAGAGCCACCATGTTGTGCTTCTCACTGTCCCCAGGCAGGCAGCGCCGCAGGTAATCCAGCAGGGCCGTCTTCAGCATGCTGTTCTGGAAGGAGGGCGGGGTGCACATGGTTTGCTGGCCTCTGACATAGGGACCCGCGGGTTCGGCACCGCCCCCAAACAGAACCCCGCCCACTTACTGACTCCTCCTTCTTCCTGAGCAGCATTTCGAAGCGGTGGCTCTGGTTCAGCAGGTCGAAGATGTAGGTCATCTCGTTGTACCTTCCGATGCCGGTCAGGAGGCGAACCTGGGCACAGGGACACACAGAATGTCCGTGGACTGGTGATGATGGTACAGGGAAAGGGGGTGGGGGACTCAGAAGGGGCGGGGCTCACCAGCAGGCTGTAGCGGTCGCTGTGGGCCAGGTGGGCGTGGCTAAGGTGCCGGGCAGCCTGGAGGACTCGCACGATACCTTCCATGTTACAGGTGATGCTGAAGCAGTCGTGCGCAAGGATGAGCAACTCCACAGCTACGGGGAAGGGTAACAAATGCTAGGATCACAACTGCAAAATCTTCAGTGTCGTCCAGGGCGAGGACTGGACTGGACTGGCTACACCTCCCCAGACAGCCCTCTGCTCCAGAACGAGCCAATCCCCACCCAAGGATGCAGAGGCTAGCTGATCACCTTCCGGTCTGACCAAGTATCGTCTCTGGCCTCCCAGTGAGTGCCAGCCGTATTTTTTCAGCCACTGCATGTAGCACAGAAAACATACTCACTGCACGCCAGCTCCACCAGTGGCATGGAGGGGATGTGGTCCAGCAGCATGGTGCCCACGAGGTTGGGGTCTCCACACAGCCTGGCCAGCTGCAGGAAGGCCTCCCTTCCCTCAGTGGGGCTGTAGATCTGCTTCTCTCCTGCACAAACACATTTGTTCTTGAAAGCATTTTTCACCACAGCCCTTCCTCCAGCCTGAGTGCATAGCAAACGAACCAGCAGAGGTCCAGAGAGCAAAAACCCAGACCAAGATTTAGTTTCAACCAACCAGTTGAGTACTCTGTGACTGTAACTCTTTATACTCAACTGATTGGTTGAAACAAAATCTTAGTTTGGATTTTTACTTTCGGAATCAGCCCCTTATGCGTTTTTCCGTAGTCTAGCCATGGATGCAATTGAATTTTGTCAAAATGTCACCCCAAACACCAAGGTGTGCTCATTTGCGTGGGGCAGCATGTGACTCAGTGGGCTACGGCCTCTGTGCCTGTGATCACAAGGTTGCCGGTTCGAGCCCGGCCTCTCGCCATGTCTGCAGGTCCTTCAATAAGACCCTTAACCCTTAGCTCCCGCAACAGATGGCTTGCTCTCACCTACAGAGTACGGGTTGGGGGAGGCATAAAGAGAATTTCCCCATGGGGTTCAATAAAAAGTATCTATTACTATTATTTTTTTTTCTTTATCGTTTCGGTGTAAATAACAGGTGATGTGACGGGGCCTCACCGCTTCCGACCTCCTCCGAGGCCAGCAGACCCTGAATGACGGCCTTGGAGACCAGCTCTGCCACCACCTCAGCTCCCAGGCTCTGCACGGCAATGAAGGCCTGCGCCTTCTTATAGCGGTCCGGCTGCTGGGACAGAAGGACCTTGCAGAGCACCGACTGCGGCTCCTCGGCCGATATCTGGCTGTAGGGGACCTTCAGCTCCTGGGGCAAAGCACAGGCTGGTCACTGAAGGCGGGGGAAACAGAGCCGGGCTAAGGGAGACGGGGCAGGACGTGCACCTTGGATAGCTCGTAGAGGCTGAGGACTTGCTTGCAGTAGCTCTTTCCATGGAGGCATTCGTCGGCGATCTTCTGGAGCTGCATGGAGATGTGGTCCTCAGGCTGGGACACGACCACGAAGGAGCACAGGCTACTGAAACTGGATGCTGCAGGAGAAGTAGTAAGAGCGCCATGAAACCAGCGAATCAATCACGCGGCGACGCTAAGAGATAGGGGGGGGGGGGAAGCGATGGCACTGACAGCTGGCGAAGCTCCTCTTGGGGTCGCCGTTGGCATCCGGGGAATCAGCTGTGGGAGGCAGCTCCTGGAGAGGCGGGCCCTCCCCGCTGGCGAGGCAACGGCATCGCAACACCAAGGCCACGTCATGCTGGTAGTAGCCAAAGTAGCGGCACACGCGGCTCGCCTCGTTGATGCTGCCCTCATCCAGAAGCCGACCCACCAGTGCAGCCAAAGCGGCCCGTCCCTCTGGCCCCAGGCGGGGCCCCGGGCTCTCGGCCGCGGGCAGGCCCTCAGGATCAAGGTTCTCAGGCCGGTTCAGGGCCGTTGCCTTGGAGAAGGAGAACTCCTTCATGACATCTTCAAAGGAGCCATCGCCTGCAGCCACGACAGGCAGCGCGAACAGGCTCTCCTGCTCCATGGCGGTAACCAACTCCTGCTGCCGTACACGACACTCCCACATCTGCCTCTCCAATGCCTGCAGCTCCTCCAAGGGCGCGGGCTCCAGCCGGCATAGCCAGTGACCTGCCAGGGCCAGGAGCAGCAGCCTCTCTTGAACGCAGTGCAGCTCCTCTTCCGCCGGACTCTGCGGTGCTGGCTCCGAGGGCCGGGCCTGGTCCTGGAAGAAGGCGGAGGCCACCTGCTCCCCCATGGTGTTGCTGCTGAACTGCTCGTGGCACCTCCTCCAGAAGGCGATCCTCGTCTCCTTTCTGGACCACTGTCGTTTCGTCTTCAGGTTCTGCAGTTCCTGCTGCAGCTTCACGGCCCAGGATGGAGGAGGAAGATCTCAATTAATGTTCTAGAAGGTTATGGTAGAACATCCTTATCACTGCAGTTGGGTGTTGGGTCAAGAAGACTCCCAGGGGTGGAGGTACTGGTTAGGATTTCTGCTTCCTCTCTACTTCCACCCCCACCCGCAAATAAGTACAGTCACAGCAGAATTCTGAAATTCCAGGACTTCCCACCTAAACCATTAGTTCTCTAAACTACACTCAGCTGATAAAGGCTGTTGAGACACCTAGGAGTTGAGCAATCCAAGCCTAGGAGTTACCTATGCCCTCCACCCCCCACAACCAAACAACAGCCAAAGACCGCACCTCACTGACGAGCAGGCTGTCGATGGGCAAGTCGGCCAGCTCAGACACCCTCCTGGCCTGCGAGAAGAGCCCGTGTGCCTGCAGCTGCTCCACCAAGCGCAGGCACTCCCCCTGCAGGGCATCGGGGGAATAGTCCTCCAGCAGTGTCTGGCTGAGGGGCACAGGTGTGTCCAACAGGATGTCACTGAGGAGACTGAGCTTCTTAAAGTCCGGACCTGTGGGCAGAGGTCTGATTCACATGCTGTGCTGAGGTCTCCAGCAGAAACCGTAGGAAGCCGGGTAAAGCACAGCATCCCAGTGTTCTGGGTCCATCTGAACTTCATGGGAAACGCAGGAGAGTCCACTCAAATATTCAATTCAATTCAAAGTAACTATTAGAGTAGGGCTGGAGAAACGGCAAACTGGCCCTTGCATACTGTAGACCTGTAAAGTCCCCAGCACCCTGGTGGTGGAAGCCCGGTATTGCAGGCCCTTACCGTTGGACTTGAGCAGGTGGTCGACGTCGGCCAGCAGGCGGAGCAGCTGGTGCAGCTCATAGCGCATGGAGCTCTGCTGCAGCATGGAGAGCAGCAGCACGGAGGCCTGGCTCTCGGACCACTGCGTGGGGATGCTGCCAGAGGGCTGAGTGCAGCTTCCCTTCAGCTGCACGGGGGGGGGGGCGGGGGGAACAAGAGGTGACCTCACTCAATCAAGAGCTGATAAAGTGCACATTTAAACCAGATTCAGCTTCGATTATGTGAAGCCACAAGCCTCAAAAAGCACCAGAGGTGGAGATTTCAGGCCCAGAGAGAAGATTTTGTTTCAATCAACCAGTTCAGTATAAAGAGTCAGTCAACTGGTTGGTTCAAACAAAATCTTGGTCTGGATTTGTACTCTCTGGACCTGAAATCTCCACCTCTAAAAATCACAAATAAAAGTGGAGGGTGTCTCATGAAAGCCCAGAAGCAAAACCTCAGTCCTTAATTGGTCTATTACTCAGGTTTTATTAAGTCCTTATTTAATCGTTGCCGGTCATCAGCCTCGAAAACAGATGGTAACAGAAAAAGAAAAATCCTGGGAAGGGAAAAATAAATCCAGTGGCAGCTGTTTATGGAGGAGAGATCATCTACCTCCCCAGGATGATTAGCGGCTGGTCTGCTTTCACGCCCTCCCCAACCCCCTGCTAGGCCGTTATGAAGGCGTGACCCCCTTCTACGGGCCAGTCTATACTCACGTTCATGAGGCATTTCTGGAACTCCAGGAGCTTCTGCTTGGCCACCTGGTAGTTCTTGTAGTCACAGCACATCTCATACATCTGCAGCATGTGGCCCAGGGGACAGTCCTGGGGGAGGAAGCGACTGGGGTACATAAAGGCCCATGCCACCCACCCTCCCACCCCACCACCTCAAGGGCACACGCCAGGAGGTACCTTCTGGAAAAGCTGGAAGCCGCGGATGAGGGGCCGGACCTTGCGGTTCCGCAGCAGGGTCCTCCAGATGATGGAAAGGTCGTGGAGGCCCCAGCTGTGGTGCCTGACGCTCTCTCGGAGGTGAGCGGTGGCTTCGAGGGTGATGCCATCATCCACGGAGGTCAGGATCCACACGCACAGGCTGTGGATCAAGTCAGCATCCTGGGGGCGGGGCGGGGCGGGAGAAGGGGAGGGGCTCAGTGTGAACACCTTCAGAACCTCACAGACCATCAAACCCAGTTTCTCAGAGCCACTCCATCGAAAGTCACAAGGATTTATTTGCAATTTTGTAGTTAGAAATGGGGCATAACCAAATTATCAGTGCCCAAAGCCACAACACAGTGTTCACAACCTGTCTGTAAGTAATGGGTAACCATGGTAACCGTGACCTGAGTGATTGGGGGGGGGGGGGGGGGTATTTACCTTGTGACAGGCCGCCAGCACCGCCAGAAGGGGGCAGTGCAGCCGTAGTCCCTCAGACAGCAGGTGGCGCCAGGGGCTGCGCTGCTCTCGGCTACGTAGCAGCACCTGGAAGAGCTCGGGGGGGCACTCGGCAGGGGGCTCAGGCTCCGCCCCTCCCAGGCAGTCATCCTGCTCCGGCTGCAGGCGCTGGAAGGCCAGTGAGAGGTGGGCCTGCAGGGTGGGGTCAAACTGGGCCACCAGTGCGCGAGCCTGCCAGACAGGGGCAGAGGGGAGAGCTGTACCAACCAGAACACATGAAGCTGTACCACCCTAACCCTCACCCTGTACCCGGAGCCCTAACCTGGGGGGCTTGGGTACACCCCGGACAGGATGCCAGTCAATCAAAGGGTACACACAAGCGCACACACTCTTACTCTATGGGAAATTTAATGATGCCAATCAGGAAAACGGCATGTCAGGGGTCTGTAGTAGGAAATCAGAGAACCTGGAGGAAGTCTGCGTGAAATGGGGAGAATATGCCAACTCCATACACACGCACAGGTGGGATGTGAGAGGCACTCTGCCGCCCTCTGCTGGAACAGAACTGAACTTAAACTGCAGTCATACCATTCGGCATCTTTTGCTGTGTCAAGGTACCATGAAGAACTTTGAGTCCCTTCGATTCCTTTGGCTTCAGCTCCCTGACTGTATAAGGGAGAGCGTGATGGTATACAGACCTGCTGGGGGGGGTAGCTGTGAAGCTGTATGAAGACCAGAAAATTTAGCCACTGGGCGTCAGCAGCACAGTCACTCAGGTAGGCGGGGGTCAGCGGAAGGTGGTGCAGCTGGCAGAACTGGACTGCCAGGGCCCATTCTTTCCCAGCCTCATACGACGACCTGTGGGCACACAGAGACTGCATGAGCTATGTCCACCTGGCCCTCTCCCCTTGCCCTCCTTCCCCCCTAACCTGCTCTGGTGTCCTCTTCCTGCCCCATCCTTCCCCCTTAACCCACCCGGTTATCCTCTCCCTGTGCCATCCTTTTCCTCTAACCCGCCTGGGCATCCTCTCCCTGTCCCCTCCCTCCCCTTTATCCTGCCCCGGTATCCTCTCCCCTCACCCTCCTTAACCCTTAACCTGCCCGGGTATCCTCTCCCCTCTCCCTCCTTCCCTCTTAACCCGCCCGGGTGTCCACTCCCCACACCCTCCTTCACCCTTAACCTGCCCGGGTATCCTCTCCCCTCTCCCTCCTTCCCTCTTAACCCGCCCGGGTGTCCACTCCCCACACCCTCCTTCACCCTTAACCCGCCCGGGTGTCCACTCCCCACACCCTCCTTCACCTTTAACCCGCCCGGGTATCCACTCCCCACACCCTCCTTCACCCTTAACCCGCCCGGGTATCCTCTCCCCTCACCCTCCTTCCCCCTTAACCCGCCCGGGTATCCTCTCCCCTCACCCTCCTTCCCCCTTAACCCACCCAGGTATCCTCTCCCTGCTCCCTAACCCACCCGGGTATCCTCTCCCTGCTCCCTAACCCACCTGGGTATCCTCTCCCTGCTCCCTAACCCACCTGGGTATCCTCTCCCTGCCCCCTCGTTTATCCCGCCCGGGTATCCTCTCCATGCACCCTCTTTCCCCACCTGAGTATCCTTTCCCTGCCCCCTCCCTCTTCTTTAACCCACCTGGGGAATCTTCTCCCTGCCCCCTCCCACTCCCTTAACCCGCCTGGGTATCCTCTCTCACACACCCACCTCCCAAGGCTCTTCCTCTCCACACTGTCCCTCACTGCAGCCTCCAGGTGAACCAGCAGCTGTTGCGCCGACTCCCCCTCACGCTCCTGCAGACCACTGGCTCTGTCCACTGGGAACATGGGGACACACAGCCTTTTACTGTCACTATCAGCCGTGAGGAAAAACACTCTAATCTGTTTATTTCGTCCTTATTATGTGGAGAATGAAATGATTTGACACAGAAAATGTGCATATTATTGTGGGTCACCATCACAGTAAATAAGAGATAAACAAAGAAACGCAACTGAGGCACATCTCTAGGTACAAACATATTAGCTTTGGATTATCGAACATGAGATAAGATGCCAAAGCCAGAAGCAAACAAACGTCCCCCTCCCAGGACAGCGTGCCGGGCCCTCACCTAGTGAGTCCCTGAGGGCCCCGCTTGCCTCCTCCTGGCCCTCACCTAGTGAGTCCCTGAGGGCCCCGCTTGCCTCCTCCTGGCCCTCACCTAGTGAGTCCCTGAGGGCCCCGCTTGCCTCCTCCTGGCCCTCATCTAGTGAGTCCCTGAGGGCCCCGCTTGCCTCCTCCTGGCCTTCACCTAGTGAGTCCCTGAGGGCCCCGCTTGCCTCCTCCTGGCCCTCACCTAGTGAGTCCCTGAGGGCCCCGCTTGCCTCCTCCTGGCCCTCACCTAGTGAGTCCCTGAGGGCCCCGTTTGCCCCCTCCTGGCCCTCACCTAGTGAGTCCCTGAGGGCCCCGCTTGCCTCCTCCTGGCCCTCACCTAGTGAGTCCCTGAGGGCCCCGCTTGCCTCCTCCTGGCCCTCACCTAGTGAGTCCCTGAGGGCCCCGCTTGCCTCCTCCTGGCCCTCACCTAGTGAGTCCCTGAGGGCCCCGCTTGCCTCCTCCTGGCCCTCACCTAGTGAGTCCCTGAGGGCCCCGCTTGCCTCCTCCTGGCCCTCACCTAGTGAGTCCCTGAGGGCCCCGCTTGCCTCCTCCTGGCCCTCACCTAGTGAGTCCCTGAGGGCCCCGCTTGCCTCCTCCTGGCCCTCACCTAGTGAGTCCCTGAGGGCCCCGTTTGCCTCCTCCTGGCCCTCACCTAGTGAGTCCCTGAGGGCCCCGCTTGCCTCCTCCTGGCCCTCACCTAGTGAGTCCCTGAGGGCCCCGCTTGCCTCCTCCTGGCCCTCACCTAGTGAGTCCCTGAGGGCCCCGTTTGCCCCCTCCTGGCCCTCACCTAGTGAGTCCCTGAGGGCCCCGCTTGCCTCCTCCTGGCCCTCACCTAGTGAGTCCCTGAGGGCCCCGCTTGCCTCCTCCTGGCCCTGGCTCTGGCTCCGCAGCACCAGGCTGAGCGCGGCCACATCCACACGCAGCTTCAAGCTGCCGACGCCCAGCATCTCGCAGAAGCAGGCGCAGGCCGAGGCGACGGGCGGTGCGTGGAAATGGCGCAGGGCCAGGGCGTAGGCCTGCTGTGCGCCGAGGGCCACCCTGTCACACACACAGACGCAAAGCGGGGTCACGACCCCCGTGTCACAGCGCTGTATCACCATGGCTGGCAGGGATCTTCGAAAAGTGAAAGAGCGAGTTTTATCCAGCTGATGGTCACAGATCAAAGGGAAGCAATATCACATGTACACACAAAGACAGACAAAGCTCCCTTTCATCCTAAATTCCCCATTCCAATTTTTAACACGTGAAATGCACCTTCTACGCCTGCATTTGAGTGCGGTGCCTCGGATTAATTGATTAATTTAATTTACTCAGCATTGTCTGCTCACTAAACAGCTTTCCAAAAGTTCACTTCTTTGTTACCACGATCCAGTGTTCCAGTGTAACGTTTTTCCAGAGCGATACGAAATTTTCTTTTGACTTCAATGTATCAGTTTTCCAGCCATTGTTAAAGCCACAACCAGCTCTGGACCTGGACCTTAGGGTTCGAGCTGTTCTCTACAGACCGAAGCGGTGATGGAGTAAAGCGGCACGGGGCCCGATCTGCCACTCACTGCAGCTGGGGGTCACTGGAAGCGGCGAGCTGCTGCAGCAGGAAGGTGCCGAACGCAGAGGCCGGCCGCCCATGCCGTAGATAGTACAGGAAGTCCAGGCGCTCCACCAGGGCATGCTGGGCCACCAGCTGTGGGCTGGAGAAGTGTGGCAGCTCCAAGGCATCTGCGGGACAGAGAATGGGCCGCACCGCCCAGTGAACACAGCGCCCCCTATGTGCAGGCTCCCGCTAACCACTGTCTGTCCTCTAGCAACATCGGGCTCCTCCCTTATTGGACAGCAGGGTTGCCCCGCCTGACGCACGCCTCCCCTCCACTCCCCCTACTTGGCTCCCTGCACCCCAGGTGCCTGGTGAAGACGACCTACCGCCGTTGCCTAACGTGTTGGCTGACTGCCAATGGAACAGTCTGGAAGGATCCAAGGGGTGCAGGGACTGAAAGACAGAGAACGGGAATTAAAGGGGGGGGTGGTGCTTTAACCAACAGCTGGCACTCCACAGAAAGGCAGTCCTGCCCCACCCAACCAGGTACGCCTTGTGCTGGGTCGGCACGTTTCTGGGCCAGCCTGTACGCTTTATTAACCTCCATGATAAAAAATGAGCTGAACAAAAGAGAGCAGTAAGGGGGGGGGCAGGCATTTCATTACCTAAGAGCCCCTAAATGCTCACAGCTTGAAGCTGACAGGACTGGGCCCCCCGGGGAAACGTGCTGTGGTTCCACAGGGATCTGACACCCCATAATGTTGGCTTAATTAATGCTGTGTCTGTGTCCATTTGCAGAAGTTCTCCATCTTCCCTGAGAATCGGCAAGGCCTTCAGAACAGTGAGTCACACAGCTCCCACGGGTTTCTCTACCAGGCACGGCTCCACAGGGGGGCAGGGCAGGCCGGATTGCCCCCCCCCCAAAACTAAAAATGGACAGACTCTGCTTCCCCCGGCAACATTTCAAAGCCGGAACCAAGCTATACCTGTGTGTGTGTTAGTGTACGAGGCCATACCTGCATGAGCTGGTACAGAGTGATGTCAGATGGGGGTGTTCCCCGCAGGCCGCTGGGGGGGAACAGGGCTGACTTCAGCTTAGGGTACGGGGTCAGAGCCATCTTCAGGAGCTGGAGGTCTACCTTCCCTGGGGAGTCACCTGAGCCCCGCCCTGCGCTCACCACCTGTTGGGGGGGGGCAGCATCCTCACATGGGCGTTACGGAAAAGGCACTCGGAGGCTGACACCCACAACGCTGCCCAGCTCTAACTCGCTCCACTGGGCAGGTTAGTGAATAAAGGAGCCGGTTAGTCCAGCGTTAAAGTACCGACGTTGCCAAACCGGACTGGTAACCAGTGGTACGCACCTTTATCTGTGCCATTTTCGTATGTTCGAGTCTTAAAACTAAAATCTTAATTCATCAAAAGCAAAAATGTCTGCTATATGGAATAAAGGGTGGCGGATACCAATCGCTTCTGTCAGTTTCAACTTTTTTCATGGAAAATGATTATTTTTTAGAATGTGGAAGAAGGCCAGTATTTGTTTGTATTCATCAGATGTTTAAATGGCTCTATATACTGTTATGCTTATCAGCAGCTGCTGCATGTATACAAATAAAAGGTTAAATCCAGGGCTTCAGAGGTGAAGGACTCACTTCCAGCAGGAGAGACCCCTAGTGGCCACTCTGAGACGGTGATCCGCTCACCTGGTCAATGCCCCCAGGGGCAAACATGATGGTGGAGAGTGCGAGGAGGCTGTGGCCCTCCAGCAGCATGCTGCTGACGCTAGCCGGGCTGCCCGGGGTCAGGATCTGCGCGTTGGTCAGGCTGGCCTGGAACACGGCCTCGGGCTCTGGAAGGAGGATCCGTTCACCATGGCAACCCGCTTTCCAGCATCTCTCTGTGCGGGGCATGTCAAATGCGTCTCACTTACCGTTCAGGTTCCTGGTGATCTCCTGCACCTTCACCATCATCTCAAACCAGGGGTAGCTCTCATGCAGGCTGGTGTCTGCCAGGGCTGCACAGTTTTCTGGAGTCAAGCTAAAGAAAGAGCAATTCTGGGGATGAGGAAAAGTGCACAGGAGCAATACACCTAACTGACCAGAAGGGGGCGTCCTCACCGGTAATGCTGCGTGTAGCTGTACAGCAGGTATCTCAGGCCGTTCTCCAGGCAGTGCCTGATGAAGCAAGCATGGAAGTCAAGGCCCTGGGGGGAGCGGAAGTGTGGCACAGGGGAGCGGTCCTGCATCACGCCGCCTGCCTGGCCGAGGCGCCACAGCAGCTGCTCAAAGTCCAACAGCTCAGCCTGGGTGAAGATTCCCTTCCTGGCGGGGAGGGAGGGAGTCAGGGCAGATGTAGAGCAGGAGGGACCGGGGGGGGTGGCGGAGGGGCCGGCTTACCTGGCCAGCATGTCCAGCACCTCGTCCCGCAGGTACCCGCAGCAGGCCGTGTGCTCGTTCACAATGTCAGCGGTGAGCGCCGGCCACTCGTCCGCCTCTGGGAGGCGCTCCAGCCAGCGCGTGATCCGTTCCCGGTCGTGGAGGGAGGTCAGGTAGAGCCACAGCACCGCAGGGTCGCAGGACCTCAGGGCTGTTAATATGCACACACACGCATGAAAACACGCAGAAACACGCATGAAAACACAGGAACACATGCAAACACACACATGCACACATGTAAACACACACAAGCATGTAAACACACACATGCACACAAACACACACGCTAGTAAACACACACACATAAACACGCACAGTTCATGTATTCCTCTAGTGCCTCTCCTCAGAACAATCTGGCACTGAATGAGGAGAAGCAGGTTCTCTCTGGTTCTCCCGACTTGTCCGTTATTTTAAGTAGTACGGTACACAAGCACAGACTTCAGGCTTCACGGTTCACACAGGCATGCTGTGCAGCACAGCAGCTGGCTGGCTGTTGCAGTGATTCACTGTTTGCCCTCTCAGCAACACTCTAACCCCCACTTGCTCCAGGGACTGGATGACCCTGCTTTCTAAAATATCTGTCACTCTGGATAAAAATGCCTGCTAAACATAATGTAAAATGAGTCATTAATTGCTATGAACCCTCAAGGACGTATAATGAGCTACGTCATTAAATGCCTAATGTCTTGTTAGGAAAAAAAAAATAAAAAATCAAAGCTGTTCTATAAAAAGGTCTGTATGTATCCTGGTGTCACCGGAGTTGAAATACCTAGTGTGTTTCCACCTGACATGAGTCACATGCTTAACAGAGGTTAACTGCAGTTAGTCAGGTGATGGGTCATGTGACTTGAACGGTACTCCAGGTTAAATGCCTTTAAAGGGCCGGTGTGTATGCGGGTTTTCGCTGCAACTCCCTAATTAGAAGACTGATTAGAGAACAGACTGGCTGAAGTGTCCTCACACCCGGGTTTGAACAGCTGACCTAAAAGTTATCCCAAAAACCCGCATACACACCGGCCCTTTGTGGATAAGATTGCCCACCCCTGCTTTAAGTGAAGCACGGACAGCTTCCTTAAGATCCGTCAGCAGCCTACGCTCACCGTGGTCCTGCACTCGTGACATCAGGATGGATCTCCGCGTGTTCTGGTCCCAGTGCCTCACCCAGTCCATCCTGACAGAGGTCCACATAGCCTGGGAGGCCCGTGGACCCGGCGCCACGCCCAACGCCTCCAGCAGCCGCCTGGACTCTGGGCTGATCTGCTCCATCTGGAGAGTGCTGGGCATGGAGAGATGGCTTGACATACAGGACGCAGCACTGGGGGAAGCATGCGACTCAGTGGGCTAAGCCTTTGTGTCTGACTGGGAGGTCAGCATTTCAAGCCTGGCCTCAACCAAACAGTCACATGTCTGTAGGCCCTTGAGTAAGGCCCTTAACCCCAAACTCCATGGGCTTCATGGCAGGTAGCTGCCCTTCGCTACCAAGCTCGCTCTCACCTACATATGTGTATGTGCGTCATGGAGAGAGCAAGATGGTGTAGGCAAGAGGAGAACTTCCCTACGGGGATCAATAAAGTCTCATTATTATTTACACTGCTCAAAAAATTAAAGGAACACTTTTTGGTATAGCATCAAGTCAATTAAACTACTGGGATATTGATCTGGTCAGTTAAGTAGCGGAGGGGGTTGTTAATCAGTTTCAGCTGCTTTTGTCTTAATGAAATTATCAACAGGAGCACTAGAGAGGCAACAGGGAGACGACCCCCAAACAGGAATGGTTTAACAGGTGGAGGCCACTGACATTTTTCCCTCCTCATATTTTCTGACTGTTTTTTCACTAGTTTTGCATTTGGCTACGGTCAGTGTCACTACTGGTAGCATGGGGTGATACCTGGACCCTACAGAGGTTGCACAGGTAGCCCAACTCCTCCAGGATGGTGCATCAATACGTGCCATTTCCAGAAGGTTTGTTGTGTCTCTCAACACAATTTCAAGGGCATGGAGGACATTCCAGGAAACAGGCAGTTACTCTAGGAGAGCTGGACTGGGCCGTAGAAGGTCCTTAACCCATCAGCAGGACTGGTATCTGCTCCTTTGTGTAAGGAGGGACAGGATGAGCACTGCCAGAGCCCTACAAAATGACCTCCAGCAGGCCACTGGTGTGAATGTCTCTGACCAAGCAATTAGAAACAGACTTCATGAAGGTGGCCTGAGGGCCCGATGTCCTATAGTGCTCACTGCCCGGCACTGTGGAGCTTGACTGGGATTTGCCATAGAATACCAGGATTGGCAGGTCCGCCACTGGTGCTCTGTGCTTTTTCACAGATGAGAGCAGGTTCACCCTGAGCACATGTGACAGACATGAAAGGGTCTGGAGAAGCTGCAGAGAACGTTATGCTGCCTGTAACATTGTTCAGCATGACCGGCTTGGTGGTGGGTCAGTGATGGTCTGGGGAGGCATATCCATGGATAGATGCACCTTGACTGCCATTAGGTATCAGGATGAAACTCTTGGACCCATTGTCAATCCCTATGCTGGTGCAAGACAATACCCGGCCTCATATAGCAAGAGTATGCAGTCAGTTCCTGGAGAACGAAGGAATTCATACCATTGACTGGCCACCTCGCTCGCCTGACTTAAATCTAATAGAACACCTCTGGGACATTATGTTTCGGTCCATCCGACGCTGCCAGGTTGTACCTCAGACTGTCCAGGAGCTCTGTGATGCCCTGGTCCAGATCTGGGAGGAGATCCCCCAGGACACCATCCGTCATCTCATTATGAGCAGCCCCGAAGTTGTCAGGCATGCATAGATGCACGTGGGGGCCATACAAACTACTGAGTACGATTTTGAGTTGCTGCAATGAAATTTCGGCGGAATGGACCAGCTTGCCGCATCATTTTTTCACTTGGATTTTTGGGGTGTTTTTGAATTCAGCCCTCTGTAGGTTGACAATTTTCATTTCCATCAAACGAAGTGGCATCCTTTCATTCCTAACACGTTACCCAGTCCATATCAGTACACATATCCAGCTTGATTTTTTTCCCCATTGAGATCTGATGTGTTTTCAAAGTGTTCCTTTAGTTTTTCGAGCAGTGTATATTAGACAGATGCTTATTGGTCAGCTTGCTCTTTCTGGGGTCCTCAGGGGCCCCACACAAATGTGTGGTTTAAGTGGCGGCAAACAGCACCACTGTAGATGCTCCAGCCACAAGTCAGAATGCATCAGAAGATCAATTTCAAGGCAGAACAGACTGTACAGCCACCCAGATCCCCTACCTTTTCCTCACAGAGCTTCTGTAACGCGTCGCAGGCATCAAACGCAGGCCTTCCAGCTGTTTGATGAAATGCACCACCCCTTCCTCCTCATCCGACAGAAAGTTCAGCCTCCGTAACTCTTCCACCTGTGGGAGTTGACCGTAGTTACAAAGGGGCAGGTAGGTGTGGTAGGAAGATGCGGATGGTCAGGCAGATGCTCACCACGAAGTCCCTCAGCTCTACATCGTCAGTGTGAAGGCAGACCTTCCGGAGCTGTTCTTTGACACTGAAGCCCTGCCAGAAAGAAAGTCTATCAGATCTTGTTTCAGGTAGAAAAGCACAGCACTGACAGTGAGGACAGTGAGGACAGGCCCTACCATGTTACGCAGCAGACATTTGGCCTGGTCCAGATCCCGCCGCTCCAAGCACTGGAAGGCCAGCTGCAGCCCCGTGGCCCTGAGCTCTGAGAGGTTCTGCTCGGCACAGTTGCGGGTCTTCAGGTACGCCTGGGCGCGTGGGATCTCGTTGGCCATCACGGCCTGCAGGACCACCTCCTGAAACAGAGAGAAATGTTAGAAGCACCATCCACTGCGGTGGGGTGCAACAGTCTCAGAGCCCCCACATCAGTACAGCGGAAACTCAATATCACCTCCTGAGCTGATGAAGAATGAGAATCAATGAAGAATCAGTGTGAGCCAATAAAAAAACCAATCAGCCAATAAGAAACCAGTGAGAGCCAATGAGGAACCAAGAAGAGTCAAAGAACCAATTAACAACTAATGGGTGTCAATGAAGTGCAAATGAAATGACAGATTGTGCGACAGCCAACGGCAGTAAATAAGAGACATGGAAAACATCACCGTAGATAACAATAAACACTGGCTGTGACACATTAAAACCATGGGCCATTTTGCCTTCGTGCCGATGGGCTGCCTTGTGACACCTCATTGGAAATCAGTACCTCTGTGGACAGGGAATGCCAGATCTGCTCAGGCCCAGAGTCAGGAACCACAGCCGGTCCAGCGTCAACTTCCTGTATAGCAGGTTCCTGTGGACCGGCACCCCCTACAGGCCAGGGGAACCTCTTCATGAAGACACGAAGGTCACAGATGTACTTGTTGAGAATCACCAGGCACTGCTGCAGGTTCTCGTCTGGTTCTGATGACCCAGATGGGAGGAGGGAGAAAGAAGACTCAAGGAAGGTTCTGGATGGGTTCAGAGACCCCATCATAACCCAGGGTCACTCATGCCATTTAAAGGTGGAATTTCCACAGCACAGCACATTTAACTGGAACAATGTTTCAGGAGTTTTCAAACCCACTGGATACCAAACTCTCACCTTCTGAGTCAGACAGGATCTCCTGCACACGCGTGTTAAGGAACGTCAGCGTGATGTTCAGCAGTTGCTCCGAAAACTGCTTGCTCTGGGACTCAGAGTGGGTGTCCCTGATGGCTGAGCTGAGAAGGTCCAAAGCAGGACACAGAGCCTGCACATCTGCAGAAGGAAATCACACACGCATCATAGAGCACGCCAGGAATGGCTCAAGATGGCCTGCTTCAGTGGACCACAAAACTCAGAGAAACACCATTCAGCCAATGGGCTATGCCAGAAACAGCAGGTACCTGTGCGTGTTGTGAATAGTCATTTGTGTCAGGCCTTCCCAAGGTCTGGCCCCCTGTTGGCCACTAACAGTCACTACACGAAATATACATATTGCTTATTTAGAAGATACTGAAGCAGCATGTTCTGCTAATCAGCTAGTTAGCTATTTATTTAGCTTTTGAAACACAGACATACACAGATACACTCTCTCTGTCAGTGGTATCTGTTTGCGGGTTTGTTATATGGGACATTTTTATAACAAAATGACTAAATCGCTTAGGGAGGATCACCACACAAAATGGAGAAATACTCCTACTCTTCAGCTGGTTCAGGGTGGAGACGGTGGCTGGATGCTCTGGGAGGCCGAATCCCACGCGTGGACACAGGAAGTTCTCCTTGCTCTTCAGGAAGAAGTCCACGGTGTCCAGCTGATGATTCTTCAGACCAGCCTGGGGGAAAGAGAACACATAGCAGTGGATCTCGCCTTCTGGATCCAACCAACAGCTGAGCTAGCCAGCCCCAGTGCCAAAGCACACCCCCCCCCCAACCTGCAGGGCATGGATGGGGATGGAGCAGCGGTCCCAGGCGTTGAGATGACAGAGGGAGTCCGCCGTCCCAGCACTGCCAAACACCATCAGCCTATTGAGCAGCTCCTCCTGAGAGACTCCGAAGAGGAGCAGGGACAGGCCGCTGTCTGTAACGCAAAGTGAAACATCTTAGCGCGCTGCCGACGTGCTAACAGACTAAGACACACTAATCCAGATAGAGAGAGAGAGCTCTAACAAAGACGAATGACAAACGGACCAGGTACCCCTGCGTCACATGCTAATCAGACAGTGTCTACTGCATTATACGCTGATGTGATGGCATGCAATTGCCTTGAGTGCTGGTGACATCTCACCTTTGAGAAGCAGGCTGGCATGTTCCCCGGCGCCCTGCCTGACTGGCACGAACCAGCCCGAGGGCCGACAGTAGGACACCCTCTGGCTCTCCGGGTCCCAGAAGGCGACGGCCGACCCGTGGCCGTCAGGGGTCGTGAAGGTCACGACAGCCGAGAACTCTGTCACGGCCAGCGCAACGGGGGCTGCCCCATCCTCCAGCTCAAACTGCACAGTGGCGCCTCCGGCTGGAGCGGCACTGCGAAACAGCCCAGCTCCCACGGCCGCTTGCTGGCACTCCACGTGGAGGATGTCTTTGAACCAGGGGTGCTTTGTTTTCTGGGGCGGGGCCCCTGGGGTACGAGCCTTGTTGTATAGAATCGCCAGCTGAGCCTCCCAGGAGCTACAGTGCAGGACGACAGGAGGATACATCACTATTCGCTTATTAGACATTCATCCATCTTCAGCAGATACTGTTATCCAGGAGAAAGCGGGGGCAGACAGTCCCTGGAGCACTTGTGGGTTAAGGGCCTTGCGCAGGGGCCCAATGGTGACATCACTCTGCTGACCCTGGGATTTGATCCAGTGACCCAAAGAGCCACACACCTCCCCCTAATTAATCAATAACATGGGACTGAAGCTCAGGATTTTGTGCTAAATGCCACCACATCTCAATCCTTGCTGGACAAGGCTCCTGGGATAGAGGGAGTGGAAACAGTCACCCTGACAGCTGGGGGGTCACTCACCGGTCTATACGAAGGGAAACCCCCAGGGCGGCGACACTGTGCTGGGCACTGGAGAGTCCGTCCTGGTCAAGCGCCCCCAAGGCCTGAAGTGGGAGGTGGGTGGGAGGGGCGCGGTGCAGCAGGTGTTCAGGGTGTGACCTGCAACGGGACGGACTGAGCGTTCAAGCGGGGACACATATGCCAAGGAAGGAGAAAGTGTCAGAACATGGAAGAAACAGTGAACGAACGTGGAACCGCAGACTGCAGACAGAAAGAAATATAACGTCAAAGTGCAGATTTGTCATCATTATCAATGACAGCAGAGGAGGTTTCTCTGCTCACCTAAAATAGTCACTCAGATCGATGGCCCAGGCGCAGTCGGCACAAGCCACCACCAGGGTGCTCAGATCCTGCGACACCCGGAAGAGGCGGAACGAGGGGGCATCCTGGGCCGGGTCTGCCTCCCCCGAGCCCCCACCTGCCTGGCACAGAGTGAGGTCCACGCTGGCGAGCAGGGCACCGCTGGCACAGCAGAGCACATCTGGGACACGGGGTTAAGGCCTGACACCTGAGAGCTGCAGGTAAATCATCTGGCATTCAAGGCTGTGCATGTGTGTGGGGGTGTGGGGACGCCCCCTGCACGGAGGAAGACCCACTGTCTTTGTCACCCACTCTAAGAGATAGACAGACATAAATAAAGAAAACTAATACATTTTATATATTTACTTTTCAGAGGTGGAAATATCAGGTTCAGAAAGTGAAAATCCATGCCAAGATTTTGTTTCAACCAATCAGTTGAGTACTCTGTGACTGTGATTCTTTATACACACACACACACACACACACACACACACACACACAAAACATTCTAGAAAATCAGGTCAGGAGAGAGGCTTAACACAGTCAGCTTATTCTTATATTGCACTGTCCTGTCCTACACTGTCTTGTTTGTCTTATTGCCCTTCTGACTCCTGCAACTTTCCTGCACAAGAATTTCAGTGTGTCTCTGAACACACGCGACAATAAAATGTGTAACTTGAAAACTTGACGATAGCTGGCAGTTAAGACCCCAAGTAGTGAACAGCTAGAGAATATCTACAGTGTGTGAATTATGCAGTGACTTCATACACACTCCGTTGCGCAGTGGCTGGCTTTCAAGGATACACAGCTGTCCCGCGTCAGCCAGAATGAAGAGGACCCCTCTGCACATCTGGAAGTCCACGCTTCGGTCCAGGGCTTCTGCAGGCAGTGCTAAGATGCAGCCGGGGACCTTCTCGGGCTCTGGGGCCCCGTCTGGCCACAACAGCTGCAGGAGGACGGCGCCATTCACCAACACACAGCAGCGTCCCTCCGTGAAAGAGAGCACCCTCAGGCTGAGCAGCTCAGAGATCCCTGCGGACACAGAGCCAGGACCCTGGGCTCATGCAGCTGCTCTATTCCTGCCGATCCTCATAGCGATAAACTCAGTGAACTCACTCTGGTCCGTCTCCTTGGCGACCTGCAGTAAGGCACCCGCGGAGCAGCCGGCTGCGCAGACAGGGGGCTCGAGCTCCGTGCCCTGTAGCCCCATCACATAAAGCCAGAGCTCATTCTTGGGACCCACCGTTAGCAGCCGGTGGCTGGCTTGCCCAAGCACTTGAGGAGGCTCTGACTCCCACACAAAGCTGCAATTACGCAGGAGGGATGAGTGAAAATGAAGAGAGACATTGCACACCACACTGAGGTTAGAAAGAGAGTGCCCGTGGTAACGTTTCATATCTTTGTTTAAACGACATTCTTGGCTAAAAACTCCTGGCTGCTGTTTAAATTGTACCACGAAGTTTGACCATTAAAAACAGGAATATGGTATATTACTCAGTGCCTGTTGATTCCAGTATATACACCTTCACCGTCAAGTCTGTAACATCCGATAAAGTTTAAATAGGACTACGTAAAAACAACAAAAAGGAAAAGTATTTTATGACAAATGTTCCACCTTTTTCAAGCAGTCTTAAGTACAAACTCGGTAAACATTACCCCTAGGTTTAGACAGATTTCATAAACGGAGACAGCATGTCGTTTCGGACAGAGGGGGCTTCCTTACTCCGTGTGTGTGCCGTCGATCTTCGTCTCGGGGGGGTTGCTCTCTGATACATCGGCCAGGACTATGCGGCCGCCGGCGGTCAGGCAGCACAGCAGGGAGGACCTCCTGGCCATCTCAGCCTTAACCGTGTCACGGACATTCCGAGAAAACTGGCCGTCGGGTAGCAGCGCGACCTCCAGAGCGCTGTACTGACGTCCGTCAGATTTGTTCAGCATTTTGACGCGCCGCTTTGCTACTCAGTGTTACATTTAAACACATGTGCCTTCAACCCATAGACAAGCAGCTGCCAAAATATACTTTTCAAAGTTACATAATAACTGTCAGCGCCCATGCACTCACATAAGGCTAAACTTCTGCATTATTTTTGCGTCATTCCCGTCTCCTCCAGAAATAATGTTGTCTTTTTGAACTGATTGCAACATTACATTTTCTGAAGATAACAAGAAACAAGAACAAAATGTTTACTTCCCCATTACTGACTTCCTCTGTTGCCAGCGTTGGATATTTGATTGACATCTAGTTCGTACAATCAGAGCCCAGATTTTTAAGTCACGTGATCATCGTCCTCCAATAGAAATGTTAAGACAAGACATTGTATATATTAAGACCAGATAAATCAACCACGGTAGATTAGTGTATGAAAACTACATTAATAGAAAAAGTTATAAATGTATAACACAAATATAATAAGCATTCATGAATACAAATGCATATATAAATACAAATCATTTTACGTATGTTCTGACAGTGCTCTATCAATGTGATCCGGCATCGATTTGTTTGGCGTAATAAGAAGGATATTTTTTCATGATAGGAAAGTAGCTCCGAAATCCGGAGTGTCAAAGTCACAGCGAAGTTGAGTATGGCGTGCCGTGAAAGATGGGAATAGTGTCTTATCTCCTGTCTTTCACTGTCGACAGGCTGTTGCGGATTTCTGGGTTTTCTGAAAACAAGAATGTACTGAGTGCTAGGAAGATGGACGAAAAGGCATTAGAGGTTTATGGTAAACGTATGCCATGATCTGTTATAATAGGACTCTAGGTTGAGTGCCTTTATTATAAGGGCACCTTTAATCACTGTTGATCATCCAGTAAATCTCTGCATTCCCAGCACTCTTCCATTTACATTTCCGTAATGCCTATTCTCCTTTTCTGCTTGCCTGCTTCTCCTTCAGACGTGATCCGCACTATCCGCGACCCGGAAAAGCCCAACACCCTGGAGGAGCTGGACGTGGTGTCCGAGAAGTGCGTCCAGGTGCAGGAGCTGGGGGAAGACGAGTACCTCATTGTGATCCGCTTCTCCCCCACGGTGCCACACTGCTCCCTGGCCACCCTCATCGGTATGAGCGTCCCGCCGTCCGGAGCCAGTTTCACTTTAGGCATCGGAGTGACTGGATAAAATTACATCCCGATAACATTACAGTATTTAATTACCGAATTAAGCTTGGGCACGAGCCAATTCCGTTCCCCTTTTTTGATGAAGTGGATGGAATAAAGTTGAAGATGTAACTATCGAAAAGATAACGTGGCTGTGGGCGATCAAATGCTATCATAAACATGGATAGAGAAACGTGTCGTTCTGCCGTGGTGTTTGTGGACTGGGGCAGAGCTGATTGGTTCATGATCAGGACCGAACTAAACAGAGGATTTGTTCAAAGCGTATTGCTAACATCTGATGAGTTACTTTTGGATGGTTACCAATAGCCTCGTCAGTGTTACTTTGTCACAGCTTGTCAGAGAGTTAACTATACCTATACAAACTATACCTTTCTTACATCTTCAAGTGCGAAAGTAACATTTGTTATCTTCTGCCAGACTCGACATTTCTCGGCTCATTTAAAGTGCTAAATTCAAAGGTGCCGTTAAACTCCTGGGGTGTGGAGTCTTATCTTGTAAATCCAGGACCCCAAATATGTATTATCCTTAGACCATATAGCTATCTGGGTCACACAGTTACATTTCTGATGATCAATGCCTTTGCCATTGTGTATAATGGCCAGCTGTTAGTGCTGATCCCAATTAGATTCTCAGGCCTGGAAATACAGTCACTTTCCAAAAGGTGGGAGATAAACTGGGGGAATTAAAGGCTGGTTCTTCTCTTCTTGTCATTTCTCACAAACAATACTGTTTTCCTGCAGATCCTATTTCAGTCCCCGAAAAAATGTCCTCTGTGTTAATGCTCAAGAAGAAATGGTCTTGTTTAAAAGTCTTTCTGTATTTTGACAGGTCTTTGTTTGCAAGTCAAACTGCAGAGGTGTTTGCCATTCAAACACAAGGTGAGTGGGCCAGGAATGAAGATGTCATCAATTATTTTTTCTCTTCAGCTTATTTTTGAGAAGTAATCTTTGTCTTTTGTCAGTACCTTATACATGACATTCACTGAGTTTAATTCTTAGTAGAAATTGCTACACAAACAGTGATATTGTTTTGACAGATGGTCCTTTACATCAAACAATTTTACTGTTTAAAATTTAAGCGCCGAATTCAGTTTAATATGCCTTTTTTTTTTTAATGCATTCCAGTTGGAAATTTACATCTCGGAAGGGACCCATTCCACAGAGGAAGACAGTGAGTTTGTAAACATTACTTCTGTTTCTGTTGTGATAAGACAAGTGCATTATGGGAATTAGCCTGCTTGGTGGCTAATGGCCGCACTCAGCATAGTGTGGCCTGTGATGGCTTACCTTTTTGTCGTCAACAGTTAACAAGCAGATCAACGACAAGGAGCGGGTGGCTGCTGCGATGGAGAACCCCACCCTGTGTGAGATGGTGGAGCAATGCATCATGGAGCCCGATGACTGAACAGCACCTGGCAGCTGTGGGTGTGGGGGGGCCACCTCCTTCATCAGGGACTCTCTGGTCAAAAACCCATGAGCCAAGGACCACTTGGGAGGGTGTGGGGGCATTATTTGGGCCACAAATCCCAAAAATTAAAATCTGGAGTAGCCTAGTGAGGTGTGGATGTAGTAATCCCTAAATAGTACCCTGATACTGCTGTTAGCTACACTGCAGAGGGTCACAGGGTCAGTCTGTGGCCTCAGAGGGTGCAGGGAATGGACTTCAACAACTTTTCAGATACATAAACCCAGCAGGGACACACCCACATGTAAGAAAGGTAACAGCATTATTATTACTGTAACTGTTATTGTTGGCAATAATCAAAATAATAATTATATTAGAATAGAACAAATGGCAGGCCAGGAGGAGGGTCTTTCTGGGAAAACGTGAACCTCCAACACATAGAACCTGCCCTGGTTCTGTGGATAAGTAAGGAAGGAACGTGCCGTCCTGTTATGACTTACCGCTGTGATATTTACCTACGTTTTTAAACAGTTACATTGAGCAGGCAGTGATTTTTCATCACCCTGCATGATGGAAACATTGTTTCCATGAATCTCCAGTCCAGTCAAAGTAATTTTTTTTCAATGTGGGGTGGGGAGTTTTATAGAATTGAATACACAGTAAATAATTTGATGTACAGTGTCTGGTTTTCTGTGTCCTGTGATGAGATCGAGGCTGACTGTTGGAGCCTTACTGTGTGTGATGATGCCATGCTGGGCCATGCTGTCTGTTTTATCACAGATGATGGATTACATGTCAGGCAGCATTCACAGCACAACACAGGAAAGGTGCATCATAATAAATCACCAGCCCTTTTGTGATAAAGTCGATACTGCTGACTCTGGAATGACTACAGTGCCTGAGCTTATAGAGATGGCAGGGGGAGACAGGCTACACACAAACCTCACTGGACAGCAGTCCTCTCCATTCTGGGATTTGAAGGTGTGATCATCTGAAATCTCCCCAAGCCTGTTTAAAGTGAGTGACAGCATCACAGAGCAGAATGTGAAGCTTTAATGAATTCAGTATTGCTCTGCCGAAGATCATTATTAGCATTCTCTTATATTAAGGCTTAAGTCGCGGCCTCCTGTCATTCAAGCATTTATGAGAAATCAAATTACATATGGTTTTGTGAAACGATGCAAATTGGATTTCTGAATCCTCTTCTTTGGGCCTTCCTGAGCGTTGAGCTTCACCATCTCATTAACGCTTCCCCCCGTACATGGAGCTCACACAGCTAGTGTGTAATAAGACAAATGTTGTCTAATGAATCATTTCCTGAGCAGCACGTCACCCAGGAGACGCCACATTACAACCGATTATGTATACAGTGCTGCTGACAATGTACACATGCAAATAACAAAAATGTCCTCTGGGGGGCGCTGTGTATCCTCAGTGAGAGGCTGCCCTGTCGGTTTCTGGCCAGAGAAGGAAGGCTCAGGTCTAACTAGTAAAACTGGGATGTTTGTAAGGAAAACTTTACAGAAAAGCTCAGAAATACTGTTGTAAAGAAACCAGCATTAAAAATATGCCTAAATAAAAATATAGTTTGTTGCAGACGTGGATCTGCTCAGTCCTGTTGATTTCCTGTCCGGCCTGCTGGAAGGTGTCAGAAAAGCCCAGGGTCCTCCCAGCATACTGATTATTCACTACAAAAACGATAGTCAGTCCCATAGGGGCGTGAAGCCTATCTCAGACAGCACAGGGCACGGGGCTGGGTACAACATGAATAGGATGCCAGTCCATCACAGGTTACGGGGCTGGGTACAACATGAATAGGATGCCAGTCCATCACAGGGGTTCGAGGCTGGGTACGCCCTGGATGGGATGCCAGTCCATCACAGGGGTTCGAGGCTGGGTACGCCCTGGATGGGATGCCAGTGCATCACAGGGGTTCGAGGCTAGGTACGCCCTGGATGGGATGCCAGTCCATCACAGGGCACAGGGCTGGGTACACCCTGGATGGGATGCCAGTGCATCACAGGGGTTCGAGGCTAGGTACACCCTGGATGGGATGCCAGTGCATCATGGCACACACATATGTACATGCATACAATAATAAGCTATAGACAATTTAGAGATGCCAGTTAGGCATCCTAAACCCAACCTTTGGGTGGCGTGAATTTGGTTTTATTAGTGCCTTCCAACCCCAGCCTGTGTTACATTTATGGGGCCATTTGGACCAATCCGATAAAGATAATAAGGGTATTTATATGTAAACAGGGCAGCCCTCTGAGCGCCCGGCACACGTTTCCGTTGGCAACACACAATCGTGGCACAATTCCAGCGGCTGCGGCCTCCAAGGTCACGCCGCTCCGCTCTTGCAAACGAAAGAAGCAGTGGCATCCTTTCTGCCATTTCCTGCAGATCTCCCTTAACTAAATCTCTGTCACGTTCATGGTTTAGGATCAGAATCACCTTTGCTTGTGAAGGGCATTACATATCCAAGAACTTATTTTGGTGAAATGTTACATTGGAATAAAATACATGCAACACACGAAATGATAGACATTATTAAATTCTCAATTCAACGTGGATCAAAGTGGTGCACCTCAGTATTGTGCAGTAGATGTAAAGCAACACAGCAAACAGGAAGTCCATACATACAGTAGTAACAGTGATTACTGTCCAGGACCATTCTGGTCAATCAGAGCTATATGACATGATCGAAAAGCTGTTCACCTGGCAAATTGATGTAGTTTTTATGGTCTGTAGGCATCTGCCAGGGTTTCTAGAAAAGGTGGTGTGAAGGGTGAGTAATAGTGACGTTGATTTTCCTAACATGCTTCCATAGTCTGGACTCATACATCTTCGGGATTAGAGGAAGATTGCAGGCAATAATATTTTTTGCAGACTGGACATTACACTGCAGTTTGAATCTGGACTGAGAAGGTGTAACATCGAAACGAAGAGTGATGGAGCCTGAGAGGATGGACTTGACTAAGTCAGTGGAGGATTGGACTAGTATTGCTCAAGTGAGGTTCTTCAGCGGCACTAGAAAGAGCTCCCTCTTCTTCGTGATGCTGGTGATCCCACTTGTGCTTTTGTGAGAAGACGCTGCCCCGGAAGCTGAATGTCATGTCAAAGTCAAACTCAAACTCAAGTTACTGTTAACTGTTGAGTCATTTAACACCAGTGATAGGGTGCCGGCCTCCAATAGCCAAAGGTCATCTCTGTCTTCTTGGAGCTGTGACTAGAGCCAAAGCCAGCTATGAGGTCACCAAGGTCTGGACCTCGGTAAAGAGCTAATAATAAAATTCGAAGCTAAACATTCACCTGAGTAAAAATGAGGCTAACAAACGTTTCACATAATTAATAATAATAATAAATAAACAGCTTATGAAGGGGACAGTATCAATGATGTGATTGATGAGAGCCACCCCCACCCCCAGGTCCCGGGTCTCACTGCAGTCTATATTGTTTTATCTACACCAGGACGATAGCTGTTCCAGTGCTTTTCCTTATATGGACTCATCCCTGACAGTGATGTCATCAGCAAATTTCAGCAGTGTGATAGACACGCTGCAGAAGTGAGGGTCCGATGTGCGTTTACTGTCCATCACAAAGTTTCTAGTCCAGTAACAAAAGGACACCAGACAATCTATCTGGGCAAATTTAGTTAGTTAGACTTCATTGTCCCCATGGGGGAAATTCCTTTCACTGCACTGCACTGTACATTCCAAAAGAATTAACATCACATTTTACACCTGCTATTTACACAACAGAGAATATAGCAGAAACACCATTAACGCACAACAACACTAGAGGATACCACACAGATGGTACGTGATGGTAGGCAGGTTGCTATGGCTGTGGGTTCCAGCCCTCCTGCACCTCATGGTCCTGTCCATGCACCCAGAGCGCAGTATAGTATAGTGTGAATCAGTGTTTCCCAGTTCGGTCTTCGGGGACCCACACCTGGTCCAAAAATGTGGACTGTCTGTGGGTCCCTGAGGACCAGATTGGGAAACACTGGTATAGAGTGATGGTGTTGGAGCTGAAGCCCACAGACAGGATCCCCTCACAACAACAACAACAACAAGAAATTTATTTTTGTATAGCGCATTATCACAACATTACATCGTCTCAAAGCGCTTTACAGCATCCCCACCCAAAGCCCCCAGTGAGTAAGCCATAGGCGACAGTGGCAAGGAAAAACTCCCCAGAAGGAAGAAACCTTGGGAGGGACCAGACTCAAAGGGGGAGCCCATCCTCCAGGGGCTGGCAGGGAGAATCAAATACAGTTAAATCTGAGACACAAATGGGGAGCAGGGGGGAGATGGCAAGCCGGTGCCACCGCTCCCTCACGCCTTCGTGATGCACCAGCGTGCTGCAGGATGCAGTGCAGGTCTCTGTTAATGGCACCATACCCTGATCACCTAGTTCCATGGCTTTTTAGCAGTACCCTGATGCAATGGCATGGTCTACAGAACGCACCTGCACACAAAGACCCCCAGCTAGCGTCGGCATGCAGACACCTTTACGTTTGTGTGGAATCAGACCGTGGGCCTTTTAGCCCTTGACATGCAGGTGTGAAATTATCTGGCACAAGCACCACTGGAGATAAACAAAACAGAAATTAATGTCTCATGTTATTGTGATTGCTAAGCACTGACGTCTGAAAGCTTAGTCCACCTGTAGTAAGAGAAACAGAACATTTTGATCCAGAGCCTCGTGTGCTAGAACATCTACACGTGAGACAAAAGCACTAAAATTTACTATGTCAATTATTTGTCAACCTTTGCCATGTGACTGTTCTGACAGTAGCTATGCATTTTGTTGGTTAAAAAAACTGCGCTCATTTATGTGATGTGCTGCAAGGGTGGGCTTTGGGGGGGGGGGGGTACTTCAGTCCTGGGGGGGGAGGGGGCGGGGCGATGGCAGGTAGGATAACTGTGTGATTAAGTACACATGTTTTTCAGCCTGGCAGAAAACAGCGCTGGGGTTAGCATATTTTTAGCTCTGGTACAGCCACCTCTTCAGTCCCTGGACGATGAGCCAATCAGGAGGAGGATGGGCTGTGGGCGGAGACTTTAAAGGTTTGACATTCGCATAATGTGACTGTCAACGAGGTTGCCGCTCGAACCACATGGAGCCGCTCTGATGGGTGACATGCTAGTGGGCCAGTGGCCCCGGCATCACCGTGCGGCGCTGGCAGGCGACTCCCGCCAATCCGTGTGAGTCACACGCTCAGCCAGCACACGCCACTGACAGGAAAGGGTAGCCTGTCCTTTCAAGACAGAGATGCGTTTAAAAGTCAGTGTCTGGGCTGGCCAGAGGATTACAGCAAACAAACAGCTGTCAGATTGCTCTGGAGATCCGATGTAATGGTCTGTTGATCTCCCAGCTTTTTCTGTTCGTTCATTCATTCGTTCATCTTCCAGCCACTGGCCCTGCTTGGGGTCGCAGGATACTGGGATCCTATCAGTCTGAAACAAATGATTAATTTCTATCTGATTCATTTTTAACCTCAACTAACTGGCTGTCCCTGGGGGGGGGGGTGTGACAGGCTGGCTCATAACAGAGGCCAGCTTACACCCCTAAGCAATGGCTCTGTAGTAGAAGGAGGGCTGTTCTGAGCAGCCTTTAGTGTGTATGTAGCAGCGGTGTTACATCCACGTGGGGCCCCCGAGGTTTGGGGACCCCCTGTTGGCCGCAAGCAGTCACTGCACTAAATTTTAAATAAACATGTTAATTATTCAGGAAATGCTGAGACAGCATGTTCTGCTAACCAGCCAGCTAGCTACAATTTTCTGACACTGCTTGCTAGCTATTTATTTCATTTTTTGAAGTATCAGAGGCGGTGAGGGGGGCCCCAAAGTGCTTTTTGAATGGGCCCCAGAAACAAAAACCAGACTCGAGTTTTAATTCAAGTTTCAATTTTAATTATTTGTCATATGGATGTTAACAGAGCGTCAACGTTACAATTAAATTTACTCCAGGGTCTACCTCTGCTTTCTCAAAAATGCATGTCACTCTGGATTAAAATCCTCTCAGCATTGAAGGACAAGAAAATGAAGTAAAATAAAATTAAGAATTAAAAATAAAAAAGTCATACATAAAGGGAATGTCTGTGTATGTATAAGATGTTTTTTGTTACAGTTCTGATTTAGACATGAATAAAATCAGATCAGAGGAGGTGGGGGGGCATTGGGGCAGTAGGGGGCTCACACTGCAAAACTTACGATGGAGACCACCACACCCCCCCCCAGAAAATTTTACCGAGGCCTCCTCCCCCGTTGGCGCCTCCTGCTGTAAGACCCCTCTTCCACCCTGAATAGCACCAAAGTATTTTACCTTCCCTGCGACAGCACAAGTAAACCAAGTCAGTATCTACACTGGAAGCCTCCCCAGACCTACCTGGTGTTGGAATTTATGCTCACTGACCAGCAGGGGGTGCACTTCATTTTTGACTTGTTGGAAATCGGAAGTTGGCCTCCCTCCTGCCTTGCTGCAGGTTTCTCGAAGCATCCCCCATCAAAGCTCCTCACCTCCGACCAGAGACAGAAGATAATCAGTGAGGCATTAAGCAGCCAAATGCACATCTTTTGACCAGGAATCTTTTGGTTATTCCTGGTGAAGTTGCCTTACCGAAGGCTGAGGGACAGGAGGACGTTTCACAGGTTTTATCTTCTGAGCAGTCCCCTCTGTGGTTATTTTACCATCAGCAGTAATTCTGTTAGCAGTTTCTTTGTATCAGCGTGAGATACCATAAGGCTTCACTGCCTTCTCATCATTACTTTGCACATTTTAGAGACACAGAAACTCTTATCTTTGTGAAATAACAGTCCAGCATCCATCTGAAATTCAAACAATGTTATTCTGTTTGCTCCAAGCCTCACCAGCCCCTGAAAGCCCACCTCCATTATCCTAAAACTATGAAAATAACCCACATGCAAAGCTTTTAGGGGCCACACTCTCAGACCTGGACATGATGTCAACAAACCGCAGACTCTCCTCTGGGGTCTGTTGATCTGTGATTATTCTGTTCAGCTGAGCTGGTGTAAAAGACTGAAGCATGATGCCAAGTGACCATTTGCCCCCAGTTGGGTGGAAGCAGCGCTGCTTGGGCATGGTAAGACTGTATACTGCTGCATGACTCCAGACAGCGGTGAAAGCCAAGATCTCTAAGATCTCGAGGAGCTTGTCTGTCTTCTGGGTCTTGTTAACCCTAATTAATTAATTTCTTATTAATTATACAAGACTTGAGCATTTGATTGGATTCTCACTTACATTTTTAACTAATTTTTGAGAATTTTAAGAGGAATTTAGATTTTAACAGAGTAGTAAATTTGATTATCATCACTTAATAAGTCAATTTACTTAAACTGCAGCAATTCAGTGGCTGAGTGAGTGTGGGTTAGTTTAACACTAACTAGCCATCGTTGTGACCTTGTATTGGATCAGCTGTGGGAATGTGAAGGAGTGGAACCACGCAGTCACATGGTATGAAAGTGGATAAGAGGTCACATGGTATAACACTGGAAAAGCAGCCGGATGGACAGATAGACAGACAGACATGTTCCCCAGACCCAGAAACCACTCCGTCTTGTATATTATCACAAATGTACCATCTGTGTCTTGCATTTGTTAGGGAACAGTCAGCACACTCATTAGCAACAATTCATTGAAATGTGATCATTAAGAGGCCGGATGGGATAAAACCCAGATTGAAACTCAGAAACACACTGCTGATACTCAACTAGGAACCACAAACACAAATGCACCAGTCCAGAGGCATTGAACAGCAGGGAGCCATTCTGCACTGGCCTATAGGAATGCAAAACATGGGCCGGCTTCATTGTCACTATAACTGAGGTTAAATAACTTACTGCGTTTTAATTAGGACGTGTTCCTGATGACTCACTTATAATCCAAACCTCCTGTGTGCTATCACGCTTTCAGTCTCCCAGAGACAACATGATCTGCACTAATCAGTATGATGTTCTGAGTGTTATTACTGACTCTCCATTGGGTGTGAAGATTATCAAAGCATAAATCAAAGCTGTGCTGTTTCAGAACAAAATGTGGGCAGCACAGGGACCCAACGGGCAGCACAGAAACCCAGCAGGCAGCACAGGGACCCAGCGGGCAGCACAGAGAGCCAGTGGGCAGCACAGAGACCCAGCGGGCAGCACAGAGAGCCAGTGGGCAGCACAGGGACCCAGCGGGCAGCACAGAAACCCAGCAGGGAGCACAGAGACCCAGCAGGGAGAACAGAGACCAAGCGGGCAGCACAGAGACCCAGCAGGGAGCACAGAGACCCAGCGGGCAGCACAGAGACCCAGAAGGGATCACAGAGACCATGGGGCAGCACAGGAACCCAGCGGGCAGCACAGAGACCCAGAAGGGAGCACAGAGACCCAGCGGGCAGCACAGAGAGCCAGTGGGCAGCACAGGGACCCAGCAGGGAGCACAGAGACCAAGCGGGCAGCACAGGGACCCAGCAGGGAGCACAGAGACCCAGAAGGGAGCACAGAGACCCAGGGGCAGCACAGAGACCCAGAAGGGAGCACAGAGACCCAGGGGCAGTGCAGGAACCCAGCGGGCAGCACAGGGACCCTGTTTCAGGAATCACAGGGCACACTTCCTGGGACAGCAGCGGGGAAAACAAAACACATAATATGTCGTGTCCTTCCCTGGAAAAGCTATGCTCACATCAGCGGCGTGCATCCACCCAGAACCATGCGTGAGAGCCACATTTTTTTGTGAAACTAGAAAATTAATAAAATCTCCTGAGACAGAAAAATCAACAGCTCTACGGGAAACAAACATACTGCTGGATCAGTCACATGGCACCTTGTAGCGGAGAGGAAAAAACACGGTGGAACCGCTCATTACCTTCACAATGTGCTGCACAATGCTGCAGCCACCACTGGTCGAACCCAATATCAGCATTACCATTGTTACTGTTTCATGGTGGTTTCTGGCAGCACAAACTGGTGCTTATTTATTTCCAGGGCGAGGAAAAAGTGAGTGCAATAATGAATAGATAAGAAAAAGAAGAATAGGGTGAGGTGTATTTATGGTGCAGAGAGGGACCACACATGACTGAATCTTTGACATGTTGAGCCAAGACCATGCTAATCAACGGGATGGCGTGAAAAATCTTGATAAACCAGGCAGAAAGGCGAGTGCATAAAGCAGGGGAATGTGCAGTTAGGGCCTATCAGCGTTGCTCCTGTTTGTGATTTGATCCATCTCCGCATGCAGGTGATTATGCGCTGGCCTGTTACGGACACGTCATGGTTTCATAATGAAAAATGGAAATCACGTTTGCTTAACTGCTGCCTGAAATTGTGCTTAAAGTTTGAGGAAAGAGGAAACATTTTTTTCTCCTCAGTAATGAGTGACACTGCATGTAAATGTCCTTCATTAAACCCAGTTCCTTGGTCCTCATTCAATATCCTTCACGTAGACACAGAACAATCATGAAAGGGCATAAGTCTCCCACCTAAGCCCTGATATTTAGGGGCCCCCAGTTGGCCAGAAACAGTAATACACTATCTATTAAATAAAGACCTTATTTATTTAAATGCTGAAACAGCGCATTCTGCTAACCAGCTAGCTATGATCTTCTGACTCTACTCGTTGGCTTTTAGTTTATGAAACATCTAAAGGGTTGTGAAGTGATTTTTTGAGTGGGGTCCCCAAAATTCCACTCCCTGGGAGCTGCTTAGCCCCATCCCACATCCATGAACATGGGAGTCAAAGCTTTAGCAGTGCTGTCATGGCGTCATGCTCTGCCGGGACTCGACTGCCTGAGGATGAACGCTGCACTCAGTACAGTGTGGAGGGAAATGCTGGGAGACCGAAACGCCGCAGGTCACACCGCAGGATAGCAGCCAAGGAACGCAGCTCCTCATGGAGCGGACTGGGGGGAAATTAGCACGCAGCTGGTGCAGCCGGCAGCGTTTGGCTGTGCAGACCGTGTCAGGCGGCACTGCACCAAAGGTCACAGCTGGCTCTGACATTCAAGCTTCAAAAAGCCAATGATAAGAGGCGTGGTTGTAAATGGCGACTCAAATCAGATTTGGGACAGCAATGTCGATACACATGCACAGCAATTTAGAAATAAAGATTACCTGTGATATGTATTGTCATGGAATTGAAGCTGGGAAGGGGGCGGGGGGGGGGCAGCTTTGTTGATTCTGGGGTCACTTCAGATTCCTCCCACTCCATCTCTCCCCCCTTAGACATTTCAAAAACGAAATAAATATTCAGCGAGTAGAGTAAGAATATCATAGCTGGCTGAACAACTAGCCGAACATGCTGCTTCAGCATCTGCTAAATAAGGAATGTGTGTTTAATATTTAGTGTAGTGACTGTTTGTGGCTATACAAGAACATCCGACTTGTTGTGAGGCTTCAATAACAGATACAGTACTGTGCATAAGTCTTAGGGAGTCAAAAGAGATGTTTAAAGCTATTTGTCTGGGTACTCCAATCATTCCATGTATACGTTATATCTCACCACCAGCTCACTCAATCAATTAACTTATTTAGTTAAAAACGTTAGTGAGATATTGATTGATATGAAGTGTGCTAGTGGTCAAGTCAAAAAATGATGGGTATATTGTTTGGTTGCTGGAAACAATGGGTTGATTTAGCAGAGGGTTTGGAAGGCTGCGCTCACACTCGTTGACAGCCTGGATTTACACCAGCATGAAGCTTATTCAAACATCATTTTCTTTGGCTGCCTAAAACTATGGCACACTACTGTATCTTGGACTCATATAAAAATCTCATATAAAAAACAGCCTTTTCCTGACATATCAATAAGGGGGGGGGGAGAAATATGCAAATAGGACAGATAAGATACCATCTGGGGTGTAGGAACCAGGAGGACTTGTGCCGCCCAATATCAAACTCTCTCCTAAGCCACCATGATGCTGCTTAATAGAGGTGGACTGACTATGATATCAAATTAGCTGCCTGCCTTAATTTCCTGTGCCCTAATATCTCTGCCTGAGACACCAGTATGATGTTCTTTCATGTCTTGTAATTGCTCCCAGACCCCCCCCCATCCCTCCACGACCCCGGTTGCCCAAGTCTCCTCCATGGAGACTCATCATTTCATTAACTGCGGTGGCGTTAAATGCCCGATTCAGGGAGGTGAGTGTGATGTCTCTGCCAGCCCTAGGGGCAGCCTGTCACACCAGCACACTAATCCATATGGTGTCCGTCAGAGGCAGAATGAAAGGGCTGTTTTTTTGGGGCCCGGTGGGTTATGCTCCTGATTGGAAGGTCACCGGCAATCCCAGAAGTTACATCTCCGTTGGGCCCTTAAGCAAGGCTCTTAGGCTCAAAAAAAGTCTTCAGGGAAGCTGGATAAATGGTGACCCTGTGCATATGGGAAAACTGCAAATAATGTATCACTTCATCTCAGAACACGGAACAGCCTTGACTAAAGACCAACAGCTCTCTAGTGGATAACTGTTCCAGTGGAAACATGCCATTTTATAATTGGGTGCCATCCATTATCTGAAACCACATATGCCATATGGGGGGTCCAGAGCATATGGGCACAAGGCAGGGAACAACCCGGGATTGGGTACCAACCCATCACAGGGCACACTCATTCAGACACACACACAAACTGGCAATCTGGTAACTCCAGTTAGCCTCAGCATGTTTTTGGACTGTGTAGGAAACTGGAGTACCCAGAGGAACCCAAGATGATATGGGGAGAACATGAAAATGCCACACACATGGACCAGGGTGGAGACTTGAACCCAGGTCCCAGAGGTGAAAGCTGACAGTGCTAACCACTGCATCACCATGCCACCCAGAAAAGTAGGTGTAGTTCTTTAAATTGTTTTATGGTTTAAAGATGTCCAGAATTTAACTGGTTAATTCAGCTTTACCTGAGAGCTGTGCAATAGTACAAATGATACATATTTCATCTTAATTGCCCAGTTTTACTTTAGTACTCTGGAGCAAAAACTGGAGCAAGTAATGGGCAAACTTCCTGAGAGAAGTTACATTTAAGAGAGCTGGGGGGCCAGGGGTCATTTAAAGACTGACAGGCGGCCGTCCTGAAGTGGTCTGGTATAATGAAGCACTTGAGGGAGCAGAATCAGTTGAGCACCCTGAGTTCACAGAAAGACAGCACAGAAGAGACTAGATGAGGAGAGGTTATGGTGGTTTAGCCCTTTACATGTCGGTACAGTCAGCTGAGGCGACCGACGCCTGGACAAACAGCTCTGGGGAGTTCCTGTTCATTTCGGCTGAAAAGGGGCCATTTAAGACCGAGCAGAAAAAGAAAATTATCTTCAGTTTTGTTTTTTTTTGGGTTATGGGAGGGATGGGAAATTAGAGGGAACTGAACCAGAGCCTGTTAGCAGGGCTTCCCACTTTAAGCTGTTACTTACTTGCTGATTTCCAGCAGGAGTTAGACATCGTCCATCAGGAGGTCTCGTGGGGTTGGCGTGCTGTGACTGAATGATCTCCCCGAAGGAGCCATTACCGCGGTCAGGGCTTAATTTGCTTCCAGCAGCATGGGCTGGGAGTCAAGGTGCCGCGTTTCGCTTCTGCAGGAGAGAAGAATCCCAGCGAGTATAGAGAGCCGTGGGCTCATTAGCGCACAGCCAGCAAATGTGTGGAATACACACTCTACATAACGAGTAAATGCATGGAATACACACTCTACATAATGAGCAAATGGGTGGAATACACACTCTACACAGCGAGTAAATGCATGGAATACACACTCTACACAGCGAGTAAATGCGTGGAATACACACTCTACACAGCGAGTAAATGCGTGGAATACACACTCTACACAGTGAGCAAATATGCAGATCACACTCTCTAGACAGTGAGCCAATGTGCGTAACACACACTCTACACAGCAAGCAAATGCATGGAATACACACTCTACACAGCAAGCAAATGCACGGAACAAACACTCTACACAGCGAGCAAATACGTGGAATACACACTCTACACAGCGAGTAAATGTACGGGGGACACACTCTATACAGTGAGCAAATGTGCAGAATACACACTCTACACAGCAAGAAAAGACACAGAACAAACATTTTACATAGGGAGCTAAGAAACAGAACACATATTCTACCCAGCTAGTGAACACACATTCTATACAGTGAGAGAGCACACAGAACACACATTCTACACTGTGAGAGAACACAAGGAACACACTTCACACAGCAAGAGAGTACACAGAACATACACTCTGCACAGTGAGCAAATGCGTAGAACACACATTCTACACAGTGAGCAAATGCGTGGAACACAAACTCTTCATAGCAATCAAATGCATGAAACACACACATGACACAGCATGCAAATACACAGAACACACACTACACAGTAAAGAAACGCACAGAACACACACTCTACACTGCAAGCAAATGCGAAGAATTCTCTAGAGAGAAAGTGAGCAAATGTGCAGAACACACTACTCAGGGAAAGTACATGCAGAACACACTCTACACAGCTTACACCAACACACACACATACACACACACACACTCATTACTCTTCACAGTGTGAAGATGAATTATTCTGGCTGACCCCCACAGCTGTCTGGTCAAGGGAAACTGTTTGCCTTTGAGTGGAAAATGTGGTGTGATTGAATAAACATGGTCCGTTGCCTTGCCAGGGTATCTGTATTTATAACATGACATGATCATATCATACTGGCATCAATGTCACTGCTTTAAAAGGTCCACTCCGTTACATGGAAAGTTAAATTAAGAAAAAAAAACGGACTGTCAAAACACCTGTAGTGAAGTTGCTATCTGCTCCCCCACCCTGGCAGGACTATCAGGTGAGAGGCCCTGCCTCCACTCGGGCAGATATCCCTGCTAACCGCCTCCACTCAGGCAGGTATGCCTACTAACAGGCCCCACCTCCAGTCGGACAGGTATGCCTACTAACAGGCCCCGCCTCCAGTCGGGCAGGTATTCCTGCTAACAGGCCCCACCTCCACTCGGGCAGGTATCCTTGCTAACAGGCCCTATTCATTCCTATTCAATGAGAGCATTGACCCAGTTCTTAGATCTTTAAACAGAAATCAAATGTTGAAATAAAGTTTTAGTATCTTGACCTTCATTAAAACGAAAGATTCAATTGTCCAAAATCAATGTTTTAGTGCTTCAACTGGCACTGAAACACAACCTGAGACTAACAGCAATAGGCAGCGACCATATCAGGGTACCGTATGAGTCATATGCTGTGACTAATTAGATTTAGCAGCAGTGTCTGCATTTGTTGATGAAGGCTTTATTCAGCTCCGCTGGTTTCCATCCATCCATCATGTAAGCCGTAAATAAAAGAAATTAAATGAAAAAGACACATTTAAGTACATTTTGTGAAAAGTATTATAAAACTGGAGTAAGGGAGAAGCAAATGTAAATGAAAATAACTGTAATAACCAGGACTCCACATTTTTTCTGCACATACTCAAATGTTCACACTGGCAGTTGTTTATATATTTATATAATATTTTAGGGCTGTCAAAAAGAATGGGTTAATTAATAATTAACGTGTTAAAATAAGTTAACGCAATTAATGCAATTAATGACGTCATCGCACAGTTCATTATGGGGCAACTACATAAACCATATAAAGGACATTGTACTGTAGTCATTAATGATCTACTGCATTGTTATATTTGCAATATACATCCTTTGTGATTATTCTACATTAAATTGGTGATGTAAATATGCATTATAACAAGCTTTAATCTTAAGAAGCGAATCTTTACTTGCAATGAATTGTGCTTAATTCATTACAAAATGTGCAATTAATTTTTTTTTGATTAACAGCCGTAATATAGCCATATGTCATGCCCTGCTCATTCGATCCGAATGTGTACCACGGCCCCTCGTTAACCGCGTGTTGAATCCCGCTTGTTATCAGCTGTTTCCTGTTTTTCCATTGAGTCCTGTATATTTTAGTCAGCGTTCGAGTCCGTTTAGTGCACCACTATCGGTCACGAAAATCTAGAAAACTTCGACTGCCTAAAGTTTAACGTGTACAAACATTTTTCTTGTGAGTGCACAGGCCATTGGATAAAAGTTCACACCTCAGAGATCACAATGTTCTCAATGCAAAGACCCTTTACAATATTAAAAATGTATGAGTGAGAAGGTGTGTTTGCGTGTGTGAAACATAATTGTCTTTATTTTGCCCTAGTGAAGCATCTCCTTTGGGACACTTTCCATATTGCCCAAAAACAACTGAGTTAGTGCACTCCTCCTCAGTGAAAAGGTGCTTGAACAGGAGATGAAACAGCGAAGACAGTCAAGCTGTGAAGACTGATGAATCGCAGCAAGTCTGAATGATGAGATGTGCAGCTGACAGCCTGGGTAGAGCTCTTGCTGGCCCATGCCTGAAGCAGGTGCTTCCCTGGATGCTGCGAGATGCTGCGAGATGCTGTCACAAAAGGTCCACATGGCTTTGAATTGGTCCATGCCTACAAATCAGAGACATACATAAAAATGGATCAGTCCTCATCAGCGAATTAGCATAAATCAGCGAATTAGCATAATACAAACACTAAAATCAGAAGTATGAGGTGCATAACGTAAACTGAACATTCAGGTCTCCCTGATATCAGACCCCACGTCCACTCAGGTCTCCCTGATATCAGACCCCACGTCCACTCGGGTTTCCCTGGTACAAGGCCCCACCAATGTTGCAATCATGATAACATGTCAGACATGAGCTGTGATGTTCTTGTACCTCAAACCCGCATCCTCTGATTCTCAGCCCCTCAGTACAGCTCAGTGTGCAAATCTGTCACTTTTTATCAAATCCAACTGTCTTTTCCGTTGCCCGCTCCCATCTATTAGCTGCAGTGCGATAACCAAGCTGGTCAGCTGGTGATAAAATGAAAATGTTAACACGATAATATGTAAATGAAACGTGACATGTGCTAATCGTGAGAGTTACATGCTGGCAGTTAGCGTTGGTAAAGACCCAAATGTCAACGGTGTTACAGCGCCCCCAACAGGCATCCGCACTGCCCACCGGCTCCATACTGTTTATAGATCCATCATGTTGAAAGCATTTTGCTGAAACCTTCTCCCCTTTCTCCGTCTGTCTTCATCTTGATTGCTGTAATAGGTACCAGCAGGCCGATAGCTGAGGGGGTTTTGGCAAATTCCAAGGGACGTTTAAACAGATACCTTCGTGTGTGCTCCTGTATCTATTCAGCTGAAATTCAAGGCACTTAAGGGCAGTACCAGTTTGGGGGGGGGGGGGGGGGGCGGTATTACTCCTCTGAATCTCTGAAAACAGACGCTTGGCTGTGAGTCATGGTGGTGGCTGCATGTTAAGGGTGAATGTGGGACATGGGGGGCACAGCAGGGCAGGGCTGCTGGCTCTCAGGAAGCTACTTTGGGCCTGCCATTAGGCAGGTCACGTTAGGAAGCACAGCCCCGGTCCGCCAGGGTATTCGCATCCTCCTTCCGGGTCATTCCAATCCCATGGGTAGATTTCACCTCTGGGTCCCCGAGCAAGGCCCTAAACCCCTGACCCTGCTGTCTCCCTGAAAGTGTCTCCTTAATGAATAAAGGTAAATAAACACCCCTGTCTCTTACCTACATACATGAATCCAACAGTTATCAGAGGTGTGGTGTAAACTCACCCCTGACCAGGTGATAGGTGATGCCCTGTCCTACCTGAGCACAGTTTGGCTGGTAAAGCAGTTCGCAAAGTGGATGTGAGCAGGTCAGGCAGCACGACAGCAAATGGGACATAGTAATGGAAGTCGGGCTTCATTACAATCCGCGCTCATGTGATTTCCCCACCGCAAAGGGGCTGATGAGCCGCTCTTTCAATCAAAGCCTTAAAGGACGATTCTGTCTCAGTCATCAGTTTGATTAATCCCTCATCACCTCTGGTTCTCAGTGTGGAATCAAGAAAAGCAATCTCAGATTCTGCCATCATTACTTTAGCCTCTGATAATCAGAGGCCATGGCTCTTGCTTCAGGGTTCTTTTCTTTTTTCTACCTCCCTACTCCTCTCCTCACTTCGCCGTCACAGTGCTGAAGGACAAGAGGGACATGCGTGATGTAGATGGGGCTGCCCATATACTGGGGAAGGGAAATCAAACCCAAGTCCAGATCTACAGGGGACCAGGCCCTGCGCCCACTCAGGCAGGTCTCCCTTCTAAGAGGCCCCTCCTACAGTGAGGCAGGTCTCCCAGTTAACAGGCCCCACCTCCACTCAAGCAGGTCTCCCTGGTAAGAGGTCCCTCATCCACTGAAGCAGGTCTCCCTGGTAAGAGGCCCCTCCTCCAGTCAGGTAGGTCTCCCTAGTAAGAGGCCCCACCTCCACTCAGGCAGGTCTCCCTGGTAACAGGTCCCACCTCCACTTGACCAGGTGTCCAGTGAGAAAATATGGCAGACCTACCAAAAAAAACAAAACAATTTTGCAATAATTCACTGTGTGTGCCAAGGAACACACAGTATCATTCTGGTGACTCCGGGATTCGCAAACTGCAAAGCAAATATTGTGCAATGGGCTATTTTGTGGCTAACAGCCACACTTCTTATTACAATTATAATGTAAAATATCTGATTTATCAAATGTTATGGCATAATTGAATATTGTGTACACTTTTTTCGACAGGGGCATAACTTTAGGTTACGCATTGGGGGGCTGACATCCAGGGGGTTGTATTGGCAGGTGATTAAACAGGAGCAGAGGCGATGAGAAGGTTGTTGTGTCCCATTGATGCTATTTGCTCTGAGAGAAATTCTCTGGAACACTTTGAACCTAATGCTTTGATTCTGCTTTTGAAACAAGCATTCAATGTAACTGATAATTTACAAACAAAATATGATCTCATCAGTAGGATCAGCCTTTGTGTCTGTCCTCTCAGACTCTTTCAGATTTGTGTTCCCTCAGGTACGATGTAAGATAACGATGGTTAGACCATCTCAGGGTTCACAGTGCCCACGATTCACAGCAATAATTAGGTAAAAGCCTAATCCAATGTGTAAGAATAAAGTTCAGGAACTGTCCGTTTCCAGGGGATGCAGGATGGATACACGTGAGGGTCAAAAAGCTACTCGCTTTATTAAAGACGACTGAAAGGTCCTTCAGAAATGTTTTAACTGCAGTGATAAAATATCCAGCTTATTGAAGAAGTCAAAGTTTTTCTGTACTGGCATTACTGTAGTCAGAGGGTGATAGGCAGCGATAGGGCTGTTTTTAACAAGGACCCCATTAGGGAGGTGGTCTGTCCAGGTGTTTGGGTACCGCATAAGCAGGACCTGAAAGGGAATTTATTTGGATTTCTTATGTCATTGCTGTTAATTTTAAACTTTGGATATGAGGACAGGACTTTTTTTTGCATAAATAAGGAGATACAGAAGATACCGCCTGTTGGTATACAGTGGGCGTGGCTTGGGTCGTTATGGATACAGACGACACTGCCTCAAGGTGCAAAATGTGCATAGCTTGGGTTGTTACAGAAGATACCGCGTGTAGGTACAAAGTGGATGTGGCTTGGGTCGTTATGGATACCAGAGTACGATGTTTTACTCTTAGTCCAGTCTCTGTGATTAGAGGGCCAGGCATAGAGGGGGCCTGGGCTGGGGAGGAGATGCTAAAGGCAAACATGGACCACCTTGGATTAGTGAATAGAGCATAAATTGAGCTGCCACCACAGAAAACAAAAACAGTTTCCGTAAAAAAGTGGGAAAATTGAAAGGAAAAGCCCTTATTCAGATTCCAGGAGCCCGGAGTAAACTTCAGGGAGCTGCACCGTGTTTTTCCTACTCTTGTCTTTAATGAGTGGTTGCTGTGTGAAATTAGAAGATTTTAAAAATCACTGACATATATTTTAACCTCAACACTTTGCCCTTTGACTCATTTTAATTGCACAATAATAGGCTGCTAATTTATTTCGTGAGCCAGAATTAAAATGGGAGAGGGTGGCTTTCGCTTGAAGGCACATCAGTGACCCGCTGTGTGACCTCTCTCAGCGTGTGTCTGTTTCAGAGACAGTTTGCAGCCCCCTGGGAGGAACGCGGCCATTCAGTTTCCTGATCTGCAGCGACAAACCTTGAGCCTCAGAATAGCAAAGAAAACACTCAGCACCACACACCTCACCACCCCTCACAGGGACCCTACTCACAGGGACCCTACCCACAGGACCGCCCTCACAGGCACCCTACCCACAGAACCACCACTCACAGGGACCCTACCTACAGGACTGCCCTCACAGGGACCCTGCCCACAGAACTGCCCTCACAGGGACCCTACCCACAGGACTGCCCTCACAGGGACCCTACCCACAGGACTGCCCTCACAGGGACCCTACCCACAGGACTGCCCTCACAGGGACCCTACCCACAGGACCGCCCTCACAGGGACTCTGCCCACAGAACTGCCCACAGGCCCACCCCTCACTGGAACCCTGCCGAGAAGGACCACCGGCAAGTCTGCCCTCACATGGACCCGGCCCCCAGGACTGCCCTCACAGGGATCCTGCCCCCAGGACCACTCTCACAGGGACCTTGCCCACTGAACCACCCCTCACAGGGACTCTGCTCACAGGACCGCCCCCAGGACTGCCCTCACACGGACCATGCCCAAAGAACCACCCACAGGACCGCCTTCCAGGTACACCCCTCACAGGGTCACTCCCCACAGGGACTCTTCAGTGGCATGCCATCGTGGATCTGAACCATGGGCTCTCGCTTTGCACAATGCAATTCATCACAGAAGTTTTGCAAACTGAGCTCTGCCAAAGAAGTTAGAATCCCCTTTTGAGGTGAATATGCCATGCCATGTACTACAGGGAATATTAAGGAGTAAAGACAGGTTGCAGTGGAATCAGAAAGCTCCCTTCACTGCAAGAAATTCCACAGAGAATTTTTAACAACCATAGATAAACAGAAAACACAGCAACGCAAACAGCAGCAGCCCAAGATAAGCAGCTGCAAGATGGATGGAGAAAGTAAATAGCACTCTGTCAGTTCAATTGTTTTTTTTCCCTTATTCTTCCCTCAATGGAAGATAGATTAAATGGTTTATCTATCTGTTACATTTCATCCACTCTCTGATCATGGGCTGTAGCCCCGAGTGTTTTAAGTCTAGTTGTCATGTATCGATGGTGCAGGGCAGGGAAACAGGCGCAGGAGTCCAGAAGTATAGGTAAAATACGGGATTTATTAGGGGTGAAACATTCAGGAACACAGAACAGCTCACATCGTTAAGACGCTAATGACCAGACTAGGGAAAGACTCACAAGAAAGCACTTAAATACACAGAATCAATTAGACAAGACTAGATACAGCTGGTAACCAGGTGGATTCCACATGAGGTAAACGAGGGGGCATGACACACAGGAGGAACTGCACATGACATTAGTCCAGAGTACTTTAGCCTCGATGCCAATCTTCTTTCAAAAAGAAAAAAGTCAAGCCCCAGTTAAACTCGACTTAGCCCCAATAGGTAGAAACACCACTGCTTTGGCTAATTTTTATTCACATGTTTATCCAGCTTAAATGTCACATGGAGCTTCCCCATAAGTGGGGGCAGATCCAGGCTGAAGCAGACCAACCTGTCGCCAAGCAGGACAGAGTCTAACCCTAACCTTACACATAACCCTAAATCTTGTAGGACACTTACTCAATGGAGGTGTGCCATGTGACAGGTTTTTGGGGGTAGCAGGAGGTCTGTACGGTGCCCTGTAGCTCGATGACAGAAAACTGTCTTAAAACGTGTCTCCTAGACCACAAATCAGTACAAAGCCACAGAGGAACCACTAGGCCAAAGGCTCAAAGGCCAGAATCACAGAGGAGCTTAAACCAAACCTCCTATAGAATGTTATACAGTGTAAAATCAAAATATATAGTATATCAAAATTAGAAAACAAGACATTTTTGTAATATACTGTACTTTAATCATATTTCATGTGTGAAAGTTATGCCACATCACAAAATAAATAGTTTAAACGATAAATTTGAAGAAGGGATGTGATAAAAATTAGAGAACGGTTAACACTTTTTTGTAGAAGAACTTACAAATGAATTATTATGAACCATCAACTTTTTGACAGTTACAACTTTCAGAAATTAATAGGAAGCATAGAGGCCTTTGCTTTCCCTGACTGGCACATCAGCACCCACAGGATATAACCAATTTCTCATACTGCTCTGACTTGATTTTGTTCCACAATTTGGTAACCGTAGTGGGTTTGTGTGCCATAATGTTGTCACCAATTACCTTCCAGAGATTCTTGATGGGTTCAGATCAGGACTCTGGGCTGGATTGCTCCTTTCATCACCTTGATGTTCTTGATGTCATCACTTGGAGGAATTGCTTCACTCGCTTGGATAAAAATGACTGGCTGACTGGGTGACGCTCGTAGGGAAGGAACCGCATGGTGCTAAAGGAGGTTCTGATACTCATTAGCATTCACCTTCTCAGGTGAGAGGCCTGATTCCTGTGGCAGGGAACACATACCACACCACGACCAAGGCACAAATCAAAAACCAAAACAGAAAACAAACAATAAACTCACAGGAACTAGATAATGATAAATGAAACACTAGGGAACAAAATACAAAAACAAAGGAGGCAGGATTTAAACACACAACTGAGGGGATCACAAGTCGCCACATGTTCAGCTAATTGAGCTATGTGGCCATCAGGGGATGCACTAAAGACTGACAATGGGGAGGACAGGATGGCCAGCGACACCTGCTGGTCAAACAGGGAGAAGACACGAAAGACTCGGACAGACGGATGCTGACCCTCACAGTCCTTCACCATGCCCCACTGTAGCACTCCTCAGATAGTGTGTTGTGTCAACAAACTCCTTTATCAGTTTCTCATGTTAAATTTTTATGTGTAATATGACCCATTGATGAACCCTTACTTGTTCAAAGTAGACTATTAATTAACTCCCTGTATCATTACTTGAGCCCTTATTACTCCATAATTCATTAGTGATCACTAATTGTGTCGGCTAATGAGATGAAGTTTATAAAGGTTATTATCCATATTTCTGAGGGTAGGTGTAACTTCTGGCACATGCAGCTGAAAGCTTAAAAAGCAAAAATCACAAATGAACCTTCAGCAGTGCATAACAGATGTTTTACGTTGGCCTGTGACCAGTGTTGGGAGTAACGGCGTTTAAGTATAATGGCGTTACTAACGGCGTTATTTTTTCAGTAACGGAGTAATCTAATTAATTATTTTTCCCATACTTGCAACGCCGTTATCGTTACTGAGAATGTTAAGTAGCGCGTTACTAAAATTTGGTTGAATGACGCGTGAGATGTCAAGCTTTGGTTTTATCAGCTGCCTGACGAGAGATAATGATGACGCCGCTGCAAATGCGATGATGATTGGCTGGGTGGGCGGATGCCATGCTCCTGGTGTCTCACTGCACGCTCACTGACACTCCGACTTCCACTACCTCTGAACACACTGGACAGCGACAATGGCGACGAGCCAGGGAAATTCAAAGGTAGCGTTCCCGAACTGGAAGTACCGGCACTACTTCTCCCTCGTCGAAATTAAAGGCAATAATGTATATGTATCATGCACGCTATGCCCAGGAAAAAAGATATTATCCACGTCTACCTCAAGCAACTCTAACCTTATGAAGCACCTTACATCTACACATGCTAACACGAAACTTGTTGCTGCTGCTAACCAGACCCCAAGCTCAAATGCAGCTAGCGTGAGCTCCAGCGAAGGAGACGGAGACACTCCGTTAAAACAAGCATCGCTCGATTTTTCGGGTCTTAAATGCAAAGTGTGTTAACATTATTTATTTTCAATATTTAATTTGGTTACTTTTCGGAATATTTAAGAGTAGGATAGTGTTCCGTTTATTGTGCAGTAGGCCTAATATACAGTTACAGAGTAACTGCAGTACTTAAAGGCTAGATTTTCCTTTGTTTCTTTTTACCCAAGTTTACATTTGTGTGTCTTAATTTTGCACTTGAATTTTATTTTCAATTTTTATTTTTTATATGTTTTTTATTTCTAGGCATATCATATGGCAGGCTGCAAGCTAAGTTCAAATAAATACCAAATGTTCTAAAATACTGTTTTTATTCTTCAATCAGTTATTGTAAACATCTTTGACGTTAAAGATGTTATAGAACATAATAGCGCTGTAGAACATAAAAAATAATGTCAGTTATGTTGCTGAGTAACTAATTACTTTTACAGTGTGGTAACGGAGTTACTAACTCAATTACTTTTTGGCAGAAGTAATTTGTAACTGTAACTAATTACTTTTTTGAAGTAAGATGACAACACTGCCTGTGACCACGCTGAAAGAGGGTGAGGCGCTCATAGCGACGAGAACTTTGATTAAGGAGCTTCAATCAGCCCCTTGGTGGTTCTGGAACTTTCCGGCATTTCAGTAAAAGCTGGTATGGCTTGTGGCTTTATTATTCATTGCGTCCTCGTCCTGCCACCTTGTTTCAGGGTACTGTCAACCGGCTTGCTGTTAAAATGTTGATGCCCACTGACCCGAAAGGACCCAGTCACTGGCCTCGAGTCGACAAGAGGTCAGTACCAGAGACCTCCAGCCCAGCAAGACAGGTTGTTCAGCTAGTGTTTCATTTCCAGGACAGTGGTGGACATGGAAAGGAGAACATGCTGGACCTCGTGGGCTTTCAGTCTCACAACACCTGTAATGGAACTGATGTGTTACATTTTTATATTTAAAAAGATGAAAGCAGAAGGTCAGCCAGACTAGAGGGAGTTGTTCTTTGAAGTGATTTGAGCATTTCATTGATAGGGAGAATTATTAATCGAAAACAGCCAGAAAAATATATTTTAAATTTAAACATACACATATACAATAGGACTATCCATCTTACATAAACATTTGTCCATTACAGCCTGGAGCTTATCCCAGGAATCAGGGGACTTGTGACTCGGATCAGCCAGAATGGGATACCATCCCGTCCCAGGGGATGTGAACTCACAGTCACACACATAGTCACACAGTGTGTATAATTTAGGCCCCGCATTTCTGAACTGCAAGAGGAAACCAACACCACACACATAGAATGCAGGTGGGATTTGAACCTGCAACCTTGAGGCTGTGAGGTTAATTAAATGTAATAAAATTCCTTCAACAGTTCAATTTATTTTTGTATAGTACCTTTCACGACACAGTCATTTAACAGGAGTGTGTGAGAGTCCATCACTACATCATTTATACAAAATGGTGCATGGAAGAGGGAAAAGGGAAATAAAGAATGAAAATTCTCTGGGGGTCCAAGGTCGACCCTCTGCCCAGCCCACTGGGCATGCTAACATTAAAGAATTATTATAATATATAATATATTTGATTATATCTGGATAGTGATATGACTTTAGCCAGATATATGGGAAAAGCATAACTCCTATTCCTGGGCAGTTGAGACATCACATGGGGCTGTCTCGCTTCCTCAAGGTCCTACAGCCCCCCTCTTTCAGTCCGGCTTTGTCTGGCCACTTTGGCTATGCTCCAATCCTCCATCTAATCAGGAGGGCATGTAAGAGTCCCAAACAATGTCCTTATCCTCGGAATACTGGGCTTCAGCCAAGACACAGCACTTGAAAAAGCTGCTTGCGCCACTTAAGCGGTGGGTGTGACAGCCTCCTGTTGGTCGGTTGAATAAGCATCCACTGAAGAGGGCTTTGGCTCTGGGGGGGGGGGGGCTCACTCTCTCAAGATGAACCTGCCTCCAAGTGCCCAGAGAGCCCACACTGGAGGTCTGCATGGGACGTGACCACATGTCCCAGATGCACGCAGAGAGAACGGCAGCAGCTCTCACCCTCGTCATGCCCGGTTCAGTAACTGCCAAACATCCTTATTCAACACTATCATTTTGCATTTTATTATTTAGCAGATGCTTTTATCCAGAGCAACATATAATTGAAAGAGTTGGATCAGACAGCAAGTAAGGGTCTTGAAAACACTCTGCCCAACGTGCGATTTAAACCGATGACCAAATCCACTGAACCACACACCAATGCCACACTGGGTGATGAAGATGTGTAAGTTAGTGTAAAAGGGCCAGAAAACCACAATAACCAAATTATTTTACTATTAACCAAAATAATAACCAGGATATGGCAGAGCAGGCTTATGGGGAGAGAGAGAGAGAGAGACAAACAGCATGTTTAATGCGATGGTTACTCACCTGACCAAACCAGCTCAGAGACGGTTACTGAGCTCAAAGCGACAGACTGGCTGGTCCTTTAATGATGCAGAGCCTCGCTAAGGACGCCTCTCGTTAATCATTCAGAGGGTTTCGTGCTGCCGACTGTCTAATAAATCACGGCTCGTCGGGAGTCGGGCAGGAGGGGGCAGCTTGGCTCGGCGGTGTGATGAATGGGTCTCCTTCCTGCTCATATAGGTAAATAAATAAGATCTTTTTAATTTATCTAATGTTTCTGTTCTGGTTCGTGTAAATATACTCACCTCTCCGTGCACTGAGATACCACAGACTTCAACAGGAACATCGGCAGCTATTAGCAGACGAGGGACCCATGCAGCATCCTGCCCCCTGGGCCTGACCCTGTCTGCCCCCTGCAGGGCCGCCGGCAGCCTGCACCCATTTTAATTCACCTCATCGCGTCGTATCAAGAGCAGACAGACGGAGGCGCCGGGGCAGGCAGAGTTGGGGCAGGAGGGATCGACCCCGACGAGAGACTCACATGGATGCGCTTCTGTCCCATTTTATTCTGCTGAGCTCCCGGTTCTTAGGAGGAGGAGTGGGATCAAAGGGGAGGGGAGGAGGCGCGGTACCTTGGAGAGCCAAGGCAGTGGTTCCTTTTCAGCCACTAATGAGCCATCAGTCTAGACAGCCGTTAGCCCCTGAGCACCAGCTGAACATAGCCGAGCGAGAGCTTCTGAACATTAGTTAGAGCCTCAGCTCCAGGCACTCAGAGGATGTTAGAGGCATCTGGAAAGCTGGTGAAAGTATCCACATTACATCAAGCGGCCAGATTATTCTACATGGGTTTTTTCTCATATTCTGTGCAAATGCTTGAACGATATTGTAGCAAACAGGTGGGTTAGTAATTAGTGGAGCCAAAACGCTGTCCGTTCATGTTACAGATGGAGGAAGCGCTCTTTACGCACCAACCGGATGGCTTCAGTCAGTCGCTGGCTTTATAAATGGCTTATTCTGCAAAATTATCTGCTACAGGTGCCATTTTGGATGACGGTACCTGAATGCAGAAGGCTGGCATCAGGAGGCAGGAAAACAAGCCATGGAGAAGCATCCTGTTTGCACAGAAAAAGCAATATTCTCCACTTCATTTTGGATATTTATCTGCAATGGCATATAAACACCTTATTTTAAGGTGGAGAACAGATACTACATTTAAATGAAATTAAAGTGGAAAAATAAGCATCAGAGTCTAAGATGCTCCTCAACTTAAGATGGAATTACATTCCAGTGAACCCATCGTAAGTGGAAAATATCGTAAGTTAAAAATGAACAGGGTCCATCAATCTTTTGAAACCACTTATCCTGATTAGGGTTGCAGGGGGTCTAGTGCCTATTCATGAGGCTACAGGCAGAGAACAACCCAGGATGGGGCACCAACCCATCACAGGGCACACTCACACCTACAGGCAATTTGGTGACAACTACGGCATGTTTTTGGACTGTGGGGGGGGGGGGAACCAGAGGACCCAGAGGAAACCCCACAGCAACAAGAGGAGGATTTATTTATCCTAATATCTGTCACCAACCACCAAACCAAATTCCTTGTGAACATACTTGCCAATAAACTCTATTCTGATTCTGACAGAAAATAATGGGTTTCACAGCATTGCGCAACTTAAGGCACGTTGAGTCTGAAAGCATGTTTAGTGCTTTATAATTGTTAATAGTCCACACCTGTCCCTCTTTTAGCCCTTGTAAACTGTGCTGTTCCTTTGTTGGTCATTGTGGATGTAGTAGGTGTTCTTCATGTCTCCTGCATGTGCTAATGGTCCTTTTATGTTAGTTCTAACCCTTGTTGGTCCATGGTCCACATTGCTGCCTTTTTTTGACCCCTCATGGTCCCTTTGGTTTCTAGTGTGTTTTGCCCAGTTTTCAATTAAATCCCTTTTTGTTTTCCAAGCCATACTGTGGATCGTTCCTACTGTACTTCCCACCTTGACATTATTTGGGTAAATCCGGAAAAAAAAATCACTGTCTGATGCATCGTGAAACTCTGTATGAGATGTTTACCCTCATGATTGCTACAGAGACTGGAATTGTGGCTGCATGGACACTGCCCGACATCTGGAGAAAGTATTGTACAGCATATCATTAGCCTGGGAACGGATCAAAATTTAAATTTGACTAATGAATGTACATCGCATTTTCACCATTGTAAAGCTGAACTATTGTAAAGCAAGGAGCATCTGTATATAAGATGCTTTAGCATTGGTGTTTACCACCCCTCAAACCACGGGTCTGCATGGGGCCCCTGAGGTTTGGGGGCCACTTCTTGGCCACAAACAGTCAGTAGAGTACGGGGCTGGGGGCCAAAGTGCGCTGCTGTCAGTTGCAGAAGCACCTAGACATGTTCATCACGTTGTTAATCAGCTGTTACCATTGTGACAGCGAGACTGAAGCTGTTTTGGACAGTATGACTCGGCCCATAGCCATCTCTCCTATTTGACTCTCCCTGCTGCCCCCTGGAGGATGGGCTCCCCCTTTGAGTCTGGTCCCTCCCAAGGTTTCTTCCTTCTAGGGAGTTTTTCCTTGCCACTGTCGCCTCTGGCTTACTCACTGGGGGCTTTGGGTGGGGATGCTGTAAAGCGCTTTGAGACGATGTAATGTTGTGATAATGCGCTATACAAAAATAAATTTGTTTGTTTGTATGTTTGTTCATTCCCATGTTTCAAAATGTTAAACTTTTTATACCAAACTTTCAGAGAGATACGTCCATGCAAGATATAAACAAGTGAGTCATTGTGACAGATGCATAACCTCCATACATTTACATTTAATTTATTTACGATTATTTTTTATCTTTTTTTTGGAGAAAGCAAGATCTGACAATCCCTGCACCAACTGGGGGATAAGAGCCCTGCTCAGTGGACCAACGGTGAAGTCAATGCTGGGATTTTATCTGCTGAAAGCATCATGCTGACCCACACGCCACCTCTATATATGCAAAAATAAGAGAATAATACAAGTAAAAGCTTCTATATCATATAGTGTAAGTTTCTGCCCATTGTTTTCACTGTCTGGGAATTCAGTCTCCCAGAACTACAAAACACTGTGAGTACATCCAATGGGAAGGCATCAAAACAACTTACTGTGTCACTGACTGGTAAAATCGCATCAGACACGAAGGCTGATCTGCATCCCTCCTTCTGGCACAGAGACGCCCACCAAGGAAAACAGCGGATGTACATTTTTTCATTGTAGAGGCTCTGGGGGGTCGATGTGTTTGTGTGAATTGGTACTAGCAGGTGGTAGATGGACTGGCACCTCTAACAGAACATGGCTCAGTGGGTCAGGACTGTGATTGGATGGTCGCTGATTCAAATCCCAGGATCAGCAGAGGATGTCACCTTTGGGTCCTTGAACTAAACCCGGATTGCTGCAGGGACTGACTGACCCTGCTTCCTCAGTTGTATGTTGCTTTGGATTAAGGTGTCTGTTAGATAAATAGAAAATAACTCCTCTGATGTCTGTGTGTGAGGTGGGCTTGCATCCCATCCAGGGTGCACCCTGTGTTGTCCTCCAGACGCTGTAATACACAAGTAATTCTGAGAAAAATCGATACCTCCCTTTTAGGCTGAAATTACTTTACAGAGTGTAAAGATCCTGCAGCTTATAGGTGATAATAGAGCGATGCTTCTCAACTGGTTAATTCTCAGGACCGACATTATTCCTTAAACAATAAAACTCTTAAAAGCATACTGTCAGGGTCAGCCCCTGTTGTCTCACTCTGTGTCCCTTCCCCGTTTGACCAGCAGGTGTTGCTGGTCATCCCGTCCTTCATGTTAGTCTTTGTGTTTTCCCTCCTGTTCTCTATTAGCCTCATAGCTCAACATGTTAAGCAGCCAGTTATCTGTGTTCTCTTCTGTCCTGTGTTTGAATCCCACTGCCTCTGTTTTTGTATTTTTGATCCCTAGTGTTTCATTTGAGTTTCTCTAGTTCTTGTGTTTGATTTTGTAGTTGGTTTTTGTTTTGTTCCGTGTGGCCCTGCTTGTCTTTACCAGTCTGTAATTCCCCAGTGTTGGTTCCTTATTCCTTGGTTAGTTCTTAGTTTCCCTGTTTTTAGTTCCTTTGAGTTTAGTAGTTTCACCTGTACCCCGTTTCCCTGGTCTTTGTTAATTAGCCTCACCAGTCCTGTGTTAGTCTCGTTACCCCTTAGTATTTTACTTCCTGCTTCTGTTCAGTTCCCGAGTGGTTCATTGTGATTGTTGTTGTTTGCGATGTTCGATGGTTTTGGTATTTTCAGTGTTCGATGTGCATTCGGTTTTTGTGATTTAGTGTTATTTAATCCCCCTTAGTTTTTGACCCTTCGTGGTCCTTTGCTTTTGTTAGTCCTTTCTTGTGTTTTTTTTTAGTTCAGTTAAATAAACCCCGTTTTTGTTCTTTGAGCCGCTAGTGGGTCGCCCGTCCTTTCTGTGCCTGCACCATGCCACGTTCTCGTGTCCGAGCCGCCCGGGTCCATGACACACACGCTGAAAATGGTCCCACAACTCACCAGTTGAGAAACACAGGATGTCACAGGTCGCCTCAGTGTGGCCAACCCAAGTGCCAGCCAGCTTGGGCACAGCAGAATGCCTGCCCACTGCCCTTAATCAGGTGGGCATCACATGGCACAGCAGAAACCAGCAACAGCAGGGACACCAATGCGAATTAAGGAGACAGCGGCGACCCCTGAAGGACATTCGCCACAATGAATAATAAGTGTTGCGCCTGTAATCGCTACTATGGTGGTTTAATTTTTTTCAGACAATTCAAGTGAACAACATTCTATTCAATTTCCTCCCCAAATATGATGAGCACAGTGAAGGGAATTTGTAAATAATGAATTCCCGGGAGACCAATTTAAACACCAATTTATCCACACCAAGCGTTAACTAATGAAAGCTTTAAGACACAAACACATAAAGAGGTGAGAGTGAAGCCTGGGGTCTGAGCGCAGAATCAGCCGTCCATCTGGCGCCCTGGACCATTTTTCAAGGGGATAAGGACCTTGCTTAAGTATCCAATGATGGTATGACATTTCTTTTTGGTCCCACTGGGCAAGACCGCTGGCTCTGACGGAGGGTTAAGCCTAGGATTCGAACCAGCAAACTTCTGCTCACATGCAATAAAAATACCCAAGGACAAAAGTTGAGAATATCGCAAAAAATGTTAATAAAGAGCTAAATACATATGAGGAAATGTGTCTTTTGCCAACTGAGTACGGTCCTGCTTTATGTTATTGGGCATGTTCTGGGCTGCGAGCCCCGTCCCTGACGGGCAGCTGTTACACACCCAGCATCAATCTGGTGCCATTCACCATTCAACTGGGTGGCCGAGAGAGCAGCCGTGACTCTCACGGCAGCAGGCCTGCTGTGAAAAGCATAACCCTGCCCCCCAAGCAGAGCATGTCATTTATGAAGACACACCAGCGGAACGGTATCGCCCCCAAAACCAGCTGTTGCTAGACAACAGCAGAGCGATTAAACATTCGCGGAAGCTTCCGGAGAAGCCGATCCAGGGACAAAGCCACAAACTTCAACCAAATGAAAACAGCTGCATTTAAATATCTATTCTACCCTCACTGCCTCTCGTCTGAAGCTCGCTGATCTATATACAGATTTTCAAAGCTTTAAATGAAATCTCGCACATCAGCTCCGTAAGTCTGAAGCACAGACAGTAAGCAGCACTGTGTGACCATTCTTATACCGCTTACTAGGATTGTGTGTTTCATGCAGGATCGAGCTCCAGTTGAAGAGGATTTTACATAGACATCATATCAAATATAAAAAGAGCAAGACGGTCACCTTGTTGGGCCGAACTGCACCTAGTCAATTAGCTGTCTTTCCTCCTCACTGCCACCCATTCAGGATTTTCCAAGACCACCCTGGATTTTAGTCGTCTGTCATTGAAAAAAACAAATTTCATTCAGAGACATGGAATGTCCCGCAACCTGTGTGCATTAATCAGGGGTGTCATTAGGCCTATTTTATGAATAGCTTTTATATAATACATCCCCCCCCAGTAAAGACTCAGCTCCCCTATCCATTCATCTCTTACTACACCCCTGGCCTTAAAAACACTCTCATATTCAGCCAGAGCTATAGCCAATTAAGAGAGAAGAAAAACATGCCGTGCCTTTTCAGGCAAATAAATACGCTCAAAAATGTACAATTTCGTGGCAAGGCACACGCTACACAAACGCTGCACAGTCGGCCATGATTGCATAATCCTGCATTGTTGTCATGTTCAAATATTAAGTTGGTAAAAAAAAAACTGAAGTTACATTGAAAATGGGTGATGAGGAGACGTGGAGGACAAAATAAAAATCCAACCAAGAAAAAGGAACATCTTATATCAAAGAATGGGAACAGATTGACATGTTCTAAAAACAGCGATCGGTGGAAATTGCATCAGTAAAAGTATCATTGCAGACTACTAAACTTTTGGCAGTTTTTAAATTAATTAGGGTGGCTTAAGTATCCAAGTACAGGCTATGTGTCACAATATATTTTAAAATTATTATTTTATATAAAAACTATAGGTGTAAGGTATGGGGTCATAACTAATAGAAGTATTGCATGTACCAGAGATTACACTGCCATGTAGGATTATAATTTCCTTATTAAACAAACCTAAACAAACCTTTGGAATGGTGTCAATTTGTGCAGTGTTTGTGGTCAATGACTGATGTCACAGCGGGGCATGTTGGAATGACAATCCACAACAGGCGGACAGTTTATTTGAAATCAAACTCAAAAGGACGTGAAATACAAGGGACCACGAGGGGTCAAAAATAAGGTTGGTAGGTTAGGCAAGGATAAGCAAAGGCTGAGGCTACACATAAGGAATAATATCTACAACAATCACAGAAAGACTGGCAGGTAACAGATACAATGACCAACAAAGAGGATAGTGAAGCTAGATACATACATACACAGGTAACTAGGACTTAACAGGCCATTGACAGTGTAACACACACTAGGGCTATGAGTAACAAGATACAGGTTAGGGTCATAATTACTAAACACTTAGGACTCAAAAACTAGGAATGGGATGAACGGGATGGCTAGTGACCCCTGCTGGCCATATAACACCTGGCTCTTTCTAACTGGGTGCTTGTTGTGTACTAATCCCATACTTATCAATTATGACAGTTCATGTATTCCATTCAGGCACTATATTAGTTAACAGTTAACTAATTAGTTAATAATGGTAAGACTTCACTTGAGGGGGCAACATTACTTAACTCAATTACTACTCAACAATTCATAAACTATAATATAGGCTTTCCCATGAAATACATGGACTGTCATGATTGATTATGAAGTTACTCAGTATTTAGCAAACATTGGTTAATTAATGCATTAAGTAAGCATGTACTACTACATTATTCATGTCCTCTTAAGTAAAGATCTTTTAATCTGTATTCGTTATACTGTTTTGTTCAGACGCAGGTTTTATGTAAACAAATACTTATGTTACCAATTTAGAAGCTGCCTTGACTTTGGTTATATACTTCAGTTGAAAAACATGCACTTTCCTACCAGGAAAGTAACCTTTCATGATTTGTCTGGTACTCTTGTTATGGTGGGATTTTATACCACACAGATTTTTATAGGCACAGATGTGAGATTTGAACAAAAACCCGTATTCTAACACCCTGTTCCATGTGTTACTAGGTTAGCTGCAAATCTTCACTTTATTCGAGACACTGAGTCAGCAACCGGGGCAATCAGAGCTGCCTCCTCCACAGCCAAACACTCCTGGTCACATTCCTGACCTTACATCAGTCTGGGTCCCAATTCTCCAGCCATGTTTGAAGCAGATGTGAAGTAAATATAAATACTTCATTGTTGGCTTTAACATTCTTTACTACCCTGCTTCAAAACATCAAAAATTTTGATCAGAAGCAACTTTTCACTTGACAGGTTATTCTTTAAAGCAAAATAAGCAAAAAATAAGAACACAGAAGAGGTCAGTGACTTAGAGCATAAATATTTCAGCAGTGCTTGGAGTAAAGCGAAATTGGCAACAAATGAAGGCATTCCCCTCATCCACACTTTAACAGAGTTTACCCTTGTCTCCATGTACATGCTGTAAGGGAGAATCTGACCCGGTGTATGATAGCACAGCCCAGGAAGTCGGGAAGCAGGGACAGGCATGTTATTGGGTAAGATCCTTTATGGGGCCCTGCTGTTATCCCTTTAAAGGTGCTTAATCTGATCATCTTTAGAAAAATACACTGACTTGAGTACTATTGCAGGTATGCGACTGGAAGGTCACATGTTCAAATCCCAGGGCTACAGAGTGATTTAATTGTTGGGCCCTTGAGCAAGACCCTAAACTGGTTGACCCTGCTTTCTCAAAAATATACGTTGCAGAATGTATGTCACTTTGGATAAAAGCCGGTGAGAAATAAATTAAGATGTATGATCTGTAGCCCTCAAATGCAGATGATGTTCTTTATTCTCTTCATAAATTGATCCATTCATCCACCCTTCGGTCACCTCCTGTCTGAGGAAATGCAGGCAGGAAACAGCCTGAATGGCATTCCAGTCCATCAGTAGGGCACATGCTAGCAAATACTATTACATCTGCATGGTTTGGGCTGTGGGAGTAAGCTGGAGAAGCCAAAGGGAGTGTACATATGGAGTGGGGAGAGGTTCACTACTGATTCACCATGGATTCACCATGAAGTCACTGTGGATTCACCATGGATTCACCATGGATTCACTACGGATTCAGTAATTCACCCATAAACCCATCCCTCAGATGTGTGCAGAGCTGACACCAAGATTATGCAGAGACTGATAATAAAGTGATTCTTACAATTGTCTATGGCAATAAGAACACTGCAGGAGACTGCAGCTTCACAGACCATTAACCCCATTTTCAAAACCACTTTCTCAAAACATGAAGAAAAAAAGGGATTTGTGACCTCAGGAAAATGCCTGTCCAATTAGCACTGCGAACATCACTGTGTTCAGGTGCAGGCTGCTCATTGTCAAGGTGCTGGGCTACTGCAGAAGCCCATTAACAGGGGAGATGGGGGCAGCAAAGCTGGTGAACTAATTAGCTTATTGTTCATTTGTGCGTCATTTTGTTTATTAAACACCAGGGCATGTTGGTTTTCCCAGCTTGCAGTGCAGTGCCTTTCTCTGGTAGCGAACCTCCAACCATTTGATTAAAGTCCACATTCGTCATCCAGCCCCGTTTTCGAAACATCACTGAGTGAGATGTACATTAAATAATGTTAAAAGCACTAACCTGTGCTTTTCCTGTACAAAAACTACCGATGTGTAATGAATGGCCACTGGGCAAACAGCACAAACATGCATCAAATCATCACTTTCACGTGCTTCTCCTATATAAACATCACTGACTGGTGCTTCACTGTAAAAACACCACTGACACACATTCTATCTGCATAATCACTGACACGTGCTTCTCCTGTATAAACATCACTGACTGGTGCTTCACTGTAAAAACACCACTGACACACATCCTACCTGCATAATCACTGACACGTGCTTCTCCTGTATAAACATCACTGACTGGTGCTTCACTGTAAAAACACCACTGACACACATCCTACCTGCATAATCACTGACACGTGCTTCTCCTGTATAAACATCACTGACTGGTGCTTCACTGTAAAAACACCACTGACACACATCCTACCTGCATAATCACTGACATGTGCTTCTCCAGTAAAAACATCACTGACTGGTGTTTCCCTGTATAAACACCACTGACACACGGTCTACCTGCGTAACAGGGGCTTGTGCCTATAATTGGAAGGTTGTCGTGTCAGATCCTAGAGTGATTTCATCCCAGTCGCTCCAGGATAGACTGTCACTTTGGATAAAAGCATCTGATAAATAGACAATAATATAGACAATAATAATGGGAAGAATTCAACCTTTATGATGTTGAAGGGAAAGGTTTCTTTCAGGACTGTATAACAAAAATGTCCTACAATGTAAAATGACTGCCCTGTGTTGTCAAGCTATTTATTTTTTATCAGTGAGAAGCTATAACATCTGCGGCTGCTTCCTGCTGGATGGTCTACAGGAGACAGGCTCTTCAAAAAGGGCCAAAAGACCTAGAGACTTAATGTCTGTAAAATCGAGTTCTGTTTGCTGCAATACAAGATAAACACCACTGGATATAAATAATACAACAGAATGTCAGAGGGGATCATTAGCGCTAAGGATGCTTTTCAAAGCTCTCCTCAGAAGACCTGCTATGAAAGGAAGGTATGAAATCAGCAGAGCGGCAGACTGGCCAGGCCAATCAGAAACGCTCCTTTTCACAACCGCGCAGAAACACAGATGCATGCTTTCATGGGGTGTTGATCAAAATCTCTAGTGTTGTCCCTGAATATATATAACTACTGCACTTTAGTTCTGGTCACACTCCTCCAGAACCATTTGTACTGTGTTTAGGATCAATAAAGTATCTATTATTATTTTAGAATAACTATAAAGATATCATAATTATTAAATGACATATACTGTATGGAGTTATGCAACGACCAAATTAATTTACTTGGGGGGCGGAGTAGCTCTGTGAGTTGGTACTCAGAAGGTTGCCGGTACAAATCCCTGGATTGGCAGAGTAATCCCACCATTAGGCCCTTGAGCAAGACCTTTAACCCCGATTATGACTCCCCGGTTGGGTGGTGTGGTTCTCCACACTGTCAGATGAATCTTCTTCATGTAAATGCTTCACATCACATGGAAATATAACACAATTCTGCCAGATTCTGGTCCTGCGTACTGAAGCACGACTTCTAGGGAAACAGCTCCTGGTGAACTTAGTATACTGACTAAGGGACTCTGGTGCCTCACTCACTGAACAGCATGCAGATGAGCTGAAGAAAATGAGGAACAAGGATGGGGAGCCGGCCTCACATTACATCGAGATTCTTCTCTGCGACACAAAGCAAACTTGGGGTGGGAGCACAATTTCTGCCTGGAGTCTGTCTCTGCTCCGGGACTGCATCAGGCAGCATCATTGATTGACCTGTACCCGATCATATGACTAATTGCTAACAAATGGAGGCATCTCAGTGCCCCCCCCCTCAATCTGGATAAATATATCTGCCACATGATGCACATGAGGGGGTGCAGAACAAACAAAGTGAGCTTTTTGCTTTGAACGTACAATACAGGCTGTTTGGATTCAGCGGCTGTCATTTTCTGTAGCTACCCAAGGCTGTGTGCTTGGATGGCTTGGTGGCGTGACAGCATGGTGGGGATGTGTCAGTTTAGGCTGCTGGCTACACTTATTACCGCTTTACCTGAGAACTAATCAGCCACATGGTTACCACAAGTCTCTATTTACTGGGGGATGAACAGCCTCACATGGTTCCTGCCAGTCTCCTGTTGCTGGGGGATGATCAGCCACACAGTTGCCATGAGTGTCGTGCCGTATGCGGGACGCGGAGCCGAGACAGAGGAGCGGCAGTCAGGGAATCGGGGAACATGGGGTTTAATCAAAAGGGCAGGCAAGAAAACACGCAGTGATATTACAATGACCGGACTGGGGAAACAAACTGAAACATGGACTAAAAACAGAGGATTAATGACAACAACCAGAAACAGCTGATCACACGGGGATTCCACACGAGGATAACGAGGGGACGTGGCACACGGAAGGAGCGGACGATCGAGGCAGGACAATGAGTGTCTCAATGATCAGCTGCATAGTTATTGTGAGTCTCTCATTGCTGGGGGATGAATCTCTCATTGCCGGGGAACGATCAGCCACACGGATACCAAGAGTCTCTCGTTGCTTGGGGTCATATCCGGTAATGTCAGAGCTGATCTCCATGAAATACATACATGTCACTTTGGTGCCCAGGACAATCAAGGAATGGAGTTTAATAAAGGCTGCCTCTCCCCTAGGACATTGAGTTTGCCCTCTCTGTGCCAAGAAGTGAGGTCAGAGCACAGAGTTGGGTAATTCAGGTCCAGAGAGTGATAGTCCAGACTGGGATTTTGTTTCAACCAGCCAGTTGAATACTCTGTGACTGTGACTCTTTATGCTCAACTGGTTGGTTGAAACAAAATCTTGGTCTGTACTTTTACTCCCTGGACCTGAATTACCCAACTCTGACAGAGCAGCTGGACACACAAACCAGAGCAGTGAATGTTGATGCTGTCTTTTGACTCCCAGCAAACAAATGCAACCAAAGGTAGATGCTGGACATAAAGATCACAATGCAAAGTAAAACAAGAAATTAGAATATATATAAACGAGGCAGTGTGTGTGTTACCATCGTCTTTCAGAATGGAACCGTGGAATGGTTTCTCATGAGGTCACTCAGTCTTCACCATGATTGTAGTGGTAAACACCGCTAGCAACTTTCATATGCTTACATTTACTTACTTAGTAGATACTTTTACCCAAAACGATGCAAAAGTTGAGGAAAGTTTGAGGTCAGAGGACAAGATCAGCCAGCACCCCTGGGAGCACTTGGAGTAGGGGCCTTAGTAATACAACTTTGCCAGGCAAGGGGTTCAAACCCACAACCTTCTGAACATGGGCACAGAACCATAACCCTCTTAGTTATTATATTGAATGAATAAATATTTGTGTTTTGGTGAAACAGTTTGAATTTCTTTGCAGGCGACTGCTTCAGTAACAGATCGCAGCAAAGGACCAAAGGTCACCTTGACGACCACCCCCCCCCCCCCCCCCCACCAAGAAGAGGGAAGAGCTCTACACTCCTCAGTCATTTAAATCGAAGTCAAAGAGTGTTGTTTTCAGAATTACAGCTCATTTATTATCCTGTGTATTTGTTCACGCTGCCGTAGACTTATGTGGAGGTAATAGAAATCTTTCAAGAGATGTTCCACAGGCAGATGATGAAAACGGTGAGGCAGAACGGCACTAATCTTGCTGTAAAAGGCAAGACATGAAATGTGGAGCATTAGGAACTCAAATGCAATTTTTTTGATGAATTAAACCATTAGGAAAAAGAGAAAATTGTTTATGCTGTTAATCCACAACAGCGTAAAGAGATGAAAACACAATGGCAGAGCCGAGATGAAGCATTAGTCCACCTTCCATCCACACATGCACACAAACAGGCACACACACACACGTTTGTATTCATATCTTTGTCGGGACTCTCCATTCATTTCCATGGGGAAAACTCTAATCCCAACAATGACAACCTAATCCTCTACCCAGCCCTAACCTTAACCATAACCAAACAAAACAATTCCCAACAACTTCTTAGGAAGCAGTCAGAAAAGTGACATAATCCCAAGAGAATTATTCCCATTGACCTGAACAGAATAGACCTCTGTGTGCAAGGTCATCTGTGGCTGCACAGGGATTTAACCTTGGAAAGCGAGAGCTTCTGCTGTCCCCTGGAATACAAGGAATGCAATGATGCTTGCTGCACTTAAATTTGACAGAGTGTTGGCATTTAACCTCCCTCTAAAAGACAAGCCCCAAAGTGAATGTAAGGAATTACTCTCTTGGTGTGTGTGCCCTGTGATGGATGGATTGTGATGGCTGCACTGTCTGTAACCAAATGGCTGCCGGTTCATATCTAGGATGACCTAATCCATTTCAGGAGGGACACCCTGAGCTACTTCAGGTTTTACAAATTACTTTAAAACTGAAAGGCTCCTGTGCTCAGCTAAATTGTTTAGTTCATCTTGTACTTTTACTAGTTTGTTTCCTTGACTGAAAGACTCATCCTGCTGTTTCACATTAACATTAGTAACACATGCATGATTATAGGAGACTGACCAATCAGCACACAGCAAGAACTCAGTGCTTTAGTAAAATTCAGGTCCTTTTAATTCAAATGGTTGAAATGGTAGGTTATAAACCCGATTGTAGCTCATAGTGTCCCTCCTATTCATCACCCTATTCGTATCCCAGGATCGGCAGTGATGTCACCGTTGGGCCCTTGAGTAATTGTATTTTTCTTTGGATGAAAGCGTCTGCTAGATAAAACCCAGAGGAACGCCCTGCTGGAGGTAGTTTCATCACACTTGGTAGAGGGTACAGAATGCTGTTATTCTTATATTAGGCCATTTTAGCATTTATGGAGCTTTGGGGACATCCGGGCAGAAAAACCCAGCAATGATGTCATGGCTTATCAGTCATGGAGCCGTCAGGGGGGCCACTATTCCGGCCTGGTTCTGGTCCCCAGGTCAGGGCGCTGTTTAGATGTGCCCCCCGTGTCATTCTGGGAGCACTAAGGAAGGCACGACTCTCTGGGTCATAGCTCAGGGGAACTCCCACCGGTCTTCATGTAAGGCCTGAAGTGCCTCTGTGTGTTAGTATCAGGTGCAGTTAATAACAGACCCAGAGGGGGGCGCCTCTCCGGCAGAGCCCTTTTTTGACACTATAATTGGTCATTCGTTGCTCTTGCTTCTGGTGCTCCGGCTCAGAAGCTGCCTTCTACATCATTTGCAGGAGTGATGGTAAATATCACGTCAGGGATGCCAGACAGCAAACACATTCAATTATGGTGCTGGAAATCGATGAGACTGAAACACAATTAACGTCTGCATGCTTTTATAAAAATAATGGGTAAAGCTTTACATTACTTGTAGCTTTAGCCTTTATAATACATTTGTAGAAAATTCAGTGCACCTTCATAATGCATTCATAGAACATTCATAAGCAACATGTAAGTATACCTTAACATCCTAACATACCTTAACATCCTAACATACCTCAATAGCTTTAACACACATTAATAACAAACATATGGTTATACAATTATAATGTTTGTTATTAGTGTATATGAACGTTGCTACGTCTTATGCCTGTTCTATGAATGCATTATAAAGGCATTATGAAGGTGCATTGAATGTTCTATGAATGCATAATGAATGTATTATTATTATGATGCAGTTAATCTAAAGCGTTACGAAATAATCTTATATACGCATAATAAAAAAGACAGATATAGATAGGCAGACAGACAGACGGACAGACTACTGAAAACGAGGAGCTTTCTCCGACCTTGGCCTCATAGCCAGTGGCTCCCCTCTGACAGACAGGCCCTGCCGATATTAATACTCCTTGGCGCGGTTCTGTGAGTGTGACTCCAGAGCAGAGTTGGCCCAAACGTGCCAGCCATCTGCCCGGTGTGAAACGCCCGGGGAGCAGAGAGCAGGGAGGAGGGACAGGAGATTGCTGTCAGTGCCTTAGGCCTTGTGAGATTGCTGTCAGTACCTTAGGCCTTGTGGGATTGCTGTCGATGCCTTAGGCCTTGTGAGATTGCTGTCAGTGCCTTAGGCCTTGTGGGATTGCTGTCAGTGCCTTAGGCCTTGCGGGATTGCTGTCAGTGCCTTAGGCCTTGTGGGATTGCTGTCAGTGCCTTAGGCCTTGTGAGATTGCTGTCAGTGCCTTAGGCCTTGTGAGATTGCTGTCAGTACCTTAGGCCTTGTGGGATTGCTGTCGATGCCTTAGGCCTTGTGAGATTGCTGTCAGTGCCTTAGGCCTTGTGAGATTGCTGTCAGTGCCTTAGGCCTTGTGGGATTGCTGTCAGTGCGTTAGGCCTTGTGGGATTGCTGTCAGTGCGTTGGGCCTTGTGAGATTGCTGTCAGTGCCTTAGGCCTTGTGAGATTGCTGTTGATGCCTTAGGCCTTGTGAGATTGCTGTCAGTGCCTTAGGCCTTGTGAGATTGCTGTCAGTGCGTTAGGCCTTGTGGGATTGCTGTCAGTGCCTTAGGCCTTGTGAGATTGCTGTCGATGCCTTAGGCCTTGTGAGATTGCTGTTGATGCCTTAGGTCTTGTGCGATTGCTGTCAGTGCCTTAGGCCTTGTGAGATTGCTGTCAGTGCCTTAGGCCTTGTGCGATTGCTGTCAGAGCCTTAGGCCTTGTGGGATTGCTGTCAGTGCCTTAGGCCTTGTGCGATTGCTGTCAGTGCCTTAGGCCTTGTGGGATTGCTGTCAGTGTGTTAGGCCTTGTGAGATTGCTGTCAGTGCGTTAGGCCTTATGGGATTGCTGTCAGTGTGTTAGGCCTTGCCTACCATGAATGTGACTATGTACTGCAGATATGTGCCGCACAGATAGTTTTGAGAGCTGCAGGTAAGAGAACAATTTATCCTGGTGTGCTAGCACAACCCTGAGTTACTGCCCCTGCTGGGAGGGGAACGCAGCCATTAGTCTGTGTAGAACAGAATAACGGATGTAAGATTAACGCTTGCTTTGCTGGATTAGAGAACATATGCAATATGACATATTTATATATAGTGGTAATGAAACGTAACTAAATCAGTGTCAGTTAAGAACATGTAATCCATATAGTCTTAAAATTGATGAATAATTGCATAGTGTAACATTAAATCCTATAAGAAAATGCCATAAGTTTTCAGAAATAATGAGAGCAGGAGAAGTCTTTGGACAAGATGAGGGAGAAAAGGGAGTGAGTAGCCGGGGAGATTGCAGGCGGGAGACGAGCCACAGGGAAACTATAGAGAATATCTGCTGTTCTTTTAACTTCCACAGTTAACAGACAGAGACACATAGACATACACAGACAGAAACAGAATAAAACAAACACACACACACACACACACACACACACACACACGGACAACCTCAGCCTATTTCTCCCGTTGATGCTTTTACCTGTAGCCACATTCCCAGCTTGCAATTTTACATGAAAGTATTTCAGGTTAATAGCACCTTCAAAGCTTCAATCACAGGTACTTAACCCTGAACCCTTTCAAGCCCTGGGATAAGATAACCCTGGACCTTTAAAGGGAATTCAGGGGCTTTTGGGTAACATTGAGATTTTTGTCAGTTCTAGATCTTTGCCAGATATGCAACCGGGCACCTGCTTCTCAAGGTGACATCAGGCCTCTTCCTGCACAGGCTCCTGAGAAGAGTGACGTGTTAAATGTGTGCTGCCATTAGCTTCCTCTCACCGAGCCACCGGCGGCCTGCCGTGCAGCACAGGCGATCAGGCCTCTGTTCCCTCCTCTAGAAAGCCAGCAGTAGAACTTAGAACAGTAAAAGTGTAGAGTACCGAGAACATTAAGTCCAATATCCGACTCATCTTACACAATACTAATTGAATGTCACTAAACAATCAGGACTAAGGCTTCATGATTTATTTCATAGACAGAAAATAATGTGATTGTTTCTTGCTCAGCGGAATATCTATATAGTCATTGTAGTTATTGTACAGGTAGTCCCCAGGATACAAACAAGATCCATTCCCTAAGTCTGTCTTTAAGTTTCATTTGTAGGTAGTCAATAGTGCTGTACATACTAACCACAATAATTATACCCGACCTATACAGTAATAATGAAAGCAACTACATACGGTACTGTACTGAACTGTACCTAAAGCCAACGAACCCCTGAAGCTGCAGTATCACAAAGTAGTGTGTGCGTTCATCATTATGAACCATTGTATTTAACCTGAATTTTGAATATAATAGGTTTTATTGTAGTCTGTTTATAAGCATGAGGTGTCCATAAGTCGGACATTAACCCGGGGAATCACTGTGTGCCATCTTCACCAATGCTTGATATAATATACATTTTTCAAATAATAATAAAAATATATTTATTGCTGACTAGTGTGTATGTTACTGGTGTGTGAGTGTGCCCTGTAATGGGTTGGTGCCCCGTGTTGGGTCGTTCCCTGCCTTGGGCCCGTAGCCTCTGGAATAGGCTCCATACCCCCGGTGGCCCTAAACAGGATAAGTGGTTTCAGAAAATGGATGGATTGAGGGATGGTTGGATAGCTGAATAGTGAAATAAAGTGCAGTAGTGCAATCACATATTCGATTTAGCAGCATTGAACATGACAAGATTAAAAATTGGCAGCAAGGCAATCGTGAACTAAGGTACTAAGGTACTAATTGTGCTCTATGAGGGCAGCATGTGGTTCAGTGAGCTAAGCCTGTGTGTCTGTAATTAGAAGGTCACTGGTTCAAACCCAACCTCAGCACGTCTGTGGCTCCTTGAACAAGACCCTTAACCCCTGGGTGCCACTATGAGTGGCTGCCCTTTGTGAACAACTTACTCTACAATAATGAGCAAGTTCCAGGAGGTGTAAAGACAATTTCCTCAAGGGGATCAATAGAGTATTGATTGTTAAGGTCATGCGTTAATGATGATATATGATGGTGGTCCCATAAGATTATCATGGAGCTGGAAAGTTCCTATTGCCCAGTGATGCCGTCGCACAACACATTACTCAAGTGTTTGTGGTGATGCTGGTGTAAACAATCCTAGTGCGCATACGATTATGTACTGTACATAATACTCGATAATGATAATAAACAACTATGTTACTGGTTTATGTGTTTTCTGTACTCTACTTTTTATCATTATTTAGGTTGCACCATATAGCCTATGTGTGTATGTAGGTTATACCATTGAGATTTGTGTTTGCACACTCCATGCTGGAGACAGTCAGTCATTTTTCTTGCAGGGGGGGGGTGACGAATGGGGCCGTACAGAATGTCTGGGGGGTGTGGTGTTATTTGAATTTACTGTTTCCTGCCTGCTTACAATGGTTAATGGCTTTGGGACTGAAATAGATGCTCTTTAAAATCCAACTAAAAGCACATAAAAATATAGTATAGTCTACATGTAATGTCTTCCAAGAAGCCAATCAAGACACACTACAGAAAATCTCAGTTGACAAAAGTTGCAGGCAATTCCAGATGAAAAGCAAAAATTTCTAAGCAGGGAAATACATTTTTCCCTGCTGTTTTACCCCGAGTGAATGAAACATCTAAGTATTCAGCTCCTAAAAGCAATTAAGGGGCTGTCTGCATGCACATGAGAGCTGATGTTCAGGAAGATCAGGGGTGTGTGAGTGTATGTCAGTGTGTGTGTGTGCGTGTGTGTGCGTGTCAGCAGTAATATTAATGCATCACCCTCACAGTCTAAGGGCAGCAGTGCCTCTACCTTACCCTCATGGTCCAAGGCCAGCAGTGTCCCTGCGGTCCGGGGGCAGCACTGTCATAGTCTAAAGGCAGTAGCATCCCTGCATCGCCCTCATGGTCCGGGGGCAACAGTGTCCTTGCCTCAGCCTCGAGGTCCGGGGGCAACAGTGTCCTTGCCTCAGCCTCGAGGTCCAGGGCAGTTGGCAATACAGTTACTGTACAGCTCCCAGCATCACTCTGGATGACAGTGATGCAGCACAAACCTCAGGGTTGCCCTTGGTGACGGCGTGAGTCTCCTCCAAATTAAGCCAAAGATGTTAGACAGGCTCCGGCGCCAAGACCGAAATCAATATCCACTTATAAGAGCTTTGCTAATTTTGGCCCAATTTCTGCCAGACAGACCAAACAATGGATGAGCTAGCAAAAACAGGTTTTAGTGCCAGTTCAGATGGTTTTAGATTTTCCACATGAACTTACAACAGTAAATGTGTAGAGTACTGAGAACATTTAGTCTAACGTCAGACTGATCCTACAGGTCAACACAATACTCATTGAACGTCATTAAACAATCAGGATTAAGGCATCATATTTTATTTCAGAGACGAAAAAATAAACAGATTTCATGTAATTGTTTCTTGGTACATTGTAGGATGTTTCAGTAACCTGAAAGGATTGTAGTAGGCATGTTGTGACAGCATGATGATGTATATATGTATATTGTGGCAATGTGTTTGGAATTTTGCTATATTAGTCCCAGTACGGCTGTGGAGTTTGCACAAAAAGCTGAGATAGCTTGAGTTTGCCCAGAATTCTGGCTCTAGTGCATTTTTTAGCTTTCAGAAGAATTTCACTACAGTATATCCATATATAGTGACAGGGATATAAATCATTTATCCATGTCATGTGAGTTTGATAGTTATTTTGCCGCGACCCAAATCCCCCCCACCAAGTATCACAATCATATCCCAAGGCGAGGTTGGGCCCTCAGCTCCTCATCAGGGATTGCACAACATAAAAAGCATTTCTGAAAAGATCCGGAGCCTTCAGCAAACCCACCCAGGCTCTCTCACAAGGTTCCCGACATTTACCAGGATGAAAAGACGACTTCAAAGGCTTCAAATTCTTCAAATTCTTATCTCGGCAGCCACAAATACATGAAGCTCACGGTAACGACGTTAAAATAAAATCGAGAGGTGGTTCTAAACGAAGGCTGCTGGAATGAGAAGCTGCCCTTGGGCTGCTCATGGCACTCAGCACGTTAACACGCTTTCACACGCTGACCCGATTCCAGAAGCACAGCCTTGATCCTCGAGTGCGTAGCCCGGCCCCGTGTCATCATGAGGATGCACCGCTAGGGGAGAAGTCAGGTGCTTTTACTGAAAACAGGATCAGACAGTACCTGGAACCATGGGGGGGGGGGGGTGTTAAGGGTTTTGCAGAAGGGCCCAATGGTAGCAGGACTATTCTACAAAGCATGGGATTCAAACCAACAACCTTCCAATGACAGACACAGCAGCTTAACCCAGCGATCCACACACCCTGCCAACCTCATCACACAAGGTTTGATTGGTTTAGAGCCGTTTAATAACAAATGGTCCCATGGTGCCAAAAAGAGCCTGGTATTCTGTACCTCCGTCTCAAAGCAGGGGATACAAAATAGTCGGCTCAAACGGCATTGTCTGTGCTATCCTCACTCTGATGGTGAGATGATTGCGGGGGGGGGACAGAGAGCTGTCGGATGTGAGTCGTGCTCCCTTAACAGTCTGTCATCCACAATCCAAAACTTTATCGACAGAGCACTAAAGACCGTATTCTTCTGTGGATTAAAAAAGCGAATGGACACCACTTCAGATCAATAAACAGAGTGCAGTTGCTGATAGTCTGCTGTCATGGTGAATGAATGACTTCATATAACAGTCAGGCAGGAGATATAAATCATTTATATTCCCATATGCCCTGTTATTTACTCAGCTTGTTAATCACTTAATTAGTCCGTCTTTTAACGTAAGTTTTTAAGGAGTCATATTTCAGCTTGACTGGCTGCTCTTCTTGGCAGACATCCCACCTTAAGGGCTGGTTGGGGGGGGGGGCGGGATTATATGAAATGACAGAGTTCTGGGATATTGCATATCATTCATGCGTGTCAGGGAGCTGCTGTTTTCAGGAGACTCCCGCAACATCTTGGAGAGATGCGATGCCGTCTTGGCAGAGGCATGCTAATCAGCTATTAAACAAGCATGCTAACTTGAACAAGACAGGCTGGGAAGAAGGAAGACCATCCTGACTCAAAAACAACCTTAAAACAACCATCACCGACAAAGGACCCAACAGTCAAGGAATATGTATTGCATACTGGTACTTGGCAAACTGGTAGTGAAGAATCTAGGCAAGTATATAAGTGTGTGAGGCATCTGAAGATCCCTAATGAAGGACAACGAAGAAGTAGGACAGGATGAACATGAGGCCTTTGAACAATTGGTGCTGGTGAAGATTGTGTGATGTAAACATTCACAAATGACCAGACTGAACTGGTCCTACTTTGGGGACATGACATATTCTCTCCCCTATCTGAGGCATTCAGCCGTGACTGAGTAATTAATGTGAATTGATGGGGGGAGGGACATGACTGTCTTGGAGTGACAGTCAATCGACTGGATCTGGCATTGATTAATACTGTCTGTCCCTTATTTTCCCTAAATGGATGCAAATCAGTGTGTCATGTTCTCGTTCAACCCTTTTATCCCAGAACCCCAATGATGGCTTGCAAAGTCTCATCAAGGATCTATGGTTTTGGTTTTCGTTTCTCTCAGATAAACCCAATTTCCCTATTTTTTCAAGTTAAGGTTTCATGTCTTATTTGTTCCACACACAAACATACCCTGTACACATGTGCAGTGAAATGCTTTTCCACCTGTTTCCTGGAGGTGCTCAAAGGAAAACTGATACAATATTATAAATATAATAAAAATATAAATATTAAAAGAAACAACTTCTAAATAATAAAAACAATAGAAATAAAAAGGAAGACAACAGAAACAGACGCACAGGTACACAGGCACACACACCTAGACCGGTGCGTAGGGGTACGCAGACACACACCTAGACAGGTGCGTAGGGGTACGCAGGCACACACACCTAAACAGGTGCATAGGGGTACGCAGGCACACACACCTAGACAGGTGCGTAGGGGTACGTAGCCGGTCCTGAAAATGAAGGGGAGCAGAGAAGCCCTCACATCAGTCAAGCTTAGGCTCCCTGCAGGATTCTGTGCTGACACCCCCAGGCAACCTCAACAGCCTGCCATTTTATTCTGCTTTTATTCCGCATCACTCCCACGCCCTCTTCCAAATCTTTCTGTATTTAGTGAATCGCAACTGTATTTACCCTAAAAGAGGGGCACAGGAACATTCTAATAATATTAGCTTGAATGAGGACAAGCGATGGGCCTGTGCACTTCCATTGGTGGAAAGAAATTTAGGGGTGGGTCTTCGTGTGAGAGCAGGCCTGAAGGGTGGATATCCGTGACATTGCAGATCCTACGGCAGGAAGGCGTCATGGGGGTGGCTTGTGTCTCCCCGACCTTCAAGGTGACAAGAGGAGATACATTCACTCACAGCCCCAAACACAGGCAGCAAAAAGGAAGAAGCCATGGACTCTTCTAGACAGATATGCAAATGCCCTGAAGCCATTGGAGTAGGCCTAGTGTCACACGAGGTAAGCGAGAGAGACACGGACCCAGGACTGCGAGGAAAGCCGAGCTTTAATATGATGAGCAAGAGGTAAGTGAAGACAGACGGGACAGCGGAGCGGCTGTGCGTGAAAACGGAGCTTCTCTTGGGTTAGAGAGCAGGCAAACAGAGTTGGAAACGACGGGCGAAGATCGTGGTCGGTGTCCGGAAACGGGGTTCGGTAGCCAGTAGATCAGTCCCACGGAGAGGCACAGGACGGACGAACGAGAGGGTTGGAGGACAGAGGAAGCCGGACTCAGTAGGGCAGGTAAGTTAGGGACAGGAACTGGAATGCGGAAGGAAGGCACAAAAGGTAAGGAGCAGACAGCAGGTAAATGGGCAGGGCTAGGGGATCGGGAAGACGCAGGACAAGAAAACGCTCAGTAAGGCTTCTTTTCATCGGCTCAATACTTCACCATTAGCTCCGTGTTTTCCCTTCCTTCTTAAAGGAAGACTAATCGCCGTCAGAGGAGTTGCACCTGTCCGTCCCGGTCCCTGTGGGTGTGACACCTAGTGTGTGTAGGAAGTGTTTCCAGAATAAAAAACAGGAAACAGAGACTGAAAACCCCCATTCATGCTTCTTGTTTGTCACACCTGGAAGTGGCTGGTTTATAATAAAGAAATTTAGGAACACAAGCTAAATGCATATCTCAAATCAAATTCAAATTTTATTTGTCACATAAATAAAGCCTCCTGAAATACGTGTAATCTCGTGTGAAATGCATGACCCCAGAGAATCTGCTGGGTCAAATGAGATGCAGGGAAGCAGATCTTAGATTTGAAATGACAGAATGGTTGTGAAAGAAAATATTAACAGGATGCCTTCCATGTGCCGTCAGCATGATGTTGCATATTGATACGATGTGCGTATTCACTGAGGCACACACCGAAAGCCGTGGATGCTGGATGCTGGCACATTAACTGGTTTGCCCCAGTCAAGGTTCACGAGAGAAAAACACAGAGTTACTGACAGCATCCAGCGCTACAGAGAGCCTGTATAGTGGGGAGGACCCCGGACAGGAAGCTCTGGGGGCAAATCTTCTGATGGGGGGCTGGGGGAGGGACAAATAGGTGCTCTTCCTAATCGTCTGATGGTTCAATCTTTAATTGACGTTTCAAACAGAGACAGAAATAAATGTGTTTCTTCTTCTGTAATATAGGTGCCAACTGCATTTTAGTATCCATAGCAACAATGGGATACAAAAAGATCCGTGGCCCAATATTACTTTTGCAAAGGAAATTTTTCTTTGCTGCCAATTCATTACTGGTGCTGTGATGCTGAACTCCAGCTCAGGTTCCCTTGCAATTGATAGAATGGCAAGAATCTCTGGCTGCTTAATATTCATGAGCCATCTTAGCTCTTTAATATTCATGAGAAGCTCTGCCAGCCCAGGGTCAGTCCGGACCAGGCGGCTGCCATTCTGCCTTAGAGGTGACGGCTCTCAGCTCCTCACATTTACACTTCAGTAAATGGACGACTTTCTCCAGACAGGAGGGCAAGCAGAGTCATGTGATCTAGGGATGGGGGGAAGGAAAGGGGACAGGGTGGAGGTGAGACGGGTGGAGTAAGAACAAAAGAGCAGCAGTTTACAGGAGTGCAACTGCAGGCTGGGTGCATTTACTGCGCATACATTTCTATAAACACTCTGGCACTGGATTACATGCTTCCCTTATGGTCACCTGACTCAGCATTCATCACTGATTGGTCCAAATCACGTCAATCAGGATAGCGGCGTGTGGCAAAGTCCGGCACAAGTGACCTGTGTTTGTAGGGTCACCAGTTCAAATCCCAGGGTCAGCACTTTCACACTTGAGCCCCTCAGCAAAGCCCAGTTGCTCCATGGTCTGACTCTCTCACTCGATTCCGATAAAAGCTTCTGCTACATAATAAAAATGTAGTTCAGCTGAAAGACAGAATAGGATGGTTGTGAAGCAGCTGGACATTTTCTATCCATAATTATATAAATTTGTTAACTGATTGGTTGGTCATTACTGGCACTCCAAAGCTATGGGTGCAATCGTTCTCTGGAACCTGTATGAACAGTTTACCGTTTAGGAGTGATGTATAAAGGCACCCCGCTCACTCTGCCCAGCTTCCTGCCAACCACACCCCTCCAACCCATCCCTCCTCTGCTGTTCCGAATGTTCACAACTGCTTTGAAGTGCTTTAGAATGGAAACAAAGCATCAGCAAAGCCCAGCACAACCAGCAAGCCCACTAAGACCCAGAATGACCAATCAGACCACAGAGGGGAGTGGCACTACACAAGGAATACTCATTAAGTATTTCTAAAGAGGTGAAAATGAGATCAGACCTAGAACAAGTCAGTTAAGCTGACAGAAAACAGAATAAACCAATTAAATGACATTGGACCCAACTATCCTCTAACCCAGTGTTTCCCAATCCGGTCCTTAGGGACCCACAGTCGGTCCATGTTTTTGCTCCCTCCCAGGTCCCTACCAGACAGTCCACATTACTGGGAGCTGGGAGGGAGCAAAAATATCAACTGTTTGTGGGGCCCTGAGAACTGGATTTGGAACCACTGCTCTAACCAATTACCCATGTCAGGATCAACAGGGCCCTGGAGGCTATCTCAGGCATCACTGTGCACAAGGATGGGGCATATACTGAACAAAGTGCCACGCCATCACAGGGCACACACACACACACACACACACACTGCCCTAAATGCACGTCTTTGAGTTTGAACAGGTGTCCCTATAGGGAACCTGTGTTACACAGGAAGATGCAAACACCACACATTCAGGCCAGAAGCAGGATTTCACACCCTGGAGGTGTGAAGCAAAAGTGCTATTTACCAAATGAACAACAGAATCTATCAGCAAACTATCAAGTACAATGGAACTGAAATCAGCCAATAAAAGAGGCTCATTGGCTCTGAGGTCACTGCTGGATTCTGCGCTTAGGCTCAGTGCTGCATTGGGTATTGTCTTGTGACTTCAGCTTAAACATATAAAGTTGTACAATAGTGTGTTAAATCTCTGTTGCCTATTAAAGGTTGGAAACATAGTCCAAATGTAGCAGACTGACTGGGCAAAATAACAGCATAATTCAAGAATATTTGTATAGGAACTTAAACTATGAAGAAATTATGAGCTGGAGTTATAAACTGACAGAAAACAACTTCAGATTGATTACTGTTGTGTAATAAACTAATAGAAAAAATCAGTGTGATTCATCAGTCTCCTCCCACTTCCTCCATGGGCTGCACAGCCATGGCGCATGAGATCATCTTAATGTTTGTTGACGGAGGCATCTGGGTTGGAAATAAAAGAAAATCAAAAAATTCTGCAGGGAAAATAAACACTCTAAAACTATTAATAAAATCGGTAAAGTGAACCTGACTGGCACGGCTTCTTCGGTGGGACTGTAAATATCGTCTGTCTGACAGCATTTCAAACATCTTCTCTCCTGAGGGCTGGATGCGAGACTCATGTTAGCCAGAGCCACGGACAGGTGGCAGCAAATGGACCTATGCCCTGGGAAGGACTGGTGTTCCGATCTAGGGTGTACCCAGTCTTCTGCCCTGTGATAGACTGGCATCCCCTCCAGGGTGTACCCAGCCTCATGCCCTGTGATAGACTGGCATCCCTTCCAGGGTGTGCCCAGCTTCCTGCCCTGCACTGGACTGGCATCCCATCCAGCAGCCCTTTGCAACCTGGCACTGTGGTAGGCTCAGGTTCACTGGAAACTCCGCCCTTTGGGAAGAACCTCCTTTTCTTTTAAAAAAAAAAAAAAACAGACTCTTCAATCTAAAGCAGCATCCTATACAGAGTCAGATGAGCCCTGGAGTTAAGGGCCTCACTCAAGAGCATAATGATGAAACCCCTCCGTTGACCATGAGATTTGAACTAATGACCCTCTGATCACAGGTGTAGGATCTAAACCCACTGAGCCACCCACCATGCAGCAAAGCATCACATGATCCATGTAGCTTTTCGCTATAGTTGACAAAATGACAAACTGAAAATCATGTGCCTGAAAGCTCCTGCAGACACTGCAAGCTTCCCATTGACTTTCCTAACTATTCAGTCATGTTGTCGACACGAACTGGAGTCACGGAAAAGCCGTCCCAGAAGCACTCAGAGCAAACATTCATTCGATTTTTTAACAACTAGGAGCTGCATGGGAATTAAGAATGGATTCCCCAGAACTGAGTGATGAGTTGCTTCCGAGTGGGGTCAGTCCAGACAAGCTTCGGCTGAGATTTGTTCCTGCTGAACCCTTAATTAGCACTGACTAAGGTGTTGGCTTAATTAATAAGAGTCAAAACAAATTAAACAAATATAGCTGTGGTTAAGCAGCACTTTCACTTTTATTAGTATTGAACCAAATATTTGATGAATACCTTTCTTAGCTCTATATATTCCCCTTAATAAAATGAGTTGGTCATTTTCAGTCATTATTCTTAGCTCAGGAAAAATTGGAGTAATTAAATTTAATTGGAATCCATTTAGGTTTGATTGCATTTAAATGAGAATCAAATAACTAGATTTTTCTTTTAAACAAAACCCACTTAACAGAAATATGGTCTAAGACTGAAGATCAATACCAATCCCTCATAAGCATACCTGGTTTAACTTCCATCCAACCACCCATCCATTTTCCTGTCTTTTATCCTGGTCAGGGTTGCGGGGGGGGGGGGGGGGGGGGGCACTGGAAACTTAAGCAGCATAGGGCACATGCACGGGCGCAGGAAAGTTTGATATTGGGGGGAGGGGGGGGCGCTACTTAATTTGAAAGGAGAGGGGACACCCTGGAGGGGATGCCAGTCCATCACATGTCACAGGGCTTGGTGCACGCAGGATGGGTTGCCAGTTTTAGGTTTAACCTTTCCACATGTACCACACAGATATAATGTTCGGTTTGATTAGTATGTAAGAAACATAACAAACTCTACATTTTACTGAACAGGTGCAGTCTATATTATTCACGGCTGAATGGCACAGCGAGATGAGGATATGGAATGTTAATGGAAAGTGGAGCTTTACTCTGTTAGTATGCAGAGACCATCGGATGTGAGGTTTTGCTGCTCTTTAAGGCCTCTCTGCCCTGTTCCATGTAATAACAGCACAATGCTTCATTTCTGCCGGAGCAGAAATTAAAGTGCTTCCATAAGCATGAGAAATAAACTGTCTGTCTAGCTTAGTTTGCTCAGAGAAGCAAGAAGAAAATGAACAGGATCCAGTTAACAATATATAATGGTGAATTTAATAAAAGAGTTCATTAGAGTAGCCTAAGTATGCAGTATTTTTAAACGTGGATTAACAATATGGGAGCATTGTGACATCATTCAGGTTCAAAGATACATGCACACTGTGAAAGCGGCACCACCATTCATTAGTGTAACGAGAGCAAAGCTTCTGCCGGCTCTGAATGCTGAGAGGCTGAATGATACGTCCTGCAGTCTGGGGCACCATCGCATCCCCAATGTAACTCAGCTTATGTCTCATCACTTCGTAAAGTGAGAAAAGGCAAGATGTATGTCGTTAATATTTTCTCTGAAACAATGATTAATTGGCCATTTACAGTGGATTGTGTTCCCCCCCCCCCATATCCCATCATGCTCTCCATTTGAACTCTTCCACCTTGTGTGTACCTGTTTATAAAGAGTGTGTTTTCCCTGGGAAGCAAGTAGTTCTGCCCAGTGCTGCAAAATTGATCCCACACTCTATGTAGCCTTGATGTACCAGTAATAAATGGTTTAATTTGTTTTTGCTGTACTTTAAGTTAAATAGGTGTGCACCGGAACGGCAGCATGTGAACTAGCTGTAACAGGATTTATCAAACTTTGTTAAATGGTGAACATGATTGGGTTTATTGTACCACAGGAAATGTACTGTGTGTCACTGATATTGAATGAACAATACTGAACGGGGAAATAAGTTGCGGCGTAAACGAAACATTTATCCATGTATTCACTGCGTAGCCTAAGCGCTGCCAGCCTGTTAGCATAGCCTACGCTATACTGTAACTTTGTCGTTACATACCTGTAACATGGCGGTGAGGGTGACGCAGTCTGACTTGCTCTCTCTCTTTCAATAGACAAGGACACTGAAGCACAATGCAAATCCGGCATTGACATGCTTTCAGGTCTACAGGTATAATGTGATTTATTTCTTTTTGTCAATGTTGAACCATTTGTATATGAGCGTGTATAAAAAACTACGAAATGCTTGTGATATAAGTAAGCTGCTGTAAGGTTTATTATTTATTCATATCAAATATATAGGAGTTGGTTTTTGTTTGTACATAACTGTAATGGCTTCTCAGTCTGTGAGAGGCAGCCATAGCGGAGATGAGAGGACTGAAGCGGAATGCAAATCAGCCATGGACGGCGACGCCCTCTGAGGTACACAGACTGTGCGATGACCGGATCTCTGAGGTACGCAGACTGTGCGATGGCCGGATCTCTGTAGGTGGATGTACCTATTACTGGTCTGGTCACCCGGATGGCTGCCATACTCAGGGAGCAGCTGTTGCTCTGGCGCCTCCCAATGGTGGCCGATGTCGAGAAGCATATTATGACACTCAGATTCAGACACTCTCTGGGTGACTTGTCTGTAATACCTGGATATACTCTGTCCACGGCGAGTGAGATCTCAGTGGTGGAGACATTTTACTTGCAACTTTGCTGTGGTTGACGGGTGCCCGTGAGGTGACACTTGTCTGGTCATGGGTGACTTCAACACAACTCCTGCACTGGCAGGGTTGGCTATGAGGGCTGTTTTGGTCCCAACAGGTCTAGCCCTTATGGTGAAAGTGGCTCCATGTTCCTTGACTCTGTAAAAGGTCGCTGGATCCTGTTCCAGCACCCTGAGCCACATCTTTGGACTCCATACTGGTAGAAGCAGATCGATCACATCCTTGTGGACAGATAACAGAGGCTCTGGGTCCATGGTTCTTGAGGCTGATCTCCTGATTATCTATGAACCACCCAGTCTACCAACCCGTTGAGTACTCTGTGATTGTGACTCTTTATGCTCAACTGGTTGGTTGAAAGTAAATCATGGTCTGGATTTTTACTTTCTGGACCTGAAATTGCCACCTCTGGGTACTGCCAGGAGAAATCGAGGCCAGAAGCTGCAGGATTAAAAAGCCACTGAAATGGAATCTATATATATCATTTTCAGAGTGAGAGAAGATGGCATGGTACCATGGGCATCCAGTAAGAGTCCTTTGTTATCAGTGAAACAAGCTCCATGGACATTTCCTAAGTCCCCCCCCACCCAAAACAAGGTGAACTTGGCTTGCTATGTCAGCGCCCTCTCAGAAGGTGGCACCGTAGGCCTGTTTTGCCCAATGGGGTGACCAGCACTGTGGTGGGCGGTTATAGTAACCAGAGAGCAACTGTCACTGACTGCCTGGTCCTGAATGTTTTGAGAAACCGGTGTGATTTGCACTGCTTCCCTCCAGTGTTGGGCAACAGAGATGTGCTGCTGCTTGCAGGAAGACGATTAACAGCTCGTCTGTCCCAACCTTCAAGGCAGGTGTTGCAGACATCCACAGTTCGGGGGGGGGGGGGATGGGCACTGGCCACGGTCCCGCTTGGCACTGCTGGTCACGGTCCAGTGGTACGACGATAAGCGGCTGTCTCATCAGGCCTGTCAGCAAGCCGGTGACTGCCACAGGCTTTAAGCCCATTCCCCAGAAGCCCACATCCAATCACACAAGCAACCCGCAGAGACCAACTGACTGGCTGCAGGTTTGACCCGTTTGAGCCCTCATTCCCAACCTCTGCCAGTACGGCGTTATCACGATCCCCTTCATCAACCCCGACCAGGGAACTGCGGTTCATCTCCTTGGATGAGGGTCCGCAGAAGCAAGACAAAGACGTCACTTTGCCGAGGATGATTGTGCAGGAAGCCCGTGTAATCATTTCAAACTACAGCAGCATTAACAATAAATAGTTCTGAAAGACTTCGCATTAGCTTAAATTGTCCCAGGATAGTCATATTTTAACACAATGCATTACTAAATGCTGCACACACACACACACACACACACACAATAACAGGACATAGCAAAATGAATTCAGGGAATGATAATTTGTATACAGGCTACTGTGAACCTTATACATATAACACCTCAGCACTAAAACAACTATCAAAAACAAAAACAAAATAACCATAGAATAACCAAAAGCATTGGAAGGGAAAATATTGTCATACTGTATGTAATTATGGGCACTGTAGTGTAGACAAATATTTTGTACTGCATTCTGATATCAGAGAGGTTTCCTTATCAGGGTTACTGCTCACACCTTCAACAGCTAGTTACAGGTGACAGCTGGAATGAAATTTGTAATGTAATTTTTCTCGGAAACGAGTGCTGGAAACTTCCAGAAGCAGAACCAAAGGCCATCGTGTCATTGAGCTTCTACTTGGTACCCAGGTACATCATTTCCCTATTTCTTAAAAGTCATTTGAAGGCCAGTGGGAAACTGCTGCAGATGACAAAAACATAAGCGTTGATTGGCAGACGTCAGGATTCTATTCTCATATGAAAGCTCATGTTTCCTGACCAGCAAGACGTGTGGTCCGGTGTTCTGATGACATTCACCAAACCCAAGAAGAAGGACTTTGTTTTTCAAATGTAAAACTGATTAGGTTCTTCCAGGAGCTTATCAAACATAATGTTTCTGGGAAAAATAATTTTCGACAGCACTGTAAGCATTAAGTAAAATGGAGACTCGGCCCTCAATTAGGGGTCGATAAACCACATTTACGGGAGCGGCAGGAACTGGCCATTTATGTCGTACTTTTGTTTTTAATTCACGTTTTAGCCTAGAACTCCAAGAACTTCACGCATCGCATGAACAAACGGATCTGAGTTACTTAATATGCTGTGAAGGATTATAAATCAAACAAATGATGTGATTTACTGGTGCCTGTTTAATTGCATAACTTTTTGTGGTTAAAGGACCATGCATAAATCTGATGATGAACTCTTAAAAAGAGTGAGAAAATGATCCCAATTAGGCCTAATCATCCAGCAGGGAGGACCCAAGGCAAAGTAACTAAATGGAAAGTGTGACTGGGATTGTGCGGGACAATTACAGAAAGAAACACACGACAGAAACTCAAAATAAGAAGCAGAACTGGCCACATGTACAATTAGTTTATTTTCACCTTAAGCATTAGATAATTAAAGCACAGCACAAAGGGTAACATCCCGTCTCCTTTGACCCTGTACTGCACCTATTTGGCCAGCAGAGGTCTCCCCTGCTGACCATCCTGTATCCCCAATCATTCGCACCTACCCCTTATGTACCACATTGGTTGTTGACCCTCACCTGTGTTTGGTTTTGTTCAGCCTATTGTGATATCTTATACCCATCTGACCTTAGTCCTCAATATATAGTATATGTGACCCTCAGTCTTGTGCTCACCAGTCCGGTCATTGTGTTTTGATTATGCCTGTATTCCCGGTCGGTCCGTGCAAGGACCCCTGTCTTCAAGGCTACCTATAGAGTCTCTTTATGCCTCCTAGCATTACTGGACATGACACATACCATTTTTTGGATTTTGTTTCTCAGTGTTAGTTTTTTTCTGTCTTAGTTTTCTTGTCCTAGGTTTGTTGTACTTTTGTTCCGGTCTGTTCTGGTTTTGCTTTTATTATCCCTGTGTTGTATCCCTAGTGCAGGGGTCTCCAACTCCGGTGCTGGAGAGCTACCGTCCAGTAGGTTTTCTATCATACCCAGCTTCTGATGAGTAAATACCAGGTAAATACCAGGAGCAGGTGTGGCTCATCAGAAGCCAAGTGGGACAGAAAACCTACTGGATAGTAGCTCTCCAGGACCGGAGTTGGAGACCCCTGCCCTAGTGTGTGGTTTGGTTCCTAGTTTTAGTGCCTGTTATGTTTCCCGTTTCTGTGTTAATTAGGTGTTTCTGGTTCCACCTGATGCTCGTTGTCCTGGGCTTTCGTTGATTGGTTATGATTCTCACCCGTGTTGGAAGCTCTATCCTCTTGCCTGTTCTTGGTCCTTTCGGGTTTTGTTAGTGTGTTCTGTTTCCTTAATAAACCCCTTTGTCTTGGAACCGCAAGTGGATCGTCTCCTTTTTCCTGCCTGCGCCATGCTACTGCTCTGTAACAATTTCATCATTTACTTATTTCTGTATTTTCACAATTCTACATTGATTTTTGTATTTCCATCTCTGTTTGTTAATTAGGTAGGCAGTTTTAACCTCACTCAGTGCAGGGTTAGTTAATGAGATCTGATCATTTTGGCTCTATTACAAATGTCTTGGCTTGGTGACTGATGTGTCAGCTGTTTGGTAGACTACATTGTCAGGATTACTATTCGCTAGCTATAATCTATTATATTATCCATCCATCCATTTTGTGTAAACACTTGTCCTATTCACATGGTTACACAACCATGGGGTGGGTGGTCCGGCGCCTGTCCTAGAGCCTATGGGTGCAAGGTAGGGAACAACCCAGGATGGGGTGCCAACCCATCGCAGGGCACATTCATACACCATTCACTCACACATGCACACCTATGGACAATCTGGTACACAATTTTCTAAGGGCAGAATGAAAAATGATTGGTTAACTCTCACAACCAATCAGATTGTAGAGGAGGTGGGTCGAAGCAACTAGAGGTGGGACCAACCAGTCAGATGTCTTGCCTCCTCTAGTTAATTGGGCCCCCTCTATAGTCTGATTGGGTATCTCTCCAAATCAATCATTTTTCATTCTGCCCTCAGAACATTTTTGTGTAAGTAAAACTCCCACGCACACACAAACGCACACACACACACAAAGCATTAAGGACCAGCACTGCACATATTTGTGCTTTGTGCCGTAGGTGTGCTTTCAAAGGTCTTGTGGTTCAGTTTCCATATATTCCTTTTTTGATGACTCAGTTGCAGGGAGTGTCATAAAACTTCCACCTGTGCCTGAGCAATGAAAGACTAACTCATGTGATGTGTTGGATGATGCCAGTGGGTTCAAAGTGCAGTGAGCCTCTTCCTGACACCATCAGAGGGTTAGTACATATTACTGCAGAGGCAAGGGGCACCATGCAGACAAAAATCTTAAGGCATCTGTTTTTGATTTTTATTTACAGGAAAATGTGTGTGCTTTGTACAAAGAATATCTTCGACAGAAAAATGGCATATAGAACATTTAAAATGTGAGAAATACAGCAGGACAGGGAGCTAGAGGAACTGAGGAAAACCAAAATCAAGTTGCAGATACAACTATTTCAGAAACAAATGGTAAAGAATCAATCTCTCTCTCTTTCTCATTATCTGTATTTATTAATCATTCTCTCCCCCTTGCAGTCTGACATTAGAGTGTTGAGTAGTAAACAAGAACAAATGAATGATTGTGTCTTCATTATTGAAAATATTGGGCCACGATTCTGTCTCTGGCAGCTCTTCCAAAATGAGAATATTAGTCTGATTTTAAAGTTCTTTAAAGAAACTTGGGCTTTCGCCTATATATTACCTGCAAGTGCATAAAAGGACTCTTTAAATTTATGCACACATAGGTGTCCAGGAAAAACAATACAAACTCAGAAGAAGTGTTTCAGGGCCAAGTAGACTTTTTGAATTCTTTGTCAAACTGCCGCTTGCAAGAACCCTCAGGGCAAAGCACACACTTTGTGTGGTTGCGAAGCACGACTTCTCCAAGTTTAGCTCCTAATATAAGAAGCTAATAAATTTCTGATATATAAAATTCCCTCTCAGCTGAGGCTATATCTCTCAAAAAGATGATCATACGGACGATCACGCAAAACTCTCTCGACTTGAAATTCTCTTCTTATTATCTGTGCACCGATTGCAATCTCTCACTCATCTACGAATGGTGAGGCCATGGCTGAACGGATTCCCATGTACAGAAACTAGTTAAGTGTGCGAGCTAATACACAGAACAAACCTGCCCCCGTGCAAGTTTGAGGTTTATGATTTGTTGCTATAACGATACATCCAACAAGGATCTAGGATCATGGTAAATCGCCAATAATTTAATCCTGCTAAACCGGTAAATCATGTATAGAAAATGCCCTCCAGGGCGCCTTGCAATCATTGAGTCAACCATGAACTCCGTTGCATACCAATAGTATTGTAGAGTCAAATGTGCACGTTTAGTGGTTAGTCTACCTTAATCACAAATAAAATAATTTTTCGCTTCCTCTGAGCTATAACTGCCTATGAATTTTCATCTTCTGAAATTAAAGAGTATCTGTGAAATTCAATTTAACTTTATTGAAATGGGGGAGCAGCAGAGTTCTGGGTGAAATTACCATTCGAGGGTAATGTTACAGTAGATGCTCAAATAATCAAACTATGATCCCATGAAGTTCCCATGAACCCATGGTTTGGTGACTGAGGCTGAATGGCTGCTGTGCATGTAATGTAAATTTTTCAAATTTAAACTACTAAAAAAAAATACTGACTTTAGAAAGTGTTACTGCAATATAATACACAAGTAATACAAAAATCTGTAAATAGTTGTCAAAATATTGATTAGCCAATTCATTGAACGTTTTCCCCATTTCTTTCATGTTCTCTAAAGATTCTTGGTGAGAATAAATCCTGAGGAAGGAACAAAATGCACTGCTAAGAACGGAGACAGTCGCGAGACAGGAGAGATGGTGAAGAGGGAGATGGCAGTGGGCGTAATTTCCAGGCGGGTTAGGGGGGTCATGACAATAATCAGATCCAGCCAATATAACCCCCCCCAATAATCATGCTTCCCCTGTAATGGGTGGAGATCTCGACCCCCCCAATGTTCCAGCCAAAGTTACGCCCTTGGAGATGGCAGTGATTAACAATAGAGTGTCATCCTCCCTTCGCCGGCTAACTGAGGTTGAATGGAGGAATTCGGATTAGCTGAGTAGTACATGTACAGTATATGCAGGCACGTGCAGAGGGGGGGGCGGAGGGTGATTGAGCACCCGCCCCTTTCCTCCAGGATGCCTCAAGTGCCCTTTTCTTGGGTTTTTTGTTGTTGTTGTTGTTTTTTGTTTTTTTTTTTTTAATGTGTATGTGCGTATGGAGCCCTGTCTTTGCCCCTCAACAATAAAATGTAACTATTAATCTCAATTTTGCTAAATAAAAGGATCTGGCTTGCATCAGTCACATGACTGCCATTAACCAATGCTCGCCCTTGAGGGCAGAGCGCGCTCGTTAAGAGCCGGGTACGAGCTCGCAAAGTGCACGCGCATTTTCTGCAGTCTGGGTGGTGCGGAGATGGAGGAGAAGCAGGCAAATTAATTGGAAGGTGCAGACTGCAACAAAACAGTAAATAGGGTGTACAGCGCACACTATAGTCTATAAAAACAAATGAATTGAAATAAATGAGCGTGCTGTTTGTGCAACAGCGCGACAAACATTACCTGTCCTTTTATGAACTGCACAAGCAGTGGTGGTCATTAACTGCTAGCTAACTGGGTAAGGGTGTTACAAGGGGGTCTGTAGCTCTGTCCACCGTTTTAGGGAACATGTTTTGTTTTAAAGTAAGTTACAGGACTTTTCCCTTCTTTTCTGGAGGGCTTTTATTTCACTAAAAACGATCTAATATGGATATCCACATAATTCCATATTAGATTCGTCATGAATGTGAGTTGTTGTTATTCAGCCTGTTCTATCTTTTTTAACTTTGAGCACCCGCCCCTTTAAACGTCTCTGCACGGCCCTGAGTATATGTGCAGTTGGCAGGTAGGTAATTAGGTCCACCTCCTAAACATAAATACAGTCTCAGAACTATTCTGTGTTATACTGGGTGGTGTTTGTAGTATTTTATACCAGTTTATACGATGATACTGTTTCAATAACCCGTCATAAGGACAGGGCCCCGCAACACGCCAGCTGTTCGGGGAGGGGCTCTTCGCCGCTCTGTGTAATTACTGCTTTATCGTATCAGTTGTGTTAGATGTAACAGAATTATTGTACCCGTGAGGAAAAAATAACTGATGATTTATAAATAATATTTGTAGCTGAAAATGCATTGCAGGTCTACAACAGAACTCAAACTACATGCAACCCTGTGAGATTCTTTGAGGCTACGATGGATCTGTTCAACTCGGGCGCCCTCCAGTGGGGAATCCCGCATCATTCATCCTTCCTGATTAACTCACATTCATATATTTAATGTTTCCAGATGCTCGTTAAAATGGCACTGATTACTAATGGTGGTCTGTCGCCTTTTGGGCCGTTCCTCCGTTGTGACATGATTAACATTTAAACGCCAGGTTTCCGTTTACGCATGGAGTTATTACAATATCGAAGGAAACATCAGTTCAATATTTAATAAAGAACTGATCTAAGGCAAATACTTACCACAAATTGACATTAGGGAATGGTCGGTTTAAATTTAACCTCAATGCATACATGCGTTAGGTAGCACGCAGTTCCCAAAAACTATTAAAAAATTTCTCATCACACGAGAGGATTGTTTCGATATTTTCCGATATTTGACAGACACAATGAAGAGCCTGAGGTTACACCAGGACTCCCGTCTTTCTTTGCGCCCCGTGGTTGCGCTTGCTGGGCGCCTGTCAATCAAAGGGGTTTCGGCCAATCAGAGGCGTTCCGGGGGCCGGCGCCCCGAATGCGCTCATCTAGTACAGCGGTGGCAGCGTCCCAGCCATAGGGTGGCGAACTTAGAAGAACGTGGAAATGCACAGCTCCCAGAAATTAACGAGGACGCGGTACAAATTTAAATCGCGCTTTGTAAAACTATAGATCTGTCTAAAGTAACTTGATATGCAATCATTAAACAAATTGGTGCTGATCAGAGCACCTGAAATCGCGTACGCAGCAGAAAAGATGGGTGATACTTTCAACCAAAGCGGCACGTTTAACCGGTCCCTGATGTACCAGGACAGGTTCAGCAGCCTGGAGGACATAGACGTGACTGCCGACGGGAGCCCGGTTCTCCGGATCCTGATCTCCATCGTGTACTCTGTAGTATGCGCCGTAGGCTTAGTGGGGAACTTGCTGGTCTTCTTCTTAATGAAGGTGAGACAGGTGAGGAAGAAATCAACCATAAACTTTTTCATCCTCAACCTGGCGGTGACAGACTTCCAGTTTGTGCTGACCTTGCCATTTTGGGCGGTGGACACTGCATTGGATTTCAGCTGGCCCTTTGGAAACGCGATGTGCAAAATAATCCTGTCGGTCACGGTGATGAATATGTACGCCAGCGTCTTCTTCCTCACTGCGATGAGCGTGACCCGCTACTGGTCCGTGGCTTCAGCCCTGAAGAACCGGACGCCCCGGTCTTTCCGATCGGTCAGGTGGGTCAGCGCACTCATGTGGCTCTGCGCGACTCTGGCCACGGCACCAACGTCTATCTTCTCCACTGTGACAAACGTAGCCGGTGAAAAACTGTGCCTATTGAAATTCCCCGATGGCCAGCACTGGCTAGCACTTTATCACCTTCAGAAGATCCTAATCGCCTTTGTTTTGCCCATGTTAATCGTTTCTGTTTGCTACCTACTGCTTCTGCGCTTCATCAGCCAGCGCGCCATGAACAACAACCACCCGAGGCGGACATCTAGGGTCACCAGATCAGTCACCACCGTTGTTCTTTCCTTTTTCCTTTGCTGGATGCCAAACCACGCCATCACTTTCTGGGGCGTCTTGGTCAAATTCAACGTGGTCTACTGGGACAGAACATACTACATGATCCATACTTACGTGTTCCCCGTGACTGTGTGCCTCGCACATGCCAACAGCTGCTTAAATCCAGTCCTCTACTGTCTCATGAGGAGGGAGTTCAGGAAGATGTTGAAGGATCTCTTCTGGCGGATTTCATCACCCGCTATTTCTAACAGCTGCCAGATACACCCATTTTCTGCCACCTTAAAAGCGGAGCAGGACGAGACACAGGTGGTGATTCCGCTCAATGCGCTGGACGCCGGGCGCTGTGCAAACAGGCAGTGTGACTTGCTGCCGTCCTCCAGCGCCGTGCTGTCCAGATAAAGCGCGACTACTCTCTCCAGTGGATAAAGTTTTCTTCATTTAACAACTCTTATTTATTTTCTTTGAAATCCGTGAAAGATGGTAAATTATTCGTCAACGAAGAGTAAAATGCACGGCGCCACTTTTATTTGCATTTTGGTTTGTTCTGCGTTTATGAGTCCCCATAAATGTTGGATTTGCATTTCATTGCTTTACATTATATATACGTACGAAAATGCCTTTTGTTAATGTAAAATCGTACGTTTTTTCCCAACAGCGAAACATAGGAAACGTGCTTTCGCCACGTGCTACAATATTTACGCATGCAGGTTCTCTTCATTATCAGCACTTTAAACACTTTTGCTGATTGTGCTTCGGTTTTGTGTTTTGACATACACGGTTAAATGTCCACAAATAATAATAAATATTCTACGTGAGTAATATATCCGCAACAATATTGTTGATGAAATCCTTGTATATTTACTTTGTCGTGGTGATGTACCAGCCTTGCGTATATGAGACGTGTGTACTGTTGAATAAATTCATGTAAATATTGTCCGTGGATGCATATGTCGATTATTAAAGTATAGTTTAACGTTTAAAATGCGAAATGAATACACTGTCTTTCCAAAAATAAAGTCGCATACGATTATATTTAACTGGACAGCCTTTAGATTTGATTACTGCACGCGTTCGTCTGGTTTATTTTCGTCCATATCTGCGTTAATTTCGATTTTGTATTGACGACGGGGTACTCGAACCACTCCGTAGTCTTCTCCAAGCACATCCCAAACAGTTTCAATGTTGACATGTTTACTGAAGCACGATTTCACCTGTTAGAGCCCGATGAATCTTGGTATTATCGTCCTAGAATATACCCATTCCATTAGGAAAGAAAATATCCACTGATGGGATAACCTGGTCATTCTGAAGATTCGGGTATACAGGCTGCCAGCCAGACTTGATTTTATTGCTACATAACACTGCAGAGCTTAGACCAGACCAACTGAAGGAAATGAGCAAAGTTATTTAATTTCAAACGACGACTTTTTTTTTTCTTTGGCCAGGCAATGTGCCATAACATTTTCGATGATGACGCTCAGAGGATTATATTAAAAAAATAAATCGAAAAGGGCACAGGATAAGAAAGCGGGAGACAGGAGTCTGCGATCACTGGTCAGGACAATAACAGCAATTCTTCCCCGAACCAGGAGAAACGCGGCGGTTTGGAACGATCCTCTCACTCACTAGAAGGAAATAAAATCATCCGGAGCGCAAGATTATAGTAGGTGAAATATTTTCTTGTAAAGGCAAAACTGGTGAAGTGGTGACTAAATTACGCAAATTAGCCTATATTTGACGGCAGGATACAATTTATGAAGTAGTCACATTTTTTGATTGCACAGAAAACAGACCTCGAGCAGAATCGTTTTACTAATTAGATAATGCGGTCCGGAAAAATGGGGACGGAGAGGTGGTTGGCACCGTTGCTTAACCCCGAGATACGTATGTAGAGTTTACATGTTCTCCCCGTCTCTCCTCAAGGTCTAACTGCACACCGAATAGTGGCACCGAAGGAAACACCGAAGTAAATAATCACTTGGCATCGTGCACCTATGTGAAAAATTATCTACCATGAGTGAGCGACTACGATACAAAGAACAAACACTAGATGGCATTACCCAGCAAACTGCAAATATTGTCTTCGAACGAGAGCAGGAAACGCAGAACTATTAAATAAATTAATGAAACATTACACAACTAACCATAGCTCTCAACCTGTATCAAAAATTGTTTATGTATAGGTGTGTTTATTAGGAGACAGATACTCTGCAGAACAGCAATAAAATTACAGATATAGAACGATTACAAACAATATGTAACGTAACATTATTTATTGGTCACATAAATATTTTATTTACTATGAAGTTATACTAAATAATAATCATGTCATCTAAGGATATACATGAACAGCAGGACTGTGCTGAGATGGGCCATAAGCAGTGAATGGCCTGGCCTCTCAAACTGCGAGAGCGTTTTTTTGGTGTGTGTGTGTGTGTGTGTGTGTGTGGGGGGGGGTTATTTAGTGGAAGGGGGTGACAGACAATGCCAGCGTCCCATGAGGCAGCAGGAACCAGTTACATCTGGTTCAGTAGTCAACAGGGGGCAGCGTGACCATCTTGCTGAACTCTTCGTAGTGCACACGGCCATCAGGGCCCACGTTGGCTTCACGGAACAGCTCATCCACTGTGGTGGGGGGGGGGGAGGGGGTACACAGGTAAAAAGAACTTAATGCAAGAGCTGCATCCCAATACTGGTGACAGTTCATGTGAAGGTTGCAGGCCAGTCTGAATCAATGGTACTCTATTGGAAAGAAGAGTATATAACACAAAGTACCACAGAAGTACCCCAGCAGGTTTGGCACTTTCGGTACTGGCACTCAACCAGAAGTTAATGGAAGGCGACAGTACCGAAAGTACCGTACCAAAAATACGGTACAGTACTTGGTGTGGTGGAAAAGCGCCCATTGATTCAAACTTGAGTAAACACTAAAAGGAGAGACATGTTGCTTTAATGTGAGGATCCTGTACAGAAAGCAGCAGCCATGTGACGGAACACCCACCCTCCCTGTCTGTGAGCTTCTCCCCAAGGCCTGTGAGCTTGGCCCTCAGCTCAGAAGCCAGGATGTAGCCCTTCTTCTGCTTGTCTGTCATGCGCATGGCCTCCAGAATCTCGTTTTTGGGGTCTTCTTGCTGAGTCTGCCTATGCATCATAGTTAGGAAGGTTGAAAAATCTAGTTCTCCGTTCTTATCTGCACCAGAAAGGGAACAAGGGAAAGAAGAGAGTCAGAGAGAAAGTAAATCTTAGCTATATTACGTCTATATTGAAATTCGGATGAATGGGAGAAAAGGGGAAGGCGTTTAAAACGTTCATTCATTTCATAAACACTTATTTTTTTGCTTCTAGAATCTGCCTTAATAAACCTGTAATGTCCTAATTTGCGCAGTTCACGTGACCGCGGATCATGCATCCGGTACCTATCTTGTGGATCTGCAGGTGTCGCTCCACCTCGCTGAAGGTGGGACTAGTTCCCAAGCAGCGCATCACCGTAATCAGGTCCTTCGCTTCTATCTTCCCCTTCCGCTTCTTGTCATAGAGTGAAAAACACTCCTTGTATTCTGAAAGTGAAAAAATACGTCCCTTCTCTGACCGCTTTACTGTCTTTCACGTACGTAGGCTATATTTTACTTTAGGTGTAAAACATAGCCTATATATATACTTACATGACAAGCAGTAAAATATACTCTTGGCGAAAAGAATACCCAGAGAATTTTATAGACTTCACATTTTCCTGATGCACCCTTCTTCAAATTTAATTAGATAACGGGAGCGTTTTCCCCAAGGGCCGGGTGAATGAAAGACAGGTGGCGTCGAATCTGCTACCAGCCGGGAGTATGACAGTAATCTCACCTTACTGGTCCCGCATTATTAATTAAGACGGGCGCTAGCGAGTTAAATGGCGCCCTGTTTCTCAAACATACCGTGGACCTAGAATGACTTTCAGATAACACATTGACCCACCCCCTGCTGTAAAATATTGTAATAAAACTAAACGAGACTGACTTCATTTTATACCCACACTTTATGTACTTCCCAGAAAATCAAATGAATAATGAGCATATATCGTTACCCTATCTAATTAATTTAAACAAATAATATTTTCTGTATTAAAATTTAAAAAACAGCATAGTTATTGACAATATTTGTAATGTAATCGTATAATTTGCAAATCTTTTACCATGTATTTGATCTTGCGTGAGGAATTTTGCCTGAAAAAAAAAGAATTAAAATAATTATCGCACGAAACGCAGTTATGCAACCGAACTGTACCGGACCGAATGGAGCGCTTACCATTCCGCTCCGTGCTCCGCTCTCGCTGACAGCCAGCCGGAATCGCGCACCCTTCCCTTACCTGCCGTTATTGTCCGGGCTCCAAAGTCCACTGATCTGTATGAGTAATGAATACTGCGTCTCTATGGCCGCTCACGCACATGACACCAGCGGTCACATAATCCGCTGTCGCTGGCCGCCGCTCAAATGGCCCGCGATGTAGCTTCCTTTTCAGACTTTACCCAATCATTAAATCAATCGAGCTCCTCGTACAGGTGAAAATTAAACAAAATAAAATCACGCAACTTGTTATTATAACGCTTTTATCTATTTTAGCGACCAAAAAGAAATTGGACAGTGTTAGGTTCACTACACCCCATTTCCCCCTATAGTACTATAATACATTAATATATATTTTTCGTATTGTACTGCCTATGCCGGCCCTCTTACATGTAATTTAATTCATAGCACATGTATTTATTGCATTGCCGTTTATTAAATGACCACGTCTTATTGCACTGTGCTTGAAGCTTCGTAACCTCTTGTATGTTTGTCGCACTGTAGTCCCTATAGGTGGGGGCGTTGCTAGAGATTTTGGGCCCATGAAGGCATATCATTTTGGGTCACCCAGTCCAGTTATTTTCCAAGTTTTTTAGGCCCCCTGTCACTCAGGAGCCACTGGAATCGTACACCCTCCTTACGGCGCCCCTCGACATAGGTCCACGTCCCCACTGTACATTGTATATTTATACGGATGGGATGACAGTAAACTCACGTCATAAGACTCAATGCAGTCCTCTAGCAATCGCAAAGCTATCAAAAGGCAGTTCATGTTCAAAGGAAAATAAGTAATGCATTATATAACATTCCCCAGCAACTGAGCTGATTAAAAATGCCCGTATTAACTATTTATTCATTGGAACATGTAGTCTAAAATAAAAGGTTCACAAAAATAAAATAATCAATGCAGTATATTGATGCAGTTATTTATATCAGGCTTCATTGATGTAGTTTCTTTGTGATGTACGATTTCCTTTAATTCTTTATTCTGAAATGGCAAGACTATACCAAACCAAAATGGTGATTGCCAGCCTCAGTGCTTGCCATTAAGTGAAATTTTTATGGGAAGTACAGCAAATGTGCGAGCTCAAATGGTTGTTCCTTTCATGACAGATCGGATGAGAGACCCCGTCCGGCACAGGAATGATGATACATCCACATCCACATACATGAGGGGGCGTAGCACTGAGCGTTTGCAGGCGGTATAAAAATGGCCAGCAGATGTCAGTAGAAGCCCGGAAACGTTGGACTTCGTATTTACCTCAGCACTTCTTAAGAGGGTAATCCGCTGTCGCTTTAAGCAGTGTTGGCAGACTTCCACAATACCAGCACTCGTAAGGTTGGGATCCTGTTGGGACAGCCTCAGCTGAACCCTAGTCTCCACAGATCTCCCCCTAACAGGTTTAGGGACATGTGACACAGCCGTCATGGTGAATCGGGTGTAACGCAGGGACAGGAACTGCAGTCACCTCCTCGAGGCTGACTGGTTTGCAGGACACCTGTATGGATTTAGGGTTTGAATGCAGGTGAGATGGCTAGCAGTGGGATCAAACCATTTAGAAGCGGGATGTAAAATGATGACTATGATTGTGATTATATTTACTATGATAATTATCATCACATTCCATTAACATGCTCTCCAGCTGAGCCCTGGTATTTCTGAATTAAGTATCAATGAGACGCATCCCATTATAAACACTGCAGTCCCAGGGTCTGCAGATTGACGCCACTTTTGGAACCCTGGACGAGACACTTATTCCCCAAAGGTTCCAGCGACTGGTTGTCTCTGCTTTCCCCAAAAAAATAAACATTCACCACTTTGGATAAAATTCGGTTTAAATAAAAATGAGTTGTCCAGCTCACTGCATATTAATGGAGCGATGAGTCTACCTGCCTAATCAGACTGGTTGCCAATCAGATCGCAGCAGCGGCTATCAAAGCAGGAGGACATGGCTGGGAAATGAGGTCGGGTGTCGCCTTACAGGCCCCCAGGGTCGCCGCTTGTCAGTCCTGCCGCATGGCTATGTTACCTTAGCCCCCGTGCCAGTGTACATGTCCTTAGTCCCTGCACAGTTTCACTGCCATGCTCGCTGGGCTGACTGATAACCCTGAAAGCTGTAGGGGTCGCTGGCGTCCCCAATGCTACATTCATGTGGCTCTTTACGTAAGGAGATCAAGCGAGGTTCCACCAAAAGCCTCGCCAAGCCTTCGGGGTCTCTGTGACGACACAGCGCCATCTGTAGGGCACATGTGGATGTGCAGCCTGGCCCACACATTGGTCTTATTGAAAGACAGAAAAGTGAACCCCATGTTAGATGGAACGAGATGATAACATTGAAGGAAAGATGCACCTTTTCACTGCAAAGCATCAATAGCTCAGGTTGACTCGTTCATAACCAGATATTCATCTAATGTCAAAACCATAAAAACGCTCCAGGCACCAGATAAATGACTGAGACCCTCAGACCCCAAGCTTCACTCTCACCTATATATGTGCCTTAAAACGCAGAGCATGATGGGAAATATGAAAACGAACACATTCCAGTGCACCAGTGTTCCAGTAATTGTATAAATGGCAAATAAAGTTTCATTTCATTAACTTGGCATGCGGACTTCAAGGCTGGTTGACCAAAATCCAAATCTGAATCAGTCTGAAGCTGAATCTATAATTAAGTGTGTAGATACTGTAATACCAAACACACAGAGGCAACTCAGAACTGGCTGTGATGGTCATGGACTCAAATCTCTTTGGGAAGTACTTTCCTCTTCAGACAAGTACTGCAAAGTACTGTGAAGTACTGTTCTCTGGCCAGAAGTATCGTCCTCTTGAGATGTCTCACTCCACGGTAATAAAACATCGATACATGCAGACGTATAACCAATGTGTGTGTTAAAGGAGGGAGATGATTTACGAAACAACCCGAAAACAGAAAGTAATCAAGTAAGCTGCCCAGTTAAGAAACAAGGCTTGTGTATTTAAAAAATAAAACACCTGAAATATGCAGTAAATGACAACAAAATTCATTCAGTGAAGTTGATCTTTCAAAAGGCCACATGTAATTAGAGAAATTAACTCACATTCATCTCTCATGTCAGTTCATCGTGCAAGTAGATTAAGCTGGAGTTTATAACACAATATCACTGTTAGTAACAGTCATACATAACACTTCGTTAAAATATATAAGCTTCTAAAAAACCTCTCCTAAGACTATTGGAATAAGTAACTATGTAAGTATATTTACTGTCCCCTCAGTGTCACATTGCCTTAATGTGGGGGAGGTGTACAGGAAATCAACCCTGCCAGTGCACCCCAGCAACGTGGAGGAGGAACTTAGAGTAGATACCATACCTTTGTGCCCACCAGTCAGTTTGCTTGACCACTGCTACCCCAAGCAGATGTGGAAACGGGGTGAAAATTAGGTAAAAAAAAAAAAACATCCTATAACAGCTTTGGGGTTTCAGATTGGTCGGCTCCAGAACACCATTTCCTGCAAGAGCGCCACCCAGTGGCAGCCTGTGATTAGCTAGCGGCCCTTAACATGCAGGGTGTAGAAGGACCAGGGCTCGGGCACGTAGATGATGCCGGGGTAGCGCCTGCGCAGGACATCGTCGTTCCAGAGGCATGCCACCCAGACGCTGACCAGCAGCAGAGCCAGGCCGAAGCTGTAGAACAGGAAGAGCCCGTTACTGTCCGGAACCAGGCCCTTCTGCTTCTGGTGCATGACCGTGGCCTGCATGGCGAAGAAGGTGAAGATGAAGAGGATGAAGATCTGGCCTTCGGTCACCAGGTACCTGCGGGGACACCACAAATGGGGGAGGTCACCTACATCTTTCCCATACTCATGATACAAACATCAACCGCTGTTGGGTACAGCTCAGTGCAGGAGGACACAGCAGGAGGTCAAAACAAGCCAGGAGAGATCGAGGAAAGCAGCTCTCCTCCGATTATTTAATGGAGGACAACAACAACAACAACAACAACAACAACAACAGAACTTATATTGGTGTCACTCATGGATGCAAAGGACAATCAAGCATGAGAAACGCTGAGCTCATACCACCTGCTGACTACTCCCCAATCCCTGCCCAGGGAAAACATGTAATGGGCGGGGCCAAAAAAGACTAACCAATAGTAGAGCGCGCTGGGTCCCAACAAGAGCCAGGAGGACAGCGGTGTCCTCCCCCCCTCCCGGACGTTTGTGAAGCAGCCCGTGAAGTAAACGTAGAGGATGATGAAGAAGGGAATGTACCTGCAGAGTCGGGGGGGATAAAAGAGGACATTTTACCCCCGCTGGATGATTAGAAAAGTACAATGAAATGAAGTTTTATTTGCTATTTGTACAAGAATGGGCACATTGAAATGTGTTACTTTTTCCATATCCTATCTTATTCTTTTTAAAGACAAACACATATATAGTGAAGCTTGGGGTCTGAGCGCAGGGTGAGTCATTTATCCGCCTCCCCAGCAGCATTTTTCAGGGGTTAAGGGCTCAGCGGAGATGTGACTATTCTGTCAAACACAGGATTCAAACCAGCGACCCTCTGATCAGTCAGGGAAGCCTAACCTGCTGAGCCACACACCGCCCCCCCCTTGGCCCCCAGCCCCCGTACGCACACACCACAAGGAGGTACCAGTCTGACTACCTTCACCACCAGTGAGAAAAGCAGTGAAATTTTAAACAAAGTGCAATGGAAAGACTCCAGTGGACAGCAGTGAGATTTCACAGTTTCCCATAGAAGGCCGGGGCGGCCCCAGCTTACCACATCGAATGGCCGAGGTTCTCGTCATAATAGTAAAGAAGCTCAAATGAGTCGATCTGTGGGACAGAAAGGGAGCATCAGGCAGCGGATCGCACCAACTCTAGGGGGGAGTCATTTCTCTCTCATTCATTATCTGTCCAATGAGAGTCAGTGGATGAGTGACCACTGTCATCTCTAACCCCCCACACCAGCCCCAGTGGGTCAGTCTAGGCCTGTAACGATAACTACTCCTGTTGGACGATATCTCGTCCCAGAAATAACTGTGATAAATGATATTATTGCCATTTTAAGATCATATTATGGCACTGATATAATGACAATATAACAGCATTATAATGCAAGAACATCCTTTCAAAGAGCAATGTGCTTTTAATTCTTAAGTATAAATTGAAATGTCAAACAAAATTAAATATCCTTAATAAATAAAACATAAATACACAACTAAAAATAAAGATAAAAGGCTCTCGGGCTCTTAACAAAAATCATATTATACATTCAACATTTTGGGACAGGGGTATAGAGAGTCATTTGTTCCTCCAGATTTGCAGAGGCTCTGCTCGGTGACGCAAATGAACCTGGATCATTTATCGCCCAGGGGACAAATAACAGGAAGTCCGAAAGACATCGGACTAAAGTTTGTATATAGACACTTTTTCTGCCCTCTGATTAGAATGGCAACAAAAATAGCTAGCAGATTTGAAGATTCCTTGCTAAAGGATTATAAAGACTCTTAAATGGCTACAACTTAAGATAAATTGCAATTACACTGCAACGCTACATACCTGTGTATGTTTTTGCATCACTTGTTATTGTTTTGATCTGTAATTTATTTAATTTCATTTGAAATCTAGATTAGTTTCAGGTGTGGGTTCATTAGTTTTCATTTTAAAGATGTGAATCTATTTAGTTGTTATATATTTTACTTCTAGGGATAGACGGAAAGTTGTAGGACTTTGCTGGTTACTACATGTCACAGTGTGGTGCTGTTGCCTCTTTCTATGGTTTTAGTTCACTGCACGAGAGTCGCAAAGATAAACAAATCTTCACATTTGTTATATAGCATTTTGAAAAGGTAATGGGAAGTATGTGATATATGTTTATATTTTATCTCAGTTGATTTCAGAACCAATATTTATAGATGTCACTTAGCTGTACTTTTTATTTTATTTCCGTATCTTATTTTATTTCAGTTAATGTTTTCGTTAATGATTCTAACCCTGCCTTGCGTACTGTGAGTACATAACGTATGGTTAGTTTTAGTAAAATTATTATTTATTCTTATAACATGCATACCCCAGGTCATAAACATGACATTTAAGAGCAGCTTTGCCTGGTGTGTTGGTGCTGAAAGTGTGATCGATCAGGACTGAGGACAGTCCAGCCCAGCTGTGTGCTACGTATGAATCACGCCTGCGACACAGCAGACGAGGGCAGAAACGTTGGGAACATTCAATTTGCCAATATCGAGGTCAGAAAAAATTATTGAGGTCGTCCATACATTGTGCGATAAGTCAGTAACATAATTACCGTGACAGGTCAAGTTCAGTCCTTTTATTTACTTGTATAAGACTCATATCTACTGTAACACTCTAACCTCCCCTGTCCGTAAAAAACAAAACACATTTTCTGTTGACTTTAATTGTAATTAAGGCCTCTGCAGTTTACAGTGCAGTATGAAGTTTGAAAGCCAATCATCTTGACTCACTGATTAAGGGCTTCCTGTCAGGAATGAGATCAGCACTGATGCTGTATTTAGGAAGAATACAGTCTCATTGTGGAACTGTTAAGTACTCATAATCCCATCGAAGCCGATCCCGTAAGAGGCCCTGCTGTTGTACCCTTGAGGATGGTGCTCCAGTTAAAATGCAATGATTAATAATGACTAGTGCAGCAGGGGAGTTCAGTAACACAGGAGTGCACCCAACCCTCAGACTCTCACATGTCATCCTGCAATGACCAACGGACAAAAACACAACCTAGACGTCTGAAGTTTATACTTGCAAAGCCTGAGCTTATACAACTCATTTGAAAACATTCAAAGATTTCCTACACACTCCAGTTAATGGCGAGTCTACTCTCACTCTAGTGGGCGGATTACCAGAGAGGCCGGCTGCAGGTTCTTGATGATGGGGTTCTCCCGGACGGAGAGGTGCAACTGGTAGCCACTTAGCACCAGCCGGTGGTTGACAGAGTCGCCCACCAGATGGATGCTGGCTCCCATGACGAAGGTGATGATGCAGAGGTACACCGCCGAGCGGGGGAGGGTCTTGGAACTGCGCTCTATAAGCTGAGATGGGTACACACAGCCTGAGGTTCTGGAGGCTCCCTGTTTGCCACAAACAGTAACTAGAAGCTAAAGCAGCATGTTCTGCTAACCAGCTAGTTAGCTATAATCGTAGGACTCTACTCGCTGGGTTTTTGAAACATCTGAGTGGGGCCCCAGAGTGACTTTTTATGTGGGGCCCCAGAAACAACAAAGCGGCCCCTGCATGTGACAGCAGCACACTGGACGCTGGTTGGCTCCTCATCCTCGCAGAGTTTCCATGCATCTCGATTTAGTGGCCAGTGTTGCAAATTGCAGGGCTGGAAGGTCAGCCGTAAACATGGGGGGATGTAAAGAGCTCGTCTGCCTGTGCCTGAATGCACTCATTAAACTTTCAGGCTGTCAAGCGTTATACTATCCAGTGTTACAGGCCAAACGACATGCAGGGGCTGCGTCAGCTTAGAAAGCGAATGGTAAAGTTATGGTATGGAGACGCGGGGGTGTTCAGGACCGTGCCCTCAGGAAGCGGCACGCGGTGTTCTGCTGTTACCTTCAGAAGCAGGAAGGGCGTGATGACGTTGTAAGCCATGTGGAAGTAATCGCCAGCGCTGGGCTTGTTCAGGGGGAACCACTCAAGCGGGAAGACCAGCTGGGGGGGGGGGGGGGGGGGGGAGGTGAGGGGGGGGTCACGTCTCACGGCACAGCGGTTAAATTGGTACACTTGTCCGAGGGTTCAGATAAATGACCCACAGTCGGACTGACAGCACGAAAATGAGGCTGTGACCAACACGCACATTCAAACAAACATGAACTTAAAGGGTTATTACCACCACAGGGATGTCAAGGTCTGTTTGGTAATAACAGTAATGGTTTGACGTTATCTGTAAATGCTATAGCATTTTTGAAATCCCTATGTCAGTGTTTCCCAACCCAGTCTCAGGGACCGACAAATGATCCACATTTTTGCTCCCTCCCAGCTCCCAGTAGAGCAAAAATATGGTCCCCAATGACCAGATTGGGAAACATTGCCCTATATTATGGGGTTCAATAATGCTGTTCATTATCCATCACAAAGCCTTACACAGCGACAGAACACTCACCATGGCGATGGGTCTCCCAAAGTCTAGGATCCAGTTCTGTACTGTGAAGTAGAACCAGAGATCCAGGTGGAACTGCTGTTTCTTCTGCAAACTCTCAGATTCCCGGGACCCAATTCGGCTGTGAAGTAGACACAAACGTTCCACTTAACACAGATAAATAACAATCCATCCATCCAATCCAGCACAAGGTTGCAACTCCACATGCAGAAAGGGTGAGATTCGAATCCACAACCCTGGAGGTGTGAAGAAACCCACGAGCCGAGGGCGCTGCCCTTAAGGAACAAGATCATCCTGTCTGCATAAATAAAATAAGCGTGAATGAACTCTGACCCCCGGTGCGGCGCGCGCTGAATCGCCACCGAGCAAAACATCCACACAGCTCACAGCAGGAGCGACTTTCCCGAGTGAGCAGAAGCTGGACGCCGTCTGCGGGGATGAACGTGACCCAGGCACCTTGAAACACGGTGACACGTATCTCTGTGCTAAAAATGTACGTTTCGGCTATATGACACCGTGACCCACTGGCTTTCGCGGTGGACGATCCACCACACAGCCCGACACCCAACGATGTGCAGGAAACTGTAGATTGAAAAACATGGCCACTGTGTGAAGAACTGGAGCTGAACTTAGCCAATCCAAGTCAAAAAGGTTTTATACTCATTATATTTATCATGTCGAATGATAAATATATAATGGACCTAGACAGACTCAAAGACATTTTCTAAATGTTTTCTTAACGTTATCTAAAAAGTTATATTTATTTTTAAAATATTAGGTGGCTTAAAACACTCCTCTTTTTGCATGGACAGCATAACTGTACAGTACCGTTTACTTTCCTTTTGTACTGTAATGCAGTACTTCTCAAAAAGTGGTTTAGCCACTTAAAGTCTAATTGTGGATGTTTGGAAAGCAATTCATTATATCAGCACCCACAATCTTGACGATAATTCCTAGTATCCACTAAGTATCCAATAAAAAAAATCTTCACTAATTATACCGGCATTAATATTTCTCACGTACATTTCGGAACGGCACATTCTTCTCAATGGTTTAGCCGAGTCATGGCAGGATCGTAGGAAATGATTCACTGTGTTCCTTATGAAACTCTTATTTTAATTATTCAAGCATTCAAGTGAGAATAACTGGTCAAACCCCGGGAGGAAGCCGGACGCCTGGCCCGCGGAGTTGCGCCGTTTACGCATCGGGGCGTCCATCCAGCCGCCGCGTCGGACTCACAAACCCCGCTGATGGCTGGACCTAAAACATAAAAATACAAAGTCAATCCGGATCGCCAACTTCTCTCGAGATGGGTAACCTCGGCACTCCCCAACGGGACCCTTTCGTCCTTACTGCTGTTTTAAACACCATGTTACAATGTAGCGACAACGATCTCCGCATTAACACATCAGGCGTTTCGTCTCTGCTAAATTGGACATGCTTTTAAATGGTGGATCCGATGCTATCCGTTCAAAAACCCGACACTATCTCGGCTGCATTACCTCCGATGATCCTGCTACGAATCGCCGCAGCACCGGCGCTCCCATGTGCGCACGAGCAGCGGGCTTTTCCCAGTACTTACTGCGTCCCGGCCGAACCCCCCTCCCTTCTTTTTCTTTGCAATCTTTGCACGAAAAAGAGCCCTAATGCTTAGATCTATACAGACAAGACATAAGGATAAACAAAGACCTTTAATCTGACGGCGAGGAACTGGGTCGAGGTAATGAACGGGCGAGTTATCTTTCATGAATAAGTGAAACTGCTCGTCCAGATAGACGTAATACAACCAAAGACTTTCCATCGGCATGTGGACAATCGTGATCCTTCGTGACGGCCCGTTTCCAAAACTTACAGACAGGGCACTTCGTATGGAAATAAACACGGTATGAGTGAGAGAAAAAAATCAAAGGCAAAAGCAGTTACCTCTAGATTATTGTCGTTGAGGAAATGGGTCTGCTGGGAAATCATTCATAACAGTGATTTCCTCTTAATCGTGAAATAAATCATAAAATGCACTTCAAATTAAGCGGTAGACTCTGCGCCAGTGTTCCTGCAGTTTTAAAGGAAGTACCGTTTAAGTGATCTTAGGGCAATGCCATATAAATAATTTATCACTGCAACTGATAAACTGGGTTTAAAATATTCCCTTTAATGTAACGTGACACTTTTTACATGAATAATCTCTTGACGTTTTTATTCAACGGTAACAAATACTGAGCTAATTAGATGGGATCCTTTTGTTCGAGCTCTTTTTCCAGACGGACCGATAAGCAGTTTGCACACTCACCGCTGTCATGCTTAGGGTGACAGAAAGGGAAGGGCGATGCCTGGTTTGGGCTGGACTGCACTGGACTGCACTGACCTGAACTAATAAAGTCGATAATTGGCAGTCTGCATATGAGTCCGGAAAAAAGACTTTGCACCCCATGTTGAACCCATCGATGAGACTGTCCGAAGAATATTGTTAGTATGAACTGTATTACTGTAGAGGATGAATTAACCCATCATTTTACCTTTAGTTACTTTAAAATGTTTGTTATGCGTTCTTTGGTTCTTTGATTTCAGGGCACACCGAGTGACGAGGCTGTATGTTAATTTATAAGGACGGCTATGTGAGTTTGGTGATTATACACGTCGTATCCACATTGGTTGTTAAATACCAATATAGGTACAGTGTATTGCGTAGTGTATTGCTTAATTGTTTATACGGGTTGTGTTTTCATGTAGTAGAATAGCTGTCACATCCACATAGGGCGAACGTGGTGTTTAGTATGCAGTTTTTTGGGGGACATCCCAGAGTGGGTGCCAGTCCGTCGCTGGGGAACAACAAAATACTTGTCAGTAGAACTAAACAGTTACCTGGTTAGTACCAGTGCATTTGGACATTAATCAGGCCTCATTTTATGACTCCTGCTTCCAAACTGGTCATGATCACAGTAATGGGGCCTATGGAGGTGTGACGGTGTCGCCCCCCTAGGGACGGTGTCTTATCCCGGACATGAAGCGTTCACGCACAAGAACCAGTGAGATTCAAAACGGATTCAGTGGAAGATTGGTAGGCATAAGGTACTGTGGCTAACATGTATGGTGGTTCTCTAAGCTACCCTCATGTAATACAATAGAAATACAAAGCTATTGAAAGACCTGAACTGTCTATTGTAGACTTTTATCAAAGTGATCCTGCAACTTGACTACAGCGAGTGCTTAAGTGGCTGCAGAAGTATGACTGTGAAGCTTTTAGCAGGTTCCAACATACACACTGAATTCACTATTACTTTTATGTCCTTGGGTACATGTTTTCCTGTCATTGTAGTGTTCACCCTATGTACATTATGCCTGGGGTAATCATCTGCCTTAAACTGAGGCCACTTACAGAATTCCCCTATGATTTATACAGTTCTGTAAAAATAATTGTTACATTGTTTCATTGTTAATTGTTTAATTTTTTCCCAGAATGAATTGGGAAAAAAAAAACACCTGACCCTTTTGCGAATGCAGATTAACCGTGCTTCTCAAAAAACAGAATGAGTTTTTTTATTTTTTAATGAGACATTTGTACATTTAAAGAATGAGCAGTTATCAGGGCTCTGTATGGGGCTCTTGCTGGAATCTGGCATCCACATGTCTTTTGTTTATGCCACACGATTACCCCTGCGACACTTATTCAGAGGACAAGTCATGCCTCTCAGCAAGATTAGTCTTGCTATGTTACCATAGCTACGATTAAAAAAATGCCACAATCCTTCATGTAGAATGACACAATCTTCAAGGACCTCAGATAAAATATGTTTAAGTATACTTGGATATTTACAAAATTCAAGTTCATTTTTATATAATGTCAAAGTGCATCAACGTATATTTATTTTTAAAGATATCTGAAGTATAAGATTTTTTTTACAAAATCAATTTGCAGGTCTGTGAAACAATCTGGAATTACAGTTGTGAGTTACTAGATCAAAGGAAACTGGATACCAGTTCTTCAGAGGAAAGGCAATAAAAACAAAGGCCTGTTTCGGGGACGTCCTCCTGGGCCTGCTCGGAGGCCTGGGCGGCTCGGCCCGCTCCAGCGGTGGTGACTCTGGAGCGCCCCCTATCTCAACATCGCTGCATTGCACATTTATCTAGCTCACCACTTTTCACAAAGTTGTCCCTGATGTTTTCTTGGTCACTCGCCATATCTCATAAGTCTGTGGTGACATTTTCTATTCGTGTCTCTCCTCAAAGCGAAGGAGGGTGGCGATGGTTCAAATTGTGTTGGATGAGGACTTTTTGGCAAAGGCTTTGTAACCAGAACCAGACTGATGCAGCTTCTCATAAGGACAGGAGCTGGGAGGATAGGGCCCCTTTTGAGATATTAGGGAAAACTGGAGCCGACTGTCCCAGGATGGTGTGTGATTGAGATCAACAGCACAGGGTCGATGTTGATAAGCAGACTGATGGGGGGAGAAGGTCCCAGTGTCTCTCTCTCCTGCTGTCTTAGAGTCACCCTTGGTCCCCATAAGGGACACTCACTGGCGTGCCTGGCCTGCATATCCGTGTGCCTCTGCTGCTGTTACCGCTCCTCCACTGCCTTCCCATTCACTTCTGGCTCCGCCCCCTGCTCCATCCCAGGCCCCACCTCCTGTCCTGCCTTCTGTCTCCGCTTGTGCCGCTGGAAAAATCCCAGCTAAGGGGGCAGAGAGAGAGAGAGAGCAGTTAAGAGAAACAGGACAGGACAGCATAGAGTGAGAGCATGGGGACCCCTGGAGGCCAATGATGTACCCTGCCTCCCCACTTCCAGAAAAGTCTACCGGGAGGCCCTCAGGCCCAGTGTACCTTCCAGAGAGCGAGGATGAGCAGCGCCAGCAGCAGCAGGCCACCCAGCGTGCTCCCAATGATGATCCAGATGGGAATCGGGTACTCTTCCTCTTTTCTAATCTCTATGGTTATCTGTGGAAAATTGAACAACATCAGCAGACTCTCACACTGATCATGTGGTCCAGCTGTAACAGCCATTTGACTGAGATTTGACGAATCTTCAGGGAACTTTCAAGTTTTCCATTCCATGGCCTTTTATGTTGCCTCCTTACCAATCTGTGAGAAGTTGACCTCAGACTGGCTGGAATTTGCCAAATGACAGAGCCAGGCTGCTAAGACACAACGGAGGCCATGGAATCCAATCAAGTTTAAAAGCCTTATTCCCTTCAAAGTAACCGAAAAACTTTCTTTAACTGCAGATAAAGGTTTGAGATTTTAAGTACTTCTCCTGCCTTCCATCTGTGTTAAAAAAACACAGCAAGAAGTGTATGAATGTAATACGAATATCCTCCTGCAGGTGGCAGCAAAATTCCACATTCACTCCAAGTATTGCTGGTCCACTTGGTCCTAAAGTTTAGTTTGGACTGTGAGCATTAACGCTAACTCTTGCTGTATGACAATAGGTGGAAATAGGGTTTGTGATAGACTGGAGCAGGACATACAACTGCAGTCCTTAAGATCCAAACTTATATATTTCTGTCCAGATGTCTTCTTAACATTTGCTGACCTATGAAATTTCAGAAGAAATTTAATTGCATGACCTTTGTTGCTGGAGTATTTCGGTATTATAAAATGGCTCTCCAGGAATAAACTTCCATCTCTTAGCCTGTGGGGGGCGCAACTTCTCTTGAGGACTCACGTGTCGCACTGGCCGCTCCTCATGCAGAAACATGGGGCTAGAGGCCTCCAGTTCCAATGAGGCTGTTGTCACTACCTCAAGGGTCTTGAACTTGACCTGACAAACACAGCAGAAAACTTATTTAGAGTACCATGCCTGAGGCTGAGCAGTGTGGTGGTTTAAATAACATGACCTCCAACCCCAGACTTGTATCATGAAGTTCTGCAGAACATCAGTTAGATGAGCACTGGGGTTTTGGAACTTACCGCAAACAGAGTGTCGATGCGCAGAGCACCCCTGACCAAGAGCGCCACCTCTCTGTGAGCGGGCAGATCGATGGTGCAGTAGAGCAGTGTGCTTACAGCATTGGTGTGGTTCTACACAGCCGGAAGGAAAACATGATTGAGCACGGGTCATGGGGACAGCCTGGGCCGGACAGTGTGACGACGGGATGAGGGAGGATGGCCCTATGGACAAGCTGTAGATTTACCAGCTGAGGAATGCGGGAAAGATCCTCTGGGGAGTCTCGGCTCTGAAATCTCGGCGAGGGGGGAGTGCAGAGGGTGCCATCTACCTACAGGAAATCAAGGCCTCATCAGAATATATGCAGAGCACACAGACATGCAGTGTGCGCACAGACCACACAGACATGCAGTGTGCGCACAGACCACACAGACATGCAGTGTGCGCACAGACCACACAGACATGCAGTGTGCGCACAGACATGCAGTGTGCGCACAGACCACACAGACATGCAGTGTGCACACAGACCACACAGACATGCAGTGTGTGCACAGACATGCAGTGTTTGCACAGACCACACAGACATGCAGTGTGCGCACAGACATGCAGTGTGCGCACAGACATGCAGTGTGCGCACAGACCACACAGACATGTAGTGTGCGCACAGACCACACAGATATGCAGTTTGTACACAAACCACACAGACATGCAGAGTGCAAATAGACCACATGGACATGCAGTTTGCACACAGACCACACAGACATGCAATGTCATGCAACAGAGATCTTCCTTCCAACAGGATGGCTTTCACACCTGATCAATCAGGAAGTCATTTATCTCCAAAAGTTGGTTCCCCTGCTTCGTCACTGTCGGTATTTCAGTGCTTAACTGCAAATTCCTCACAGGGAAGAAGCCCAAATTCTGGATCTGCACATTCGACAGGAGAGAACCATTACATATTAGCGTGGGCTGGTCAACCAGCAACTGAACCACATCACAGGCAGGACTGAGCAGAAGATGCGAGAAGCAGACCCAGTGAATCAGTCCCATCATCAGATAAACCGGCCTCCTCTACCTGGAAGGTGAAATTGAAGGGATGGACCAGGCTGCGAGGCTGCACCAGGGAGCGGTCAGATTTGATCCCGTACCGAGAGGGGCTGGAACTCCTAAGAAGGAGAGAAACGTCACCAGGCGAGGGTGTCGATTGCAGCATGACAGCAATGGTTCATTGGATCACAGCAGCATGACAACGCCTCTTAATAAGGTTCAAACCCGGGACGGATCCTGTACCCTTCAGAACTGTCCAAATAATAGATGCTCAAGTTAAAATCCAACTGGATCAATGCAACAAAAATTTTAAGCATGTAGAATAAAATGGTTTCAGAATGTATATAATAAATTAGATGATCCATGACAAGAACACACATAGACAAACCTTGTGAAAAGAAGATCTGCTTCATACTTCAGTGGGTGAAAGATATTAACGAAGTTATTGTCCTTGTTCTCATCTTCTCCGTTGCTGTGAACAGGCAGTTAAAACTCACACAAAAGTAAACGGGATCTGAAACAATGTGGAGATGCCTTCAGCCACTGAGCTGCATGGGGCTCAGGGCCGGACTGTCGCTGGGAGTGTGGTGAGGCCCAGATGTGCGGCGGGGAGTAAATAACAGCAATGAAGGCGTTTCACCCTTGAGGTCCTTCAGGAAGCTCTCACCTGCTGGCCTCCAGCACAACCTGCACATGGTCCAGGAACACGGAGCGACTGAACTCAAACTCCAAGCGGAAAGACACCTGTGGGTAGAAAGGTCAGGTTTGACGTCTGGCCCTGAACACAGTAAACTCCAGTTATAACGGACTTCAAGGGACCTGCCAAAACAGTCTGTTATATCCAGAGTTGCTGTATGGCCAGAACACAACTACAGGACACCATTTACTCATGCCACACCCCAGCAGACACACGTGTGGTATAGATTATTATATTATACATGTAGTAATCCAACTTCACCTGACCAGATGCGTGACTATTAATAATCCCGACTACGTATCTGCGCTGGATATCACCGGCACGCCACACGCCTTGTAGGCGGAGCCTGCATGTCCGTTATAGCCGAACAAAACTACAGCTAAATGCGGCCCTGGGGACCAAATTGTTTGTCCGTTATAAGCGAAATTTTGCTATATGCAAGTCCGTTATATCCGATGCTTTTTCTGCATGTTCTTAAAGGTGCATGGCCGGGACCTGCAGACCTCTGTCAGGACGATATTCCGTTATAAGCAAGTCGACTATAACGGGATTTTACTGTACATACAAACTGCCGACAAAGAATTAAGATGCTCAATGACAAACAAAATGATCGCAGTGTGTGGCTCAGTGGGGTTGGACACTGCAAGTGATCGGAAAGTCACTGGGTCACATCCCATGGTAAGCAAGGCCCTTAACCCCAATTGCTGCAGGCACTGGCTGGTGCTGCTTTTTGGAAATGTACATCACTTTGGGTAAAAGCTTCTGCTGAATATTGTGCTGTTGTGCTTTGAAGGGCTTTGCTCTACACTTCAGGAAGATAAATAACAAGACAGAATGTTCAGCTGTATAAATACGGGAGATGTTGTTTAAAAAGTGCTGGCTGTAGGTATCAGAGCAGTGAAAGAGTAGAGTAAGCCTCTTGAGCTCCGCCTTCCAGCTTTCCATGATTCTCCTTCCAAAACCAACAGCCTAGTGCTCATCAGCCAGGTCAAGCTGAGTAGCACCTAAGGGAGCATCCTGGACTGTGGTCCTGTGGGTTGAGCAGTGCACATTGGTACCATCTGCTGCTCAGAATCAGTGGTAATACATGTTGCACCGATCATCAGGACTGGTACATTTGTTGCCCTTTTGAAAAACAGCAACCATCTAACGAGCAACCTTCACACACGCATGAGGACCTAAACTGTAACTGGCATTCTTGGCTACGCTTTCATATTAACACTTGGAGCAATTGCTTGTGCAACACTGACACAATACAGGCCGCTGTTTGGCAAGCCCTTGCTGGCTATATGGTACACTAGTTTTTATTCTACTTCAGATTTTAGTATTTTTTAGCACAATAGTCCGAATAGCAAGACGCCTCAGAAGTGCCTCTGGTGGAAAAGAGGTGCTAATCAAATACATTCACTAGCTGTAACGGCTCCTCAACATCTTGCCTAGTTCACTGCAAAGGGTGGGGGTGCCAGATCTGACTGGGAGCTTTGCTACCTTCATCTCCCAACACGTCCAACAGTCAATGGGGGGACACTTTCTGTCTGAGGTCAAGTAGAGTTTTTGCTCCGTCTTCATGTTTGGAGGTAATTCTGCATGGGAAACTTCCTGAGACTTCTTATTAAATCTGCAACCTTTTTCTCAGGATTGTCTCCAGGTGCAAAACCTGGAACCAAGTAAGCGATCAGTGCCTTATGCATCTAAATATCTCCTCCACATAACTGCATCTGTCTGCCAATGCTGGATAAGTGCTCTGCATATTTCAGAGCCCTGAATCATCTCCAGATGTTGGGTCCACACATCCATGCACTACAAATACTCAGCTCAGCACCAGGCTTTTACTGGTCTTGGAGAAGCTCCACCAAAGAAAATGACAGAGCGTCAGTCTTCCAACCCAGATTTGTCTGTGTTCATCATGGCTGAATTTGACTAAGCTGGGTATGTACATCTTTGCTGTAGTTGAACAAAGCCAAACTGTTCATGTATGTAAATGAGGGTGAGAGTTGGCTCTGCCCACCTGTGTCTGTGACCTCAAGAATGGTGAGCTGACATTGCAGGACCTCTCGAACCTCAGTGCGTCCTCACCGCGGCACTCGATCTTCACATCCGACTGGTCCTGTGGGATTCACGGGTGTAGAAGAATGTGTGAAAGTACTTTTGGCTGACCAATGGGATGAAGTTAAATTAATGTGACAGCTCAGTCACAAGTCAAATGACTATTAAATGGATTTGTAGCCAGTAGTCAGCGGTACTGTTTACCACCACTCAAAACATGCATTTGCATGGGGCCCCTGAGGTTTGGGAGCCCCCTGTTGGTCAGAAATGACACTGGGGGGGGAACAACAAATCTGCTCTTCTCTGTGGAGTCTTAAGGCTCATTTATACTTCTACGTTGAGCCCACACAGATCTTTGGCCATGGCCTACGCAAGTGGCCTACACCATTGCGAGCATTTATACTTGTGTGCTGGTGTGTCTGTGTTGTCTGCAACTGCACTGCCAAAACACTAGTCGGCTGCGTGCAGTAGCTTCTCTGTCATAGGAAAGAAAAACTTGGCAAGCATTACAATTCTAATGATTGTTCCTTTTCAAGATTATCTAGTATACATATAAAGATCAGTTTAAAGTTTGCCGGCACTGTTTCTGCATGGGCTCTATATCTGCGTTCTCCAAGACAACCGTAATCCTTTTCATCTATGCTGTTTAAATCACACATAAATGGATATGTGAGAAATTTATTTATTTTGAACTCCTTTTTTGCTTTATAAATATTGCAATATTTATAGCAAAAAAAAATCACATCGGATTACCTGAAATTTCCCAATATCACGCAGCCCTAGCGTGAACAGTGTGAACGGCTGCAACCATAGCAAAAACAGCAGGCTAGCAACAAGCTAAACACAACTTGTTCCACACTAAAATCCCCAAACAAACAACATCAAAACATTCGCACAGGAGGTAGTGTGATGCTACCAATTATAGTTATTGTGGTCTGTGTCGCCATAACATGTAGTTACATTGCTGGGAAGGTGTGACTATGGTGTATGATACAGTGTAGGGTACAGAATCTACAAAGTAGTATAAATCAGCAGGAGTGTAGACCTTGTAATAGAACAAAGTGCAGATATATATATGCACAAAACACACACACTTCTCTAAGCATCTCACCTTGACCATAAGGCTGGAGAAGTACAGGTTGGATGTATGTGAGATGTTCAGACGGGTGTTGAAGGCGTTCTCGCCGCGGTTCTCCAGCTGCCCTTCCACCACCATCCTCCGGCGGGAACCTTCCACCACGCGTTCCCACGCCTCAGCCACCACGGGTCCCTTGCAAAAGGCCCCCACCGAGGCCACAGCTTGCCCACAGAATTGCCTGCCAGGGGTGAACGTAAACGTTTCACTTTTGGCACGCTGATTGATATTGCAGAAGTAGGAGGTAATCGCCGACCTACAATTCTGATTCCCGCTCGCCTTCATTCATCGTTGGGACTGTTTGTTTATCAATCTAGAGGCAGGAGGTCCCCATCGATGCAGAAAGTGTGCAAAAGTTCGTAACAATCACACCTCCCCAATGCTAACATAGAAACTGGACTCCTGGAGTACATCTCTTAAACTGGTGCACGAGTGGGAATGAGCTGCTACTCGGATGGTGATTCTGAAACTTCAGAGAGATGCTGCAGAGCTCTGAAGCTCACAGGCCAAGATGTGTGCACTGGTCCCGTTTACTAACAACAGAGTGTATGTCTTTAGCATATTATATACTTTGAAACTAATGTCCAGTATAGATAATGCATAGGTTGGAACAAACAGTTTCTTATTTTCAAGATTCTGTTATGGCACGGCCTGGCACATGTGGGAAAGTACCAAGAAAAAAGTGGTTTATTAAGGAAATTAACAACACTGGGGAAGACACAAAATAAATGGCCGCATGGTATCAGAAAAAAAACAACTATGGGAAAAACAAGAATGAAATACAAGAACGCAACAAAGAAACTGGGAGACATTGGGAGCAGCACCAGGAAACTGAACAGAGTGACAAACACGCAGTGACTAGACACAAAACTGAGTAACAAAGAGAGTGGGGGCAGGCACTTAAATACACACAGGGAATCAGCGCAAACAAGGGACAGGTATAAATCATAATCATAACCAATCAGAAGGACTCGGGTCAACAAGGAGCAGGTGGGGTGGATTACAATTAACAAGCACTAGAACCGGGAAACATTAACAAATACTAAAGGTTAACAACACCAAAAAACACTAGGAACATCAGTGCATGCAGAACAATAAAACAAGGCACGAGCAGGATAAACCAAAACAGGGACAGAAAGATAAATAATAACAGACACTAAGAAACAGAATAGGGAAAGAAACAGAGGGTATAGCCTCCAAACCACAAGCTCAGCCTATTAAGCTACACAGCAACTTGGGGAACAGAGAGACATATTAGGGCTAAGGGGCTACAAGACAGAGGAGGGAACAGGATGGCCAGCGACACCTACAGGCCAAACGGGGACAAAACACATAGGACAGGGACGAACAGGTGCCGACCCTGACAGATTCTTTTGAGTCTCAGTTCATCTGCATGATGATGGATAGATGGATGAATGGATGGATTAGATAGATAGGACTATAAAAATCTTGCAGAATTGTTTTGCAATTGAAAATTTGTATAAGAACAATGCACTAAGTGCACAAGAAAAAGAAGAAAAACAAGGAACTACTTTACGGGAAGCTGTTCCTCACAGTATGTTTATGTGTATGTCATTGTGCATGTTTGTATTTCTGGTGACAGGAGACATACCTACGGTCCAGGAGGTCAGAGTGAGCTGTCAGGACCAGGTCGGAAACACAGAAGTCGTCATCTTCACATCCATTCCAGAAAGGCAGCTAGTGGGGGGGGGGGGGGCGCCAACACAGTGAGCACTACTCCATCATGAACATCCCTCCACAAGCATAAAGACTCCTCTCCTACTTCAGAGTAATGGCTGGAGATTATGCAGTCGTGGTCTGAACTACAGGAGGAAGAACATATGATGTGAAAGACAGAAGAGTGTGTGCAGAATGCTGCTGACCTCTGCCCTCAATGTGGTTGGCCAGCTGTCGTCTAACACAGGACCTTCAAAAGGATCTTGAAGGTTTACCTCCACTGAGAAGATTACAGGCTGAACATAGTCTGTAGTCTCCTGAAATAAGGAGAATGCCTCAATTAAACACACCAAAGCATGACCACAACGTAGGAAGAGAGTTTCACATGACTCCAACGTCCCACTACTTAGATGCATATTGAGAGGCAAAAACGAAACCAAAATAATTGTTTATTTCAATAGCTCAAATGGTCAGTAATTGCATCGTTATGCCAACAGCCTGGTGTGGTGCATGGCTCAGTAGGTTGAGACAGCTTAAAGTCAGAAGGTCACCAGTTCAAATCCCAGACTTGGCAGTGTGATGTCACTGTTGGGCTCCTGAGAAAGGCCCTTAACCCTAATTGCTCCAGGGACTGTCTGACCCTTTTAAGTGCACGTCACATTGCATAAACATGTCTGCTAAATAAATGTAATTGGGCACTACTCTATGTAAGTGTGCTAATGGGCGGTTCTGCCAAACCCACCATGACGTGGAAGTAAACATGCTCACAGGACGAATCTCCAAGCAGCAGGACGGCATCCCGCGGATTCCTCTCGCTGTCGTCCAGCACGGCTCTGGCAGCGTACCGCCGCTCGTCTATGAAGGCGCTGTAGGACACGGCTGCAGGGCAAGGCACACATTGTTTCAACGATTAGCCGTCCCCTGGACGAGTATCACTGAAGAGACAGCAGCCACGTGGCTGATGGTGCAGCGTTAACCCTGAATGCTGCATTTTCCTTGGAAACAAGCTGATGGACCTGCCTGGGCAAGGGAAATTAATTCATGATTTTATGATTTTTTAATTAATTAACATTTGCCCTCCTTGATACACAGTCCCTCAAACTAATATCTTCATTAGAATGAAGCCCATCCTTCATCATTCAATCAATTTTTCAATCAATAATTATCAGTTAATAACCCCACCCCCCCCATACACACACACACCCCCACCAATCAGCTGAGGAAACACAAACTGCGATGACGGAATGCTGTATTGCGTCTGGTGATTTTTCCTTTAGCAAATACATAACTTTTGGCAAGAAATTATATAGCAGGGTTTAAAAGGTCATTCAGAAGTGAAAGCCATTTCCCATTTAGTAGAGTGATAGTAATTAATGGGGTCTGGTCTGCACAGATGAAATCCAGGCCGAGCAGAGTGTGAGGGTCAGAGTTTATCTGCATAAGGAAATGAAATCAAAATCGAATGAACGGCTTTCAGTTCCTGAGGAGTAAAGGTCTCCTTTGTAAAGCTATCATCTGGTCACAGTAAATCCATGACTTTGTCACATCTGATGGGACAGAGGTGACAGTGGGAGCATGGCTGATGCTGAGGTCATCATCAGCTCTTCTCCCCAAAGCTCTTGAAGCTATGAAATTATAAAGAGGGTCATTCCCAAGCATTCCATGACCAAATTCATTATTGCTGGACGGAAGTGACACAATGTCAGAAATACACCAAAGGATGCAACTAAAATAAGTCTGATCTAACTGTTATCTAGATGATTGCTGTTAATATGAGTTTTGGTTTCATGAGCTAAATGAGACAAAGTGCAAAACTGTGCAAAAGTAAGTGCCCCCAGGGGAGGTTGGCAGGTGCAAGACTTACCCACTTCCTGTGTCGGCGGGATTGGGGTCCTCGCGGTGGCATTCAGGCACACCATGGCAGACATGCAGGTGACATCCTTGCCCCCCCTGCGGCAGTCCTTGTTGAACACGTTTATCTTCCTTGGCTCAAACCACACCTCAATGTGGATACGGACGACACTGCGGGACCTGGGGAGAGACCATGGCAAAGGTATAGTGTAAACGAATGGGGAAAATGCATTGTGTAAACGAATGGGGAAAATGCATAGCCTAACATGTCTAAACAAATGTAAGTCAATCATTCATTTGTGACCCTGAAACAGACTACAGTAATTACTATTGCTAAGAAGAATCACTTATTAATCATTGAGGGGGGTGTTTGGCTCAGAAGGCTGAGATAATGATTCTGTGAACAGAAGGATGCCACTTTGAATCCCAGGATCGTCAGACTGACCCTTAACCCCTAATTGCAAAGATTGACTGACCCTGCTTTGAATGAAAGCGTCTGCATGATAAATGCAAAACATTAATTATTCATTTACAAAGTCTCTTTATTTAAATTATTTGTGGGGTTCACTGATATTGAGGTAGAAAGTAGAGGAGGAACATCTGGCAAAGAGCTGATGGAAGAGGAGAGCTGGTTAAATAATGAAGGAGGGGACAGAGAAAAGCCAAATAAGGGCATGAGGGTATGACAACACACCAGAGGAGCACGGCGGCCCCCAGGGAGCCCACCGCCAGGTCCACCAGCCCATCCTCATTGAGGTCCAGCCGCCCATGGACGCTGCGGCCAAAGTAGTGTAACCCGAGAGAGAGTGTGGCGGCAGCGATCCTCTGGCGGACAGAGACAGCATTTATCAGACTGACATTCCGGAAATGTCTTACCAGAGCTCCACAACAATAATCTTCATGTACTCTGAACAACAACCCTTATTTAGCAGAACCACAGAAAGATTTTTTTCCATGCTCTACCTGTTTATATTTTTGCTGTATTTTGCCTTGCTGGCCATAAAATACGTAGATGGCCCCCTTGTGGTCGTCCTCCAGCGGTGCGCCAACAACCAATTCACTGTAGCCGTCGCCGTTGAGGTCGGGAACGGGGGCCAGGGCAGAGCCAAAGCGCGAATTCTGCCCCTTTTCGGAACCTTCTAGCACACCCTCGAGGGCGAATTCACTCTATAAAAAAAGGTATTAAGTTTGAGGAAAGGCATGCGAGATTTGATAGAAAACTCGGCTCCTGGATGCCTGGGAATTTCGTCTGGCAACGTGAGCGCTAGCGAGAGGCCTGCATCCAGGCAGTAATGCCTTCAGACACTCAGAATGACTGCTGTACATGGAAAGAATGCAAAACAAAGGCAAGAGCAGAAAATCTCTAGCGTGTAAAAGTAAGTGTACTTCATCATTCTCTTAAAAGAAAAGTCCTGCCCGTTACCGTGCTGACCGAAAAACGAGTCTGTAAAACAAAGGCGACAATCTGCTGCCAAATCTTCTGAGTGAACTGCAATCTGAAGAGCGGGGCGGAGATGGAGCAGTGAGCCAGCGCTGCGTTTCACACGCTGCTCTTTGGGGGAGGGGGCTCGGCTGCACGCCCTGTGATAAGGCTTTTAATGGTTCAGATGTAAGGCCACTGGGAATTATGCCCCTGAAAGCAGCAGATCTTACAATCTGGGGTATTTGTGTAAATAATGAATAATGAAAGCCAGGAGCTCCCTGTGTTGGGATCCATTCATCCACCTTGGGATCTGAGCTCTCTGCTGAAGCACATCGTGATGCTGAGTGTGTCTGTCACAAAGGGCCGGGCCAGCAGGGTGACACTGCCCCTTTTTCGGGTAAGTGACATACTGCATGCTCAGTGTCACGAGGCAGACATCTGCACAGCTATTAAGGACATCCCAGGTGTTTGTGACACGTATCAGAGCCCTATGTATGTTCTTGCTGGACCTACCAAAATCTTCTGTGTGTTTCTATGTGGCCTATCAGACTCTTGTGTGTTTCACTACAGGCCCTATCAGAGCCTTCTCTGTGTTTCTATGTGGCCTATCACAGCCTCTGTGTGCTCCTGCGGGACCTATCAGAGCCTTGTGTCTTGATACAGGGCCTCTACTAAGACTCTTTCAGTTCCTGCCCATCATATGCATGTACACTCACCTCCTCCGTCACACGGTAGACAGCCACCCTGCCCCTCTCCCAGCCACCGCTGAAGTACATGGGAGCAGCCACTAGGAGGTTGTCAGTAATGCCGTCCTCATCGATATCCAGCGGGGCAATCTCGCTTCCGTAGTAGGAGCCGATCTGGAAAAGTCACACGGTACACATCACATATGGGACCTGAATTAAATATCACCTGTACCATTACATAATATATATGTGGGGTGAGGCCCACTGGGTTAGAATGGTGTGTCTGTGATCAGGTGACCAGTTCAAATCCCAGTCTTGGCAGAGTGATTTCACCATTGGGCCCTGAGCAAGGCCCCCAACTGCTCCTGATGCTGCTCTTGGGATTTGAATCAGCATCCTTCTGATCTCATACATGGCATCTGAACCCACTGAGCCACACAGCAGCCAGTGACCCTGTCTCACATAGCAGTTATTAGGGGTTCACTGCTGCAAGCGGGACTAAAGGATAAAACTGCAGGTGAAAGCTGACATCCCAGTGGAGCAGCTGCAGTTGTACCTTTGATAGGTGCTCTTAATCTGAAGAGCTCTGGGAAAACAGGAAGTTTAAAACGTCACGCTTTGGAAACTGCCTTGGAATGGAAGGCGGTACTGAATACATTCGTTTAATTAGCTTAGCAGGATGCATGAGGATCAGGAAGCCATGCCAGACGCACCTGGCTGTGAAGCACAGGGGTCTACGCTGGGCCTACAGCTCGTAAAGAGGCATTGAAAGGTCCTCGGAACGCGCTGCGGAATGCCGCTTTGGAGCTGTCCTTGGGGGGTGTGGTCGTACTTTCCCAAGTGTCTGTGTGTGACGTACGGTGATACCTGCTGCCCCTTGAGCGAATGCAGGATGGTGAGGTTGCCGTTGTTCTTCAGGGTGAAGATAATGACCTTCCCGGTGTGGTTGAAGCGAGGAGCCCCAGCCACGTAGAGCCGGCCGGACCTGGAGGCCACCACCGAGGTCACCGTGTAGCCTGAGAGGGACACACACACGCACATGCACGCTCATACACGCGCTCACGTGATGCTGCACCAGCGGGGGCAAGCATCTATACAGGGATCTTAATGTCCTACTCTATGTGGAGAGGAGAGAGTTAGAACGGTGATGTCATATGACCTTTCCCTCATTCTGCTGCTGGTCTCACCAAGTCTGCTATGTAATGGCAAAAACGTGCCATTTTAATAAGGTGCTCTGATGTCATGCAAAAGCAGGCCAGCAAAACAGGAAAAGTGTTCCCATTAAAGGGGGCTGGCAGACACCCCCAGCTGCACTCTGTGGCCTCTAACCACCCCATTGTGCATCGACTGCCACCATCACAGGCTGCTGCCCCCCCCCCCCCCCAAATCGTGACATCTCAATTATCTCACTCTCTCAAATGAAATAAAATCTAAATTGTTTATGTTTGCACAATAACTACCCAAGGCTTCTGCTGTTAAAGTCATCAATTAAAACAGCTCAGCGCATTTAAAAGTAAGAATAACAAAGGATATTTTGTGATGCTGCTCCTCCTTTTGCCGAATGCTCCTTGACGCCGGCACACTTAGGAGTGTCTTCAGTGTTTTCCCCTTGTGAGGGTCAGGGAGGTATACAGGGGAGAAGCCACAAGGACACTGGTTCCAGCTGAAGCTGATTGGCCCTCAGAATACCCTCTCTCCCGTCACTCGTCGATTCAAGACATATCATTGGCTAATGATAAGGCCGGCCCCTCTGTATAACCGGTGGTGTTGGCCAAATACTTCATGGTCTTATCTGTGAGTGTCTCCTTCTAGGATGACACAGGTCACTGGAAAGGCCACCTCACCCAGATATGCGCCGTGGTTCTTCAGCTCCTCCGGGAACTCCTCCAAGTACGAGGACTTGGGCGGGATGACCTTTCCCTGGCGGGTCTCCTTCAGGACCGCCCCGTTCCAGTCGTATGCCCCCACGGCTCCCACCAGGATCCCGTCCTGCCAAAACCAGTCACGCGTCGGTCCACACTATACAGAATCTGCACCGTCAATCCTCAGACCACGCCGAGGTTTCAGGGCCCCCTGTTGGCTACAAACAGTTATTACACTAGGGAGTCCCCAAAATGACTTTAAGAGTGGGACCCTACAAACACTAAACCCACCCTCTGCTCACACCTCATCACTCACTATTCTCCCTCCTCCTTCAGTAACCTACCTGAGTCATTTCACATATTCCTGATCAAGTCCTGGCCGTCACACCTGAAGTTTCTCCCCCTCATGTAAACATAGCACTTGCTCCATCTACTGACCTGCCCCTATGCGCGATGCTTTGAGCTTTCATAGTTTAGTTTCGACCCTGTCCAGCCACCAACAATCTTTTATAAGGAGCCACTCTTTGTGATAGTCAATAAAAGAAACAAAAATAGACTAAGCATTCCAACATGTTTCATTCTAGCTCTGCAAAACAGCTTTTAAAGCCTTGGGTCATTTCAATGGGTAATGAAGAGAGCCTTGGTAGATTTTCCACAATGCCCCATGTTTAATGAGTGCCACAGGCATACATAAACACCCCCCCCCCACACACACACACACACCCTGCAATTTCACTTTGCGTACCTGAGCCTTTCGGTAAACCCCTCCCCTACATAAGCAGCCCTACGTATGAGACCATGCTGAAGGTGCAGGACAGAGCTTCACACCATCCCAGTGATCAGCAGCGTGTCATAAATAAAGTATGTCACACTTTCAAAAGCTAGACTGACAGTTCTTGGAAATCTTCTTTAAAATGGACTTCGCCTGGTCCCAGTCAGCTCAGTCAGCTCCAGGAAACTCTGAGCTCTGTTTGGACTTGCGGTCATCAGCCAATAGCTTAACACCTTAGTCCCTGTGTGAGACGACTAGTTCTGCATGGCCTTTTGGGTAATTAAGTCCAGAAAACCACTTTCTCCTGTCGTAACTAAGAACAACAGATGAGAACAGAACAGAAAATGCTGTAACCAACTGACATCTTCTTGTTTTTAGGCTCCGAAGGCCTTCAGTCCATTTACCATGTGTGCATTACAATGTCAACATTGTCCACTGATCCCAGCTCAGTGAAGAACTTTGCACTTCTATTTGCCGCGGTTTTTCTCCTACAGTTGAAATGTGAACTCACGTCCTCTGAGAGATGTTCCATTGGCCACAGAGCCATTTTTTATTAAAGCCCCTCTCTCGTCCTTCTCCGCGTGGTCAGAGCTGAGACCTGGCCTTTGGATTGGGAGGGCTGAATCGGGGAAAGCTGGCGGGGTGCAGTGCAGTGCAGTGCTTGCCACCAGACAGACTTTCCCACTGCAAGCTGTCCAGAGGCAGTAAAGAACTGAGACAGACGTCTCCCAAAGAAATGCAGAAATCAGTCTCAGGTGGCAGATAGCTACTCTGTGAACATTACTAAAGAGACTTAGCAGATGCACCGTCCAGTTAGAAAGCCTTCTGTTCTACTCAGCGGCCTGCATTCAGTGGAACCTGGGGGACAGCTACTCCCCCCAGAAGCTCTAAAGAACTTTCCAAGACTTCATCTGTCTCTCAGTTCTCAAATGGCATTCGTTAAGCAAGTGGCTTCGCCGGAGCTCAAAAATGTAAAGTATGAGATTTCCAAATTTCCCAGCAAGCATCTGCTTTTCATATATTTATTTACGTTCTTAAATGGAGGGGATATATCTTCCTCCAGAGGCAGCTCATCCTCAAATGTAACGTGAATCAGCGGCTGTGACTCAGCTCTAAATGATTCTCAATGATTACAAACAAGTACCGTGGACTTGCGGATCCGGGAGATCAAAGCACAGACACATCCTTCAAGATTCCCTACCACAGAGACACGGGGATGAGTGGTGAGTGGTATATGGTATACGGTGGTTCGTCAGTTAGTAGAGCTTAAATGGAATCGCTTCTGTAAAATTATACGACTGTGTAAATACGGTAAAATGCGCTAATTCCTAACTCAAGTCCCTAACCACACATTTTTTAAGGCTATTGAAAGTATTTAAATGGCTTTAGCTATGCAGTCCACTAAATGAGAAAATGCAATTTGTACTAAATGTAAGATCTGCCATAATTGTCTTTGGAGATGTCACCTCCATTCAAGTGATGAGGGACTGTTATTTGGGGCTGTAGTACAAGCATACTCCCCCCCCCCCCCCAGCCCTGCTGGGATGGACCATGACACGCCACTCTCATTTCTGGAAAAGGGACTGGAAAACTGGTCTCAACAGTGCAAGTGGAAAAGGAGCGTTAAATCAAGATGACCTCAGTTCCCAGAAGCACATGGGGGGAGCAGGGAGATGAGGTGAAGGAAATTGGTGATGCTCACCTCCACAATGTGAGAAGAGAAACCAGCTTGAGACATCTGGAGACCAAACGACGTTTCGTTCTTGTTGGTCCCTATGAACACAAACAGCATGGTAAAGTGAGCATAAATGAACACATACACACACAGGCAGAAAGACAGCGGGTTCGACTTAGGAGTCTGTCAAATAAGCCGAGGCTGCAACAAGCTGCAGTTCCATGTCCAATAAGATGAATTGCTGTTGTACCCTTGCCTGAGCCAATGGGAGCAGTAAGGAAGGACCTGCAGGACTCCAAGGTCTGGCCTCGTACCTTCTAAGCTGAAGATTCGCTCGCCCAGTGCATCCACGATGTCCTTCAGTGCAGACTCATCCTTTACGTTGAAGAAGTGCTTATCATCAGGGTCACTAGCGATGTACTTGATCTCCCTCAGGAAGGCCTCAGGATTGATGCCACGTCGGTTGTAATAGCCCAGAACCTGGGGGTCAAAGAGGTCGGCAGTCACACACACCTCTTGCATTACAGGGTGGCAACTCCATCGATGTGTTGAGCAAGAAAGTTGCATTTAGGCTGGTAAAAGAGTGTATCCAGACCAGTGCCAGTCAACTCATTAGCCAACACTGGTCACCTCCTACCGCATCAACGTAGCAAGCTAATTTCACTTTCGGTGCCAGTGTAGAAGCTTGCCTAGGTCACCACATGGCCTTCTAAAGTATTGGTACTGAATAAAGTCAGTTGCTACTCTGCATCAACGTAGCAAGCTAATTTCACTTTCGGTGCCAGTGTAGAAGCTTGCCTAGGTCACCACATGGCCTTCGAAAGTATTGGTACTGAATAAAGTCAGTTGCTACTCTGCAGCAAGTTGTAGCACTACGAGAAAAGAGATAAGAGCTGAGAAAGGTACCCACCGCAATGGCATACCGCGTGATGTCATCCTTTTCACTGGCCTCGATGACCTTCTGCAGGTCAGGGCTGTCATGTGACTCCCCATCTGTGATCACAATCATCACCTTCTTGGCACCACGGCGACCACCTCGCTTAAAAGCCTGTGACCTGTGGACACCAAATAAATAAATCATTGCCAGATCCTTCCGTAAGAGTCCTCAATCAAATCTAAGCCTACATCCAACCTCCAAAGCATATGGGAAGAAAGTTTCAAAAAATGGGCTTAGCATCCATAGACAGGTGAGGCAGGGAGGTCAGACACTTGAAAAATGAAGTTACGTTGCTCTGTACCAGAGGATGGTCTAACATGCTGGCCGTACCGTGCCATGTTGATGCCGAGTGCGGTCCGCGTCTCCTCGCCTCCACGCTGCTCAATGTTGCGTGCAGCCCTCACCACCTCTTCCACGGAACGGTACTCGTTGAGGTGGAACTCATGCACCACCTTCTCTCCATACTGCACCACCCCCACCTGGAAGCAGAAGTCAATAGTGGCGTTTCCATTTACCAATATTTTGTATATTTTGTGCAAGATGCAAACTGAAAAGCCATTCATGGAAACACTCGAATTTGAAATATACCCTCGAATAACTCGAATAAAGTTTTTACGTTCGTTTGAAGTAGTTTTTCTTGGCGAGTTGAAAAAGGAAAATTTAAAAAAACAATAATGGAAAGAATCTGCAAATTAGATGTTACGCAGGACATGATAATTAGTTCTGCTAGAGCTGCTAATTTGACATGGATCTTAATCTCACGGGATGATGGAGAGTATTATTCAGATGACATCCATTAATGGAAACACACCTTACTCGCAATTTCACTCTGCTTAAAATTTGCACAAAACCTTAATGAAAGCATAGCTAGTGACAGCATACTGTTGCTTTGTCTTACTCTCACACACACACATAGTACCCAGACATACACATTAACAACAAACCTGTATTTGGCCGGGCCCAATGTAGAATTTCTGCAGGATGTTGATGAGAAAGTTCTGCACCTCGTACCATGGGTAGATAGAGTTGGATCCATCCAGAACAATAACGATGTCCATGTAGGTTTCACATCCTTTCAAAAACAAAGCGGATGAGCCCCACGCCATGTGTCAGAATTTCCACCGGTAGGTAGAATGAGGCAAATAACCAAACCACAAGTGAACGAGGCCTGCAAACCACAGACGTGAAACCGTCATCGCTGGAGTGCAGAGCGTGGCAGAGCGTGGCAGAGCGTGCCGTGTCCTTACTCTGGAAGGCTGGGGCTATGGTGCGAGAGAACTTGAAACTGCCGTTGACCCTCGAGCAAATGCCCGTGCTGTAGTAGGAGCTGCCACACTCATAAGACCACAAGGGCCCACATGCCTAGAAAACAGGAAGACATTAATACAAACAGCTGTGCACACAAGTATGCACCAGTACTGGCTTACAAGGCACACTGATCCAACTTCCAGGACCAGTATAGGCTCAAAACTGAGATTCTACAGTTAATATTCATCTCGGAGGAAGGTCTCGAACGCACCACAAAGGTGTTGTCCTTCGGGTTGGAGGCCAGTGTCATACCAAGCCGCATCTTGTCCTTGCGCTCGGACACATTGGTAAGGGAAACCCTTCCTGGTGGGTGCGATTGGGGAGTGGGTTTGGAGTCAAGAACAGACAACAAAACAAACAGCTACCGATGCCTGTTGGTTTGTCCATGAGCAGAGATAACTACCATGATTTGGGACTTTGGGATTCTTGAAAGTCGTGACTAACAGCTAGGGTGACCAGATAATCCATGTCAGGGAGGACACTCTGAGCTAGGACAGGAATTGTAAATTACCATTTCAATTAAACGGACCTGGATTTCACTTGAGCACCAAGTTTTTGCTGTGTGCTGATTGGTCAGTCTCCTATAATCATGCATGTGTCACTAATACTAATGTGAAACAGCTGGATGAGTCTTTCAGTCAAGGAAACAAACCAGTCAAAGCACAAGAAGAGCTGAACTATTTAGCCGAGCGCAGGAGCCTTTCAGTTTGAAAGTAGTTTGTAAAACCCGAAGTAGCTCAAAGTGTCCTCCCTGACATGGATTATCTGGTCACCCTACTAACAGCTTACAGAAAATTCGGAGGCAGCGGTGTCTGCTCTCCATGAAAATTCCTGCACCCCAAACGGAACTTCCCATCGGAAATGAAATCAGCACAGAAACGGGGAAGGCGGGCACCTAAGTTGAGCCTCGTGCAGCTGCTGTTGGAGCCATCATCCACGGCGCACTTGTAGACATCCCCGGTCTGGTGCTGGCCGCTGGTCTCAAAGGGGGCCCCCACCAGCAACCTGGCCATGCAGTGGGGGAGTGAAACACCATTTCTTAGTGGTGCCCTGATGTGGAAGTTGTGGCCAACACTGATAACCGCTACTGATAACCAGCTAAACTCTGAGCTCCACAAATCTGTAGTGAAGCTGATGTCCATGACATTACTTATTTAGATCAGTGGGACCTCGGTGAAGTAGAGCCAACTTGGGAGCCTGTAGCGAGGTTCTAAATGGTGAACGAGCCAACAAAGTCCCTAGTCCTACATTACAGAACATGCCTGATCGCCCAATGCAGTCATCTCCATTATTTTAGTAGTTATGTCTTTAGCTCTGCTTTAAATATTGACTAATGTCTAAGTATTGGTCAGCACTAAGACTGACACATCGGACCGATGACGATATCTTGATTATTAATGAACATTGGCTGGTATTGATATAGAAACCTGCATCATGTCACTATCAACAGCTCTTCATTGCAAACAAGAGTGCTTCATAAAAGAAGAAAGACACCTTCCTCCCTTGCAAGTAACCTCTGGTTTAGACAGCAGCATGAGGAACTGCAGTCTCTGAGATGCACAACACATGCAGCTTTGTCAGAATACCCCGGGGATACCCAGTGAGGCAGCTCCGTGATGAAAATATGCCGTTAAACACGTCAGAGGTGAGGCAAAAGAAAATCCAGGAATACCCCCCAAAGACTTCCACATGACTTTTATAATGTACACATGTGAAAAAAGCATGAGGAAAGAAAAACAATATGAAGAAAAATGTAGGCGAGGTGGAAAAATTTCAAGGTATTTAAGCAACTGAAAAAAACCACAGGTTTAAGAATTTCATTCAGCTGCTGTAACACAGAGCGCGTGTGAGACAACCGCTTGCAGGTGGGCCTGGCGTTGGGGGGTGTGCACTCAGAGGACCACTGGCAACTGAACCTGGTCATCAAAAGTTAGAACTTCACTTCAGGTATTATTACTATGGCATGTTGGCCTCACTCCACTAGGGGTTGTGGGTTCAAATCCCACCTCTGTTCTGTGTGTATGGAGTTTGCATGTAGGGCATTTGAGAAACCTATAAAGCCAATTTGGATGGATTATACTACAGACTTTGGATGCCGTCTGAATCAGGTACACACTCTGCTAAAGTGAAATTGAACAGGATATAGGACCTGGCTGAGAGAGTCCAAATTGAGCATGGCTGATCACTGCACTATAACACTGGAAAGGATCAGACTCTCCTCCTTAGTAATCAGGCCAAATAGTTGCATTGTCCCTCCCCAGCACTCAGAACGTCCTGCTAACAGATGGAGACACATGCCAAGCCAGCTGGGCCTCGCCAATCACAGCATCTGCCACTACCCTTTCAGCCAGAGGTGGACAGTTCAGGTCCATAAAGTAAAAATCCAGACCATGATTTTGTTTCAACCAACCAGTTAAGTATAAAGCATTACAGCCACGGAGTACTCAACTGATTGGTTGAAACAAAACCTCGGTCTGGATTTTTACTTTATGGACCTGAAATATCCACCTCTGCTTTCAGCAGACGGTTCTCACTCGACAGATAAACGACATTCACAGTCACAGGTAAAGTTACCCCTTCTGTGCAGATGCCAGGCCGAATTCCACAGCGGCATGATCACAGAGAGGAACACAAATCTCACAGAGACACCATCTGTGAAAGACACCCATCTCATGCATAGTTTAAAGGTGGCCACACTGCTCAGGTCAGCTTACTTCCTGTCTGTCTATGAGCAGCAGCTGTTAACTTTCAGTCTTTAGCTGGCAGAGACCGTAACCCTGCAGTGTGTTTAGTTTGAGGTGCTTTGAGCTGTGATGGTGCTTTTGGGGGCATCGACGTTTGGCTTTAAAGGCTGCCCAGACCAAACAGTGTGGGATGGAATCCGAACACCTGCATTTTGTTAACATATTTCCGAGCACGTGTAACCACTAATTGGGACCTGGTCTCTGCACACAAATCAGGCGATTAAACAATTAACTTAACAGATGAAGTTTATAGAAGAGCAGTAGCATTGCCAGAAAATTTGACGAAATCTACGGACCTATACGAAAAAAAAGGAAAAGGAAAACTTCACAAAAAACACATTATAAAACCCATTAAAACATCTGATGTCAATTATTCATAGTCCACTGAGGATGGGGGTGGGGGGGGGGGCAGGTTTTCAGTACAGCTTAGCTTTTAACTGCGAGGCAAAGCTTTCATGAAGCTCTAAGTTCACCTGGTGATCCAGACATAAGCCAGCTTCTAGCACTAAGATAAGGCTAAAAGCCAGTGGCCCCATCAAAGAGGTTTCCCAGCCCTTATCGGCAGCATTCAAAAAGGAATTTTATGCAGGCAACCATCGCCTGGAGAAAGAGTGCAGCTTACTGCTAGGCACGTTAGCAATGGATCCCCGCTAACATGCTTTAATGAGGGCCTCGTTAATGCAAGGCCTGTTAATTGGATGCTTGTCGAGGGCAAATGCAGGCACCTCCACTGGACAGCCACACGTGGCAAATTGGGAAGACTGAGGCCCAGACAGGAAAGGAAAGAGAGAGAGAGAGAAACAGAAAGAGTGACAGGGAGAAAGAAAAAGGGAGAAACAGAGACAGACAGAAAGAGAAACAGAGTGACAGAGAAAGCGAGAGAGAAAGAGAGAGAAACAGAAAGAGAGAGAAAGAGGAAAACCGAGAGAGAAATGGAGAAGAAGTGAGACTAAGAGAGACAGAATGAAAGAGCAAACAGTTTTTTTCTGGGTTTGGTGTGTTTGACTAAACACATAATGCTCTGAATTATAAACAATGTAATTCTATCCTGATTTTAAATGCCTCTGCATTTTTGTTTTATACTAAACTAATATTGACTACCATCCCATCCAGGCTGTTCCATGCCCTGTGCCCTGTGCCCTGTGTTGCCTGGGAATAGACTGGGAATAGACTGGGAATAGACTGGGAATAGGTGGTTAGAAGATGGATGGATGATATTAACTTATTCAATTTGTTTCTAACAGTTTGATAATAAGAGATTCAGGTCCAGTATTTGACAGTTTATAGGACATATGGAAGTGCTGGTAGCAGACGAGACATTAACTGCTGGTCTCTGCTCTAAATGAGCCAGGGGAGCAGCGCCGTTTGTCACAGGCAGCTGGCTGCTGCACAGATCTGTCAGCCACGTAGCTGCCCCTGTGCTCCATGCATCATCCTTCCAGGTCCTGCTAAAATGCTCCCGTTCAGCACAGAAATGCTCCTTTGTCACAAATGCATACATTTTTCAGAGCTTTCACTTTAGATCGTGAAAATGCAAGTGGTGCTAATTATCATTTAGAGCTGCAATCTGTCTGTGAGACTTTGAAAGGAAATATCTGACTTGCACCTCTTTATGGAAAACAAAGCGAGCCAATTAAATCTGCAAACGAGTCCCGTGAAAACAAGTGTTTTCTTCACTGTGGAAAGCGTCACTAAAGCAAGCCTCATTCTTTCCGCCTGCTACCCGTTATTTTGGATGCGCAGGTCAGAGAGGGGTCAAATGTGACCCGCTCTGCCTGCAGTTGTGGTCCAAAGAAAGCCATGGCCTCCCTCCTAATGGCCCGGTACGGCTCGCCTTATTACAAAAAACTCCTTGTTTTCCAGCCGTTTAGATACCAGGACAACATCATTGGAATGCAGGAATGCAGCGTGCAAAACTATTTCTGTTTATTTACTATGGAATTCCATGCACTACTTTGTCTGACATTCTTTACACTGTTGATGTTTATTGTCATTTATTACTTATTGTACTGTATGGCTGGGATTGCTGCGAGGATTGCTGGGATTGCTGCGAGAGAGTGGTGTTGAGCTGCAGCGATTGTTTGGGATTGTTTTTTTGGAGTGTTTTGAGTGTTTGTGTGCTTTACCTGTTTACGTGGGTGGCTGTTTATTTCTATTTATTGTTCTTATTTCGGTCAGCGTGAGTGCTTGTCTGTCCTGTCTGTTAATCAACAGCGCGATTATTACCGACAGAGAGCTGCGGGTGTCGCGTGCGCGGCGTTTTTCTGTCCGCGTTTAAACTCCGTAACAAACACCCGCGGGGCGATTATAACTAATAACATCTAACGTCGGTATCGCTACCAAGCGTCGGAAAAGGACAGTTGCTCCTGAGCTTTGCTCGGTCGCCAGTCGGGGCCGGGAGGACATTTTCCACTTTTTTCCCGCTCCGGCAGTAGCCTGCTGTGAGGGGGTTTTTGTGGTTTTTCGACCTCCCAAGAGCAACTTCGATTTCGCCTTGTTTTTAGTTCATACTTGGTTCAGGCAGAAGTTCTTCTGGTAAGTAGTAGTAAGTTTATCAGGTTTAAAATTTTTTATAAAATAATAATTAAGTTCCGTTTTAACACAAGTAATAACTTATTTTAGTGTACTCCGCACGTTACTGCATTTATTGTTACGCAAATTAATCTTTATAGTTAAATACACTATATAAATTTACTGGGCTGGGAGTACGGGGTCATAGTGAGTTAGTTAATTATGGGGCCAGCTCAGTGTTGCGTTTGCAAGATGTTTGCCCTTCTGGACGTTAGTGTCCAGTCGGACTTCATCTGCGAGCGATGTAAGCTAGTGGACTCACTCATGGTCAAGGTTCGCGACCTTGAGGAGCAACTGGCTCGCATCCAATGCAACAGTGAGTTAGATGAGCTAGTTGATACGCCGTTTAGGGAGACGGTGTGTACGCCACTAACGGGGTGGAGGGAGAATGAAGAGCAGAGAGGTCGAGAGAGCTGGGTGACCGTAGGTCGTAGACGCAGGAAAAGGCGTACACACGTTACAGAGGCGGCATCACCTGAGGTGTCTGTGTCTAACAGGTTTCAGGTGCTTCCAGCTTTAGAGCCGGAAGGGACTGGGGAAGCAGGTGGGCCCTTGGGCACTGAGGAGCCCCCTCCCCCCAGAAAGAGGGAGGTTGTGGTAGTGGGGGATTCAATTATTAGGGGAGTAGACAGTTATGTGTGCACGCGTGATAGAGGGTCCCGTACGGTGTCTTGCCTGCCTGGTGCCCAGGTAGGAGACCTTCCAGATCGTGTGGACAAGCTTTTGGCCCCAGCTGGGGTGGATCCAGTTGTCGTGGTGCATGTTGGCACCAACGACATAGGCAAGGGTAGAAGGGCTGTTCTGCAGGATAAATTTATAGAAGTCGCCAATAAGCTTAGAAGCAGAACGTCCATGGTGGTATTTTCCGAAATACTCCCCGTGCCACGCGCAAGTGAGGCTAAGTTAGCTGAGATAAGGAGATTAAATGCGTGGCTAAAAGGATGGTGTAGGAAAGAGGGGTTTAGGTTTATGGGGCACTGGAGGACCTTCTGGAACAGGTGGGACCTGTTCAAGCCGGATGGGTTGCATCTGAACCGGAGGGGAACCAGTGTACTGGGAAGGCGTATTTGTAGAGTAGTTGAGGAATGTTTAAACTAGGGACTGGGGGGGCAGGGAGGTTAGTTAAGTATGTAACTGGGGGGAAACGGAAAGCCCAAAAAAATCATATTATAAGTAGGCACTGTAATAAGCCTACCCTTTGTTGTCTGTATTTAAACGCCAGGAGTATTAGGAATAAAATTCATGATTTAGAGGCTCTTATCTCATCGGACTCTTATGATATTATAGCAATAACTGAAACGTGGTTGAGTGATAAGGATGGACAAGAATATAATATGGATGGTTACACATTGTTCCGTAAAGACCGTATAGGTAAGAAGGGAGGTGGTGTTGCAGTATATGTAAAGGAAATCTTGCAGGCAAGGGAGCTTACTGATATAAGTAAAAGTACGGAAGCTATATGGGTAAAATTAGATGCTACAAACTCAAATAGCCTAATTGTCGGTGTTTGTTACAGAGCACCCAATGTAGCTGCTGAGGAAAGCAGATTGTTATACAGTGATATTAGGATTATGAGCAATAAAAATGATGTGGTAGTTATGGGTGATTTTAATCTACCGGGGATACAGTGGGACATTGTTGCTGGCTCTTCTGAAAATGAACTTGAGATGGTGGAATTAGTACAGGATTGTTTTTTTACTCAGTTTGTTAACACCCCTACCAGGGGAGATGCCATTCTTGATCTTGTTTTGTCTAATAACCAGGACAGGATTGGTAAATTAGATGTTTTAGAACCACTTGACAGTAGCGATCATAACATGGTTAAATTTGAGGTTAAGTTTAGTGCCCGAAGAGCAAAGTCCAAATCAAAAATATATAATGTTAGGAAGGCTAACTTCAATTGTATGAGATTAAAACTAGAAACCGTGAACTGGATGGAGTTAAATAACAAAACTGTTGAAGAGGCATGGGAATTTTTTAAAAGCACATTATTGCAAGTACAAGAGGACTTCATACCTGTTTCTAGCAAGAATAAATCTAGGAAATTGCAACCTAGGTGGTTTAATAGGGACATAAAGTATAAAGTAAGGAGGAAAAGGGCTTTGTTCCAGAGATGGAAAATAACTGATGATGACATAATAAAGCAAGAGTATCTAAATCTACAGGCTGAATTAAAAAATGACATTAGACGAGCTAAAAGGAATGTCGAAAGGAAGATCGCATTGGAGGCTAAGGATGACGTTAAAAGTTTCTTCCAGTATTTTAACTCTAAAAGAGCTCTAAAAGCTGAAATTACTAATCTGCAGGATAGTAAGGGTCTTATAATTGAAAACGACATTGACATAGTAAATGAGTTCAATGATAGTTTTGCACGGGTATTCACTGTCGAGGACACTAGTAACTTACCAGTTCTTATTACTAATTCAACATCGTCTATAACTAATATATATATAACTGAAGCTGATGTTTTGCAAAGCCTAGCTAAGCTCAAAATAAATAAATCACAGGGCCCTGATGGCATCTTACCTATAGTGTTAAAAGAGATGAGGGATATTATTTGCCGACCCTTAACATTACTGTTTCAAAAATCCTTATCTGAAGGTGTGGTACCTTCTGATTGGAAGCATGCCAACATAACGCCCATTTTCAAAAAAGGGGATAGAAGTAATTTGTCAAACTATAGGCCAATCAGTCTAACTTGTATAACTGGTAAAGTTATGGAGGCTATAATCAAAGAGAAAATGGTAGATTACCTGGACTCAAATAACATTTTGAGGGATAGCCAGCATGGATTTAGGAGAGGTAGATCCTGTTTAACAAATCTGTTGGAGTTTTTTGAGGAAGCTACTCAGGAAGTTGATGATAAGAAGGCCTATGATGTCATCTATTTAGATTTCCAAAAGGCTTTTGATGTTGTTCCCCACAAGAGGCTCTCACTTAAACTCAAAGCGACAGGTATTTTAGGAACTGTAGCGACTTGGATTGATAACTGGTTAACGGATAGGAAGCAGCGAGTAGTTATAAGAGGCTCGATGTCACAGTGGGTCTGCGTTCATAGTGGGGTACCGCAGGGTTCAATTTTAGGACCACTTTTGTTCCTAATTTACATAAATGATATAGACACCAATATATACAGTAAACTGGTGAAATTTGCAGATGACACCAAGGTGGGTGGTGTAGCAGATACTGACCTAGCGGCTCAGCAGCTACAGCGGGATCTTAATTTAATTAGTGACTGGGCTGACACCTGGCAGATGAAATTTAACATAGACAAATGTAAGGTACTCCATGTAGGGAGCAGAAATATAAAGTACAGGTATTTTATGGGACCTACTGAAATAAAGGTAGCTGATTATGAGAAAGACCTTGGTGTGTATGTTGATGCTTCCATGTCTCATTCTCGCCAGTGTGGGGAAGCAATAAAAAAGGCCAATAGGATGTTGGGGTACATCTCCAGGTGTGTGGAGTTTAAGTCAAGGGAGGTAATGCTAAGATTATACAATTCCTTGGTGAGACCTCACCTAGAATATTGTGTACAGGTTTGGTCACCATATCTTAAAAAGGACATAGCGGCCTTAGAAAAGGTGCAGCGTAGGGCCACAAGAATGATTCCTGGTCTTAGAGGAATGTCATACGAGGAAAGGTTATTTGAGCTAAATCTGTTCAGCCTCAAGCAAAGGAGACTGAGGGGGGACATGATCCAGGTCTATAAGATTCTAACAGGTTTGGATGCTGTTCAACCGAATAGTTACTTCAGCATTAGTTCCAATACAAGAACTCGTGGCCATAGGTGGAAATTAGCGGGAGAACATTTCAAACTGGATTTAAGGAAGCACTTCTTTACACAGCGTGTAGTCAGAGTATGGAATAGTCTTCCTGATAACGTAGTGCAAGCTGAATCCTTGGGTTCCTTTAAATCAGAGCTAGATAAGATTTTAACAACTCTGAGCTATTAGTTAAGTTCTCCCCAAGCGAGCTCGATGGGCCGAATGGCCTCCTCTCGTTTGTATAGTTCTTATGTTCTTATGTTCTTATGTTCTTAAATTAGTATCTAAGTGTGCTTTTTCTCTGTATGTGTTGTGCTACTGTAAACCTGCAAATACTTTCAAGATTAATGAAGCATCCATCCATTTATCTATCCATAACATCCTCACTGTGAGATGGGAAGATGACCTAGGTCCTGGTGTTGAATGGCAGCATGAAAAAGGAGGAAGATCGTTAAAAATAATTCTCATCTCATCTTTTTCAGTTGTTCCAGACACAACTTCTAATAGGCACTGCTGCGAGGTAGGCAGTTCAGCTATTTGTCCCCCAGAGCCTGGGGGGGAGAGAACAAAGGTCATGAGTCACATGGCAAGAACTTAAGATGAAGGCACTTGGGAATCACTGTCGCCTATCTCTCTCTCTCTCTCTCTCTCTCTCTTTCTCTGTCCCAGCAACGCCAGGTGCACCAGACTCAGAGTTTCCTTTGGAGGGAAAATTGTTTCCAGGTTAATAAAACGTGAATGGGGGGGGGGGGGGGGGGGGGGGGAGGTGTCTGGAGAAGGGCCTAATCCTCTCAGGAAAACCCTGTTTACTGCCAAAGGTGATCTCTCATTATAACCCAGCTATACGCTTTAATTTCAGAATAAACCCTCCCAAAAGGGGGGGGAAATGGAATTATTTTTAATGCTAAGGCTGAGTTTTGACGAGAAGCGTGAAATATTTTCTGCCAGTAGAGTATAAAGTTTGTGAGAGGACGGCGAGCAGTGAAACGGGCCAGCGAGTGTCAAAAAGACACGTGTGAGCAATCTGGAGACTGGACAAGAGGGCGACCGGCTCCAGGTTTGAGACGCCGTGGAAACAGTGGATGTGTGGGAAAGCGGAAGAATGTGCTAGACTGAATGAGTGACTGGAAAAGTATGAAGAGAATATGAGAGTGAGAGAATGAGTGAAACAGCAGGAGTGAACAAGTAAGGATCACTATAGTGCGCGAAGGTCCCACCCTCAGCATCCACAAGCCAGGCGGGAGTGTCACAGGGACCTGGAGGGTCACATGCGGAATGTTCCAGATTCAACAAGCTCAGAGATTGTGCTGCATTCCAAAGGCAGACCTTGGGGGGGCGTTTATGTGGAGGTCAGCAGCTCCTGCTTCCATATGCACCTCTGAAGACCTCTGAGAAAAGGTTTCTGTCTGCCAGGAGGTTCCCCCACAGGAACCTGACCACCCTCCCCCCCCCCCCTTACTGCCTCCCCATGACTTGTCCCATTGTAATATTATTGTCTGGAGCTCCCATATGACTGTCCGTGTTTTTTTGGAATATTGCATTTAGGGTTAGTGTTTGATGTTTGTCTGTGTGGCATTTCTGATGTGAGGCTCTAAGCTGTGTTTCTGTACCTCTTTTTCCCACAACTATCCCACACTTGTTACTGGTCTCTCACTGGAAGCTCAGCCTAGCCACACTTATGCCAGGTCGACTCCAGGACAGCTGTATGTCAGTAATGTGTTATTTGCCTGATTTGGACATGGTTTTGGAGAAAAGCGTCTGCCAGATAAATGCACACGTGCAGGAGGACGAGGGCGTGGTCAGTGCAGTCCCACCTCTGGGAAAGCGCCCTCGGACTGCGCCGGTTCATTACCGCCATGTGGGGGCGCTCTTACCACTTCTGTCCTCCTGCCTCGTGTTGCTGCACGGTGTAGCCAAACTGGGCTTCAGCGGAGCCGGGAATCAGCCGGGGATTCTGGGTGTCGATGCTGAAGCAGTTGTGCAGACCTAGAGACGCGGAGGTCAGGCACTGATCAGCAGATTGTATCACCAGCCTGCTTACCTGGTAAATCATCATTTCTGTATTTGCAAGAACTAATGTCATAAATGTTTTACTCTGCCATAGTGGCTGTACAAACCCTGCACTTTCACTCTTTTATGACGGCCACTGCCCCATTTGGTTCCCACAATGTAATATATACCTGCCCCCCCCCCCCACACACAAACTCTGAAATCACTCTGCCAACCCTGGGATTTAAACCAGTGACCTTCTGATCACTGGCACTGAGCCCTAATCCACAGAACCACCCAACACCCCATGTCAATACAAAGATCTCCTGGTCCAAAATATAAACACGAGTCAAACTTTGTCATGGAGTTTCTTAGAGATAGGCAGAGGAACTTGGTCATTCAGAAGGCGATGCTTCCCGTCCGCATTGAAAGGAGCCAGCTGATGATATTCGGCCGTTTGGCTAGGAAGCTTCCTGGACGCCTCCCTGGGGTGATGCATATCCAACTGGGAGAGGCCCCGGGACAGACACAGGACATGCTGGAGAAATTATATATCTCGTCTGGCCTTGGAACGTCTTGGTGTCCCTCCAGAGAAGCTGGAGGATGTGACTATGGAGAGGGAGGTCTGGGCATCTCTGCATCACCGCGTAGACTGCGTAGACCTGGACCCGGATTCAGAGCAGGCAGTCTGGACAAGGGCTTTTGTGCGACCAAATGACTTAAGCTGGTTTCATAGCCCGTACAGATACTGGGCGACGCTGCACTCCAGTGTTCACTCAGCAAACCCCCGTTATGCAGACACTGTGCAGGGGGCAGTCTTCTGTCGGGGCACCAGCTTCTGGATAATCTCATTATCCTGACAACCCAAACAAGACCAGCCTCATAGACAAACAAATCGAAGTGACCCACAAGCCCCCAGACTGACCCGTGCTACAGATGATAGGCCAGAGTGTCGACACGACCTACTTACAAACATAAATACCCTCATCTTAGGATGGGCATTCATCCTATAATGGATGAGGGCCCAAACAAACCAAAAGCAGAGCTATCAGGAGTCTTTGTCCTCTGCCTTTCTGTTAGCTTTGGACGGCACACAGAAAACAGCAGCCCCTCTGCTTTCAATTAAGATGTTTATCGTGAAACGTCCCTGTGAGTGAGGTATGGGCCTCCGCTGCCGTCGGTTCTCACTCACACATGCGTTCTCCACTTTAATAGCGCTTTACAGCCTTCGGCTATCCGATACCGTAATAATTATATCATCTGGCAGCACTGGTTCCCGATTTCCACACAGGAAACACGTATGACCATAAAGAGAGGCAACAGATGACAAGACCTCCTCCTGGAAGGAAATCTGCAGTGAAACTCATGAGCAAATCTATCTGAGGAAATCCATGCACATCCTGGCCTATGCTCATTCCGTCCATCTTCGTCCCCCCCCCCCCTTCGTCCTGATTTGTGGAAATTGCAAAGTGTCCCTTATCCCCATGGGGACCAGCAGGCGAGTCTGAGCAGAGGAACTGATTCTGTCACCTGTCAGTTTGTCACCATGTTCCCCGATTGCTCTTCATGTTGCACTTTCTGCTGATTTGAACAGTTCACTTACTAGGTTCTTGATTTGCTGTGTAGCTCCTGCTCTGATCCTGCCTACAGTCATACCTGGGCATTCACTGGAAGCTCAGCCTGCAATTATTATGCCTAGATGACTGCTTGTAATGTGCTGTTTGAAATAGAATAAATGTGATGTAGCTGCTAACGGGAGAACCGGCTCGTCTGTGTTGGGGTGCAGGGCACCCCCTGATTCCATCGCCAACAATTCGGATTCTCTACTGCTGATCTTGCACTCTGTATCCTCCAGAGGAATCAAGGGTTTATGGCAGAAAGGAAAAACTGAAATAATTCATTATTTTTTTGCATGCGCACTCACATAAAATAAATCAATAAAAACTGAATTTGAAGGGTGTTGCTCAATGTGTTCAGGCCACTTAAATGTTTTGCACATGTTTTTTTTTCTCTTCTAATTCGTCTCTAGGTGCCAATCACAGCATGGTGAAGCTAAACACAAACACATCAGCCAGGGTTTAGTGCCCGTCCCATGAGCTGGTCACAAAAGACAGAAATGTGCACCAGATCCCACGAGAGAGTGGCTTGGCTTAACTTCCTCAGATAGCTGGAAAACAGTGGAGTGAGGGAGAGAGAGAGAGCACCAGAGCAGGGAAGATCCTCTGTGTGCTCCTCAGAGCTCTAACGTGGCACAGACAATCTGGAAGCTTATACCAAAGCCGGGTTCCTGTGTGCAGATTCTCCTGCCCACATAAATAAGCCTCGACTCAGTTCTGCCAGCACACTGCTGGGCCAAAGTCAGTCTACAGAAGCTTCTCCATGGCAACATGGACAGAAAGCAGACTTTCCACTGATCAGCTTTACAGAGGCTGGCCGATGAAGAGCTGGGATTGAGGATCACACTCCTGTCACATGACTGTCCAAAGGTAATAAGAAATGTTTGCTATCTGCATAACCTATGGAGTCCCTGTCCCAGGTTGGACAATCACCTACATCAGTCCTACAGACTATATATTAATATACAGTGTTCTAAAGGGTCCCAAGATACTGTACAAGCCCTTCGTCAAAAAAATGTGGGCACAGGTAAGACCTGAGAAGATCATTCTGAGACGGAAATCCACTAATTAAATATTTAAGATTTCCCTCAAAATCCAAAATCCACAAAGGAAAATGCACTAACCAGTACGTGGATTTGCGGGGTAAGGGGTCACAGCTTCAGACTGCCCTTGTTTCATTTACAGGTAGACTGGAGATACACATGTGACTAGCGTGGATGATCACTGAAGACATATGCTCTCAGTCACAGTGAAACATGCTCAAAGTCCTCGTAATCATGTCTTTGTGGGGACTCGTCCTTCATTTCTACGGGAAAAACCCTAATCTCAACTTTGACAAACTTAACCCCTACCTTGGCCTAACCTAACCCATAAGAAACCAAACAAAATACAAGACTTTAGGTACTTTTTCTTTTTTGATCACAGGCACAGATTTTTATAAAATTGAGGTTATCCTTCTGGGGAACAAAAAAAAAACCAGTCCTTATAAACGTCAAAATAATCTGTGTTCATCATATTGTGGGAACATCGCCAGAATGTAATATGTACATGACCACATACACACACACACACACACACACATACATACATATACAGTGTCACTCACTCATACATACTAATAAAGTTTGTAATTGCAGAAAACAGCTACTGACTGAGATTAGTTCTTTAGATCTAGTGACATCACACCTGTGCCCTTTGACATCACAAACACGCGACAGAGTGCCAATCAACATAACCAGCTTGATGCACTCAAACTGAGATTTCCCCAAGGTGATGTCAAGGCAGCCGAACCCTACCTTATTAACACTTCTCTCAAATATCTCAGACACAAAAATATATTACAAAAGCTGTTTCGACAACATTTCCTTCATTGAGAATGGTCCCTGAAATTTTATGGACTATGCAAATAGAGCACGAGGATCTGAGCACCAAATCCTCAAGCTCCAGAACAGGGTTCAACTGATCTGATTGACAGAAACTCTGGTAAAAGTTTAGGTATAGCAATTGTTCCATGGCCTGTGAAGACATCGCTGACATTCCTACTCTAAGCAAAGAAAAACAACAACAACAAAAAAATCAGCGACTAGTGATCCAGGCCCTGGCTCTGCATGGTGGAAACTGAGTGTCCAGTATCACCTTCTCCACCAAAGCTCACAGGAGCTTTAAACCCAAACGTCAGTATGGTCTTCAGAGCCAACCTTCCCCCTCAAACCTCCATCAGGCTGCTGGGTTCCGAATTCCTCCCCAGACATGCAGCGAGCTACTGCTTCCCAAAACCTCCATTCCTGAAAGTTTCCTTTAAACCTGACACCAATGTTTTTGAGAACAGAAGCTTCCTTGCAACCGTTCAGTCATTTCAAACAGCCCCTGTCAGCTGAGTCCATCACAGACGCCTCCCCTTACAGCAGTATCTCGCATTCCACAGGGGATCCATCAGAGCGCCTCCTACCTTTGCGACAGCTCTGAGACACGGAAAAACCACAAGAACACGAAGAGATTCGCAAACAATACCCACAAACATGCAAACGACCGTCTGCACTCTGTTAGAAGCTCATGCACAGCCACACATGCTCCAGCTGCATGGAGGCACACGCAGACACGCAGACACGCAGAAGCGTACGCCTGGACGGGCCCCAGGCGGGCACGGAGACACAGAGAGCGGCGCACCCCCCCCCCCCACCTGGCAGCTGGCTGCAGGCCCACAGCAGCACGGCGTAGTAGATCTCCATGTGGGCTGAGTGGCGTCCTCAGCACCGGTCTCTGCAGCTTCAGAGAACTTCAGCCAGTGCTGTATCTGCCTCGCTACACGCTCACTATATTAGGGGGAAGGAGGAGGGGACTCAGGCAAGCTGTCAGAGGCCACACACTCACCGGGAGGGGGCTGAGGTCCGTCCCCATTCCTACATAAACATACATGCACACACAGGGGGCAGGCTAACACACACCTACACACTCACCAGGAGGGGGCTGAGATCTGTCCCTATTCACACACACACACACATAAAGGGCAGGCTAACACACACATACACACTCACCAGGACGGGGCTGAGATCTGTCCCTATTCACACACATACACATAGGGGACAGGCTAACACACACCTACACATTCACCAGGATGGGGCTGAGATCTGTCCCTATTCACACACATACACATAGGGGGCAGACAAACACACACATACACACTCACCAGGAGGGGGCTGAGGTCCATCCCCATTCACACCAGGGGCAGCACAGAATAATATTCTAGTCAACAAGCTGACTTTACTGCTTTTCCATGACACATTAAGCTTGACATGTGATTATGACACTAACAACATGGATGCCTCAGAGAATAACAATTATACGGAAGTTTTGGTAAAAGAGATAATGGAGCAAAATCTGAGCAGATGGAACTATTTTTGCACCTCAGTTACATTTAACACATAAATTAATACCCTTTGCTTGCATCTTTATATTTCTGCATCAGAAAATTCGATCGATAACCGGTGTATTTTTATCTAATATCACCAGTGCTGGTGGTGACACTTACCAGCACTTATTAGTGGAATAACATTACATCATTCTTTATCCTGTGGAAAATGAAAGACTGATCTGGCAGCCAGATTTAATAATGAATTACAAACAAATGTCGTATAAATAAAATATAAATAAAAGGCTGTGTCCCATTTTGATCATGATCAACTCCCCCCAAAATAAATAACAAATAATGAAGTCTACTTGTTTATCCTCCTTTGTTTTGGGGTTGCGGTATATTTTAGTGTGAAATTACATGCTTTTTAACATAAAGGTCACTCTTCCTGTTGTGCAGTGGGAAAGCAACACACAAAAGTGGCCAGGAGGGTGTTCCACAAAGCAAGAATCCTCAGTTAGCTTAATTTAAGATAGACGTCCAATTGGAATGCTACAAATATTCAAAAAAAAATAAAAAAAACTCTGTTACCCGAAACCACATGATACAGGATTCTGACCATAAACATCACTCATGTCCTTCACTCACATCGCCCAAGTGTCATAACATTTACCACAGTAATCTACCAGAATCCGACTCACCGCATAGTAAGCTGGCATCACAGAACATCCAGCACTTAACTGTTCCACAGAGACTTTCTGATTTAATTGATGGCACATTACAGGACAATGCAGACTGTGTTCACATTAAAACAGCATAATAACGGGTGACAGTTCTGTGGCATCTGCTTGTTCCCTTACACTTTCCCCATGTGCATTCTTACATTATGATGGGATCCACTGGATATTTCATTGTCCGGTATGCAAGGAAATATTTGTCCTTAAAAAGATTTCAGCTCAACAGCAGCTAGGCTGATTACTAGGGGAGGAATTTTGAACGTTCCCTTCTAGTGACACTTCATTAGCTACCTCCTGTCTACCTTCTCAAAAGAGCTAAGGAATGTTTCCAGAAGTCAAATATTTGAGAAAACAATCCCCCTCCGTGCCAGTTTTTCTTTTTCCTACCTCCTCTCCGTTTCCCTCCCTTCTTCCCATGTCCCTCACTGCAGATGATTTTCAACCTAAGAATCGGAGACATTGACAAGTCTGATTTATTTGATCTGTCCAAAGCAAACCTTGCAGCTGCACACCAGCTGATCACCCTGCCTTTCATACCCAACTGGCACCTCTCCAAACTACATGTTCTCCATTCACAGTGATCCCTCTCTCCAATGGCTGCTCAGCAGAAGGCCAACGGCAAACCCTTCCAGCAGCAATCATTTTTGGATCTGCAGCTAACTGTCCAGCTTCACTCATCAATTTTCTTTCCATGACAAAAGGTTGTGTGTCTGCTTCTCAACGTGACCTCACGGTCAAACACTGTCAAGCTCTCAATCCCACACACTTCCTCTAAGGTTCCTCCTCCATTATTTGTCATTGAAGTTTAAAGGTCTTTCTGGCAGTTAAAGGTCTTTCTGTCCCCCAGTGAAATCAAAATCAACACCACTATTGTAACCAGCATCCCTTTCCAAGATTACAGTTAGGTGACGTGAATAGATAATCTTCTCCCTCAACAGCAAAGCTGAGACTTCACCCCTCTTCCCTGTACCATAGATCTCAAAGTGTGCTGAATGAAATATTGGATGGACATCACTAAAAGGTTCACCTCCTTTCTGAGATGAGAGCGCAAATCCTGCATTGATTGGATAACAGTAGGACGCTTTTAGCAATATGTGCAATTCCTTTGAAATCTTTACTTTTTATTTATTTAACAGACACTTTTATTTAATGCGATGTACATTTTCCAGAAAGCAGGATCAGACAGTCCCTGGAGCAACTGAGGGTCAAGGGCCTCGCTCTGCCAACCCCGGGATTTGAACCAGTGACCTTCTGATATGGGCAGCAAAAGCAAATGAAGAAAATGCATTTAATTACATGTTATCTGTGTTCTTAATATGTACCAAATGAATGTGGTTAGTTGCGGAGTGTAAATCCAATCCCATCATACCAGGGTTCACGTTAGAGTTCAACCAAGGAGACCTCAATAGATAGTTGACATGAGTGTTTATTTGGTTAAACAATTTAAATGAGTATGTGAACAGTGATTTGGCGAAGCCCGTCTCTTGGTCGTCGGTTCCATCGACTCTGAAGCCGACAGATCTGGCTGGGTGACCAGGCAGGAGGCGAAGGAGTCAAACCCCGGACCAGGACGGGGAGCCGAAGATGGAGGAGAGGAGGAGGCGGGAGATCTCAAATGTGAACCCAAGTGGGTTGCTTGAGTCACTGCAGCCTCTTGATGTTCTGCTGCTTTTCCATTTATACACGTCATCCTCCGGCCTTGATGGGTTGATTGCCCCCCACTGTTCAAAAACGCGGTACTTTTCCCAAATTGCTGTCAAACACAGGGCTGATATATTTGCATGTATTAGAAAATGAAGATAATTGGAAGGCCAAAATTACTATAGCTATTATCTCACAATACCTTCAGTGGGATATTAAGAATGTCTTGAATCTGATAACAGAATTGGATGCAGGAATAATAAAAAAGGCCGCAAGTGAAGTTGGTGCAGTTGAGCCTTGTAGGTGATCCCCTGACCCAAACTGCATTCCCCTGACCCAAACTGAATTCTACTGACCCAAACTGCATTCCCCTAACCCAAACTGCATTCCCCTGACCCAAACTGCATTCCCCTGACCCAACCTGCATTCTCCTGACCCAAACTGCATTTCCCTAACCCAAACTGCATTCCCCTGACCCAAACTGCATTCTACTGACCCAAACTGCATTCCCCTAACCCAAACTGCATTCTACTGACCCAAACTGCATTCCCCTAACCCAAACTGCATTCCCCTGACCCAAACTGCATTCTACTGACCCAAACTGCATTCCCCTGACCCAAATTGCATTCTACTGACCCAAACTGCATTTCCCTAACCCAAACTGCATTCTACTGACCCAAACTGCATTCCCCTGACCCAAATTGCATTCTACTGACCCAAACTGCATTTCCCTAACCCAAACTGCATTCTACTGACCCAAACTGCATTCCCCTAACCCAAACTGCATTCCCCTGACCCAAACTGCATTCTACTGACCCAAACTGCATTCCCCTGACCCAAATTGCATTCTACTGACCCAAACTGCATTTCCCTAACCCAAACTGCATTCTACTGACCCAAACTGCATTCTACTGACCCAAACTGCATTCCCCTAACCCAAACTGCACTCAACCCAACCACTCAGGCAGAGGAACTTAAGCAAGGGAGGCTGTGAAATTCACTAGAATCTTTCCCTATACAACCTCAGAAGCTTAATTAGCCAGATTAGATCATTTCTTTTAAACAGCTGCCGCTAAGCCATGAAAAGTCTTTGTAGGAGAGCAGATAGCAGTCGGAATATCAAAGCTTAAGAGTCAAACACTTTAGACTCTTGTCAATGAAAATGTAATTCTGAGCCCAAAGCCAATTCAAAGGATGGGCAGTGAGTCCATCTAGAAGTTTTGGACGTCGACAATGACACTGTGGGATGGAGAATGGGAGCATAGCTACGGAAGAGCTTGGTAGCCACCATTGTCTGGTTTGATTCATTCCACCCGTTCTTGAAAGCATCCCTATATTTTAATGTCTTCTGCTTTTGTTCTGACAGTAACCTCAGAGCAGGTCCCCTTGTTAAGTGGAATGAGAACATCTGTGCAGTGAAGCACTTACATCTGCACTCTTTTTGTTGGTCCCTTATCCGCTGACCGTAACATTACTGTAGGTTATAAAGAAGGCTTTTTGTTTTCTGCTCTTCTCCATTCTCTCATCCCCTCTCCAAAGGGAATCCCGTAAGGAATTCCGATCTGTTCTGAAATCCCACGTTTTACAGTTCAGTGCAGAGGACTGCCCGGATCTTCCCACAAACAAATTGTCATTAAACTTTGAAGCCAATATGAATTCAATTAAACATGAAAATGAACATGTGTTATGGAGAACCAGCCAGTTCGTGGCTGGGTCATGGACATTAATACATTTGGAATGCAGTCATCACCAAGTTCGATATGTGGTCATCACCAAGTTCCTTATGCTGTTATCATAAAGTGGTCATCATATGTGGTCTTTATCAGTTAACCTCATCGAGGTCTGTTGAGTCAAGTACCTGGTTTTGACCAACAGTGAGTACCAGTTGAGTACTCTGTGACTGCGACTTTTTATACTCTGGTTGGTTGAAACAAAATCTTTGTCTTGATTTGTACTCTCCGGACCTGAAATCTCCACCTCTGGAATAGGCTTTACTTTTAGTCTTAGTGTTCCCAGAGCTAAAATGGGGTGTCATAATGCGGCCTTGATGCATCTTAATGGTCCCAGAGCTAAATAGGCAGCATTTTAGTCTCAATTCTCTAGCTTCTTGGACAGAACCTACATCGAAGCTGAACACCCAGTGATGTTGCCAGTGTGGAACAGCCATGAAATTCTGCACTCTCTGTTATCATTCCTCCTGCCTGCAGGCTGGATGTTTCCGGAGAACACCACAAACTAGCACTACTCCCTTGGCCAGCATGAGGACATGTCAAAGACTCTCTGGTCACCCTGACAGTCAACAGTGTCCCACAAAAATGTTGTGTTTTCCCTTAGACTAATTTATTTGAGATGATTAATCCAAAACATGTACTGACACAAGCTCTTCGTAAGTTTCAAAATGGTAACACTGGCTTGTTTACATGGTAACCAGCTGTCATCAGGACAAGCTACAAAATCTAAATTTCAAAAAGTCTTTCTACATCCTCTGTGATGATATACAAGGCAGCTGCAAGACAATGAAGTAAAACTTCCATGAAGTCAGTGGCTTGGTAAGGGAGCACAGCAACAACGCTTTGAGACTTGCATTAGCAGAGTGGTAGGGCTTGTCAATGCCAAACTATGGTTGATATCTGGTTTGTTCCATTGGATCACTGCCATGCTCAGCCCGTAGAGTGCCAGCACATCTCATGCAAGAGCGCCCCCACCCTGCAGGATGTCATCTACTGAGAGACCATTTAAGAAACAGAAGGAACATTAGAACAATCAACAATGAAGCCCCACCCATTTGGCCATCCTACCCAGGGTCCGCCCCCAGAATGCATTCAAGATATCCTTCCTCCCCAAAGTCACTCCCAAGCTGGTATGATGCAGCTGCTCCAGGCATGGATGGATGCTGGGCTGCTGTATGATGATTGGAGGAACTGTCAAAGTGGCTGCACCTCTTTTTCCCATGCGGATTTTCGGCAAATTAAGTTTTTTTTTTTCAGTTTTCTTTTGTACTCATCCTACTGTAAATAAAAACATAAATATGGCACTCTTGAGTTTGCACTTTGTTTCGTTGGTGAGGTTCTTTCATTACTTTCATTAGTAAATTGGTAAACTTTGTTTGTTTATTTCAAACTAGGTTGTGGGGGGGGGGATATACTAGCCAGCTTCCCCAGTTTGACAGACCACCAGCCACCATTGGTGTCAACACTGTCATTTGGAGTAGAAGCTCAACTTCAATTCCCATTGAGAGATGGTTGTACCTGCCATATTGTATCCTGCACTACAAATTAACCATCATGCATTACAGCAAATGCACCCAAAAGGAACATTTTCAGGCACAAGAAATAAGACATCAGTTGTTCCAGTCTATGATCTAGTGCAGGGGTGTCAAACTGCAGTCCTGGGGGGCCGCAGCCCTGTGTAGCTTAGTTCTTTCCCTGTTCCACCACAAATGATTCAGCTCAACTGCTTGAGGTGTGTTAAACGAGGGGAAACCCAAAAATGTGCAGGGCTCCGGCCCCCCAGGACTGGAGTCTGACACCTGTGATCTAGAGCAAGGTTCTGAAAGGAAGACTCGGTGAGCCTAGCAATATCTGACAGAATTCCTCGCCCCTATATCATTTGAACCTGGGACCAGGATCTTTCAGAAAAGTTACTTACTCAAAACTCCATCAAGGAATTTACACAAGTGCCTCTTAAACAAATTAACAATATAATCAAATAATTAACACCACTAAAAATACTAAAAGCTTTTCTGAGGAGAATTTACACATTCCCACAGAGCAGCATTTTGCGCTAAGCACCTAATTAAAAGATACTACAACTCTATGGACCCATAAAAAATAACAAGTCGACCTCCACTTTGGTTCTCCATTCGTTCTGCTGCAGGATTTTAATGAGCTCAAGTGAAGGTTTCTTTCTCATGTGTAAATCACTGGTTTGGCCATGATGCTGCGATCTGCTTGATGATGTACCAGGTCAGACCGCTTATACCAGTGGAGCACTTGTAAACCAGAATAACATCCATGGCGACAGATGTTGCATGCTGGAGCAGGACGAGGAATATGGGGTATAATGTGGTATTTACAGCTTGAAATAATTAAAGAAATAATGAGCCCAGAAGCAGTGCATTGAGGCACTGTCAGTGAAGAAGGTAATTGTCACGACTTCAGCGGGGAAACAGCACAGACGCCGTGAGAGCGGGTGAGCGAGGGTTTATTAGGAGAGAGAGAGACTAAACAGGAACATCTAAGAAACACAGGATGGACATCACAACGTTAATGACTGGGGAAACATACTTAAACGCAGACTTAAATACACAGGACTAATGACAGCAAATCGAAACAGCTGACCACAGGGATTCCAAACGAGGTAGCGAGGGGGCGTGGCACATGGGAGGATTGGACGAGCAGGACATGACAATGAGGAATGAGCGCAGAAGCAGTGCCTGGAGGCACTGTCAGTGAAGCAGCTAACAAATTAGCCCAGAAGCAGTGCAGGGAGGCACTGTCAGTGAAGCAGCTAACAAATGAGCCCAGAAGCAGTGCAAGGAGGCACTGTCAGTGAAGCAGCTAACAAATGAGCCCAGAAGCAGTGCAGGGAGGCACTGTCAGTGAAGCAGCTAACAAATGAGCCCAGAAGCAGTGCAGGGAGGCACTGTCAGTGAAGCAGCTAACAAATGAGCCCAGAAGCAGTGCAGGGAGGCACTGTCAGTGAAGCAGCTAACAAATGAGCCCAGAAGCAGTGCAAGGAGGCACCATTAGTGAAACAGCCAATGAATGAGCCCAGAAGCAGTGCACTGAGGCACCGTCAGTGAAGCAGTCAATGAATGAACCCAGAAGCAGTGCATTGAGGCACCGTCAGTGAAGCAGTTAATGAATGAACCCAGAAGAGGTGCATGGAGGCACTGTCAGTGAAGAAGGTAATTGTCACGACTTCAGCGGGGAAACAGCACAGACGCCGTGAGAGCGGGTGAGCGAGGGTTTATTAGGAGAGAGAGAGACTAAACAGGAACATCTAAGAAACACAGGATGGACATCACAACGTTAATGACTGGGGAAACATACTTAAACGCAGACTTAAATACACAGGACTAATGACAGCAAATCGAAACAGCTGACCACAGGGATTCCAAACGAGGTAGCGAGGGGGCGTGGCACATGGGAGGATTGGACGAGCAGGACATGACAATGAGGAATGAGCGCAGAAGCAGTGCCTGGAGGCACTGTCAGTGAAGCAGCTAACAAATTAGCCCAGAAGCAGTGCAGGGAGGCACTGTCAGTGAAGCAGCTAACAAATGAGCCCAGAAGCAGTGCAAGGAGGCACTGTCAGTGAAGCAGCTAACAAATGAGCCCAGAAGCAGTGCAGGGAGGCACTGTCAGTGAAGCAGCTAACAAATGAGCCCAGAAGCAGTGCAGGGAGGCACTGTCAGTGAAGCAGCTAACAAATGAGCCCAGAAGCAGTGCAGGGAGGCACTGTCAGTGAAGCAGCTAACAAATGAGCCCAGAAGCAGTGCAAGGAGGCACCATTAGTGAAACAGCCAATGAATGAGCCCAGAAGCAGTGCACTGAGGCACCGTCAGTGAAGCAGTCAATGAATGAACCCAGAAGCAGTGCATTGAGGCACCGTCAGTGAAGCAGTTAATGAATGAACCCAGAAGAGGTGCATGGAGGCACCGTCATTGAAGGAGCTAATGAATGAGTCCAGATGCAGTGCGTGGAGTCACTGTCGGTGAAGCAGCTAATGAATGAGCCCAATGCAGTACATGGAGGCACTGTCAGTGAAGCAGTTAATGAAGTTTATTAGCGTGTCTGTGCCATGTTTTGCCACTTGATGCTGTTCTTACCAGTTTTCCAGTATTGGTGTAAAACCTGATGGTCATGTGACCAGAAGAGGAGATGCACAGTGCCAGTACTTTTCCAGATATCTGGTATGTGGCACAGATCCTGTCAGAGGCAACAAGAAGCAGGAGAAGCGCAATAACCCATAAGCATGTGGGGGCAGACGGCTCACATGAGTGTGGAACCTTCACATCGGACCATAGACCTTACAGCTATGCATACACACAGGAGCCTTTCACAGGTACCCTGCATGGGAGCCCTGCACTGGGGCCTTTAACAGGAGCCCTGCACGGGAGCCTTTCACGGGAGCCCTGCACGGGAGCCTTTCACGGGAGCCCTGCATGGGAGCCTTGCACGGGAGCCTTGCACGGGAGCCGTATGCTGGAGCATTTCACAGGAGCACACGCAAACACTTTCAGGACCTGTGGTTTTCCCAAGTGCTTTCTTTGGCAGAAGAGGGATCAGACATTCCTCACTGCATTTTCCTTCTGTGAAAGACGACCACATTTCACAGGGCTACACCTGCCTGAGGGAGCCGAGTGCAGGCCAGAGCCACACTGAGCCGCTGGTATCTGTGAGCCATTCTGCCTGCCCCGGGGATAGTGCAGCATGGTACTACACTGTACTACATAATACCAGATCACAACGCTCGGGTAGTGGAGTAGAGTGGATATCAAATGAAATTTGATGCAGAATGTAATAGTGGAAATGCAAAATGTTTCTAGTGTGGTACAGCGGAGGTGCTGGTTTCTCGAGAAACCATTTTTAAAACCACAGTTTAGTGTTTTCTTCAGCTGATGCTTTTATTCAGTGACATACAATTTTGAGAAAGCAGTTAGGGGTTAAGGGTCTTGCTCAAGGGTCCAAAAGTGAAATCACTCTGCTGGCTCTGGGATTTGACCTGGTGACCTTCTGATCACAGGCAGAGAACCCAAACCCGCTGTCACATTCTGTTCCCTGCATATAAGCTAACAAGAAAAAGCAAACAAAACTGGAATAACATCAAACATCTGCCAGTTCTCTCTAAAAAATAAACTTCTGTTTCGGTGAAAAAGTTTAGTGATCAGCTACCTTGAGCACAAAGCCAGAGAACGTAATTATACATGTGGGCCACGGCACAGACATCAAGGGCTTGTTATTTACGCCACACACCGAAGATGGAAAAACGGACCAAAACGGGACACTGTTATATTCTTAAAAGGGCAGATATTCAGCACTGCGCTGTCACTGGCAGAAAAAGGCATCACTGAGGAATGTGCCAGTCCGGGACGGAGAGGGACCGAATTTCACGCAGATTCCGGCCTAAAATAGCTGTCATGAACGTCACAGAGGCCCAAATAAGAAATGAGTAATTTCCTCTGCGTGGAGCAGGCAGCTCAGGAGCCCACAGAAAGCGAACTGCGGTATTTCCTGTCCTTCAGGGCTGGCAGTGTGGCGGCGTTGGCCTGCCAAACAGCTGGTGTCCTGGCCTGTGGAGGGAGCTGCTCTGCCGTGGCGTGACTGTGCTGCATTCTAGAGCCCCTACACACGGTAGGTAAATAAACCCCGATCTGGGCGGCTTCCTCAATGCCTGTGGCTTCTGTAAATACCCCCATGTGACCCCATAACCTATCCCCCGGTGTAGGATAACGCCATAGGGCTCAGGGTAGGAGTCTAGGCCCCAATTGAGAGCATTCAAGATGAGAACAATTAGTCTTTTGTTCTGCGCAAGGTTGGTGCCATCTGGTCCACCGACAGCACCCAGACATCTGACTGACGACAGCACCCAAAGGAAGTCACATGACTGGTCCTGTCATCTGCATCCGCTCTCCTCTGAGGGTGTCGAGACTGCTGCCTGCTGTGGTGGATAGACTCCAATGGTCGTTAAATTATATTAAAGAATCACACATTTTCAGACGTTTCTCCAGGACACCTTCTACCAATGGGTCAGGGAATGATTACCCGGTTTTTAAACTGTCTTAATTCCCCATGGAAAATTTGCTTTAAAGTACTTTGGAATGACATGGCTGTGAGTATGAGTTGTATTAAATATACAATTTAATTGGTCCTCTCACTGTCCTCTCATTTGACCAATCAGGTGTGGGAGTGATTTCACACATGTGAAGTGGCACCATTGACGACACTCCATGGGCAGCTGGAGACAGAACCAGGCAACTCAGACAGTCCATAAATATCTGCCTGCAAGATGCTCTGGCCGCTTCTCCAAGCCAGACATCCTGCCTCATCTGCTCAAGAGCATCTTCAGTGTCAGGCAAACTGAACACACACACAGATACACACCACACAGGCACAAATACCAGCCCTACTCGGCATGAGGTGATAAGATCCCAACAGGCTCTGCTTGTTCTTTCTGGGGCTCCTCTAATAAGGTGACTTCAGGGACCCCCCCACATCCTCAGAGACTAAATAAATGACTAGGAAGCAGAGTCAGAAGATCACTAGTTACTAGTTACCTGCTTAGCAGAACATGCTGCTTCAGAATCTACTAAATATGAATGTGTTTGTTTAATATTTAGTGTAATGCGGAAGTCAGTGGTTTTAGTGGTGATAAACACCTCTGCTCGATCGCATGCAGACAGAGTGCCGCCTCTCTGGGGTTCGATTTTCCTATGCGTCTCTGTTGATCCACTGTTTTTGTCTCCTTCCACAGCCACCCTAAGCCAATCACATCAGCAAACTTCCTCTGGGCAGGAAATCTGACTGCGTGGGGAGTAACATCTATTTTTGCTGAGCAAACAGTCGTGTTCACCGTGTCATAACCGGAATATAAAAAGTTTACATCCTATTGTAATGAGATCATTTCTGCCCTAGGTGGTGCTTCACATCAGAGGATAAATTAGAGAAAGATGACAAATATTAAAACGAAAAAATCAGCTTGGTAGCCTGGCTGCCTAAAGCAGCCAAGTCCTCAAAACATGGAGGTAAAAAATGGATGATTTTCATGTGTGTTTGATGAAGAGGACACAAGTAAATACACTCCAGATTCCATTTTTACATTATGCATCATCTCATGATCCCGGTGGAAGAGTCTCCCATTGATCGTTAAGTCCAGTGGAGGGGGGCTATTTCTATGTAATACCAGTGATGAAGGCTGATAGACGTGATGAAGGCTGCTGTCCAAGAACAGAAACAGAGTGCATCATAGAAATTTCATCTAAGGGACAGAAAGGGTGGCTTTGAAAATCTTTTTTTTTTTACTTCCTTCACCTACTCAAAGCATAAAACTGTTTCTTTAGATGTCAAAAAGCCATTTAATAAAGTTAAAGAAAAATCTTCGAGTACAGGCAGTTGGAATCTTGCATGGACAGCTGAACAGGAAGTGCATCCTTTAGAAAAGCTGAAGATGTGGGCCGATGACAGAAAGTTCTGGAAGAATGCAGTCTGTATGGTCACCAAGAGTTGACCCTGATGTTACAGCATCTAATAAATACTTAAAAGTAACGTGGTAGAGTGTGCTGATTGTATGGCAACCCAATCAGTATCCATTATGGAATCTGACATTTACCAATGCGGTTCATTCTGAAGAGAAATGAATAGAAATGTATTTTGTTGAAAGTAGAGAGGCAGCGTGCAGCTGAGCAGCTGGAAAAATATACCTGGAACTGATTATGTAGCGGGCAGACGCTTAGAGGAGCTGGGAGGTGGAGGTGCAGTGGGAATGTGCACTGGGAGAGAGAGGACCTGATCCTGAGAAATGTCCAGGCCGTCTACTTTCATAAGAACATAAGAAATTTACAAACGAGAGGAGGCCATTCGGCCCATCAAGCTCGTTTGGGGAGAACTTAGCTAATATCTCAGAGTTGTTAAAATCTTATCTAGCTCTGATTTAAAGGAACCCATGGTTTTAGCTTCCACTACAATAGCAGGAAGACTATTCCATACTCTGACTACATGCTGTGTAAAGAAGTGCTTCCTCAAATTTGTTTTAAAATGTTCTCCCGCTAATTTCCACTTATGGCCACGAGTTCTAGTATTTAGACTAATATTGAAATAGTCATTTGGCTGAACAGCATCCAGACCCGTTAGAATCTTATAGACCTGAATCATATCCCCCCTTAGTCTCCTTTGCTCAAGGCTGAACAGATTCAGTTCCGCTAACCTCTCCTCGTAAGACATTCCTCTAAGACCAGGAATCATTCTCGTAGCTCTTCGTTGCACCTTTTCTAAGGCAGCAATGTCCTTCTTGAGGTATGGTGACCAAACCTGCACACAGTATTCTAGGTGGGGTCTTACCAAGGAATTATATAAGTGTAACATCACCTCCCTTGACTTAAACTCCACACATCTAGAGATATAACCCAACATTCTGTTCGCCTTTTTTGTTGCTTCCCCACATTGGCGAGAGTGGGACATGGAAGCATCAACATACATACCGAGATCTTTCTCGTAATCAGCTACCTTTATTTCAGTGGAACCCATAAAATATCTGTACTGTATATTTCTGCTCCCTGCATGGATTACCTTACATTTATCTGTGTTAAATTTCATCTGCCAAGTATCAGCCCATTCGCTAATTAAATCCAGATCCCGTTGAAGCCTCTCTGCTGCTTGATTAGTATCTGCTACCCCGCCCACCTTAGTGTCGTCTGCAAATTTAACCAGTTTACTGTATGTATTCGTGTCAATATCATTAATGTAAATTAGGAACAATAGTGGTCCTAAAATTGAACCCTGCGGTACCCCACTATAAACGGAGGCCCACTGTGACATAGTGCCTCTAATAACTACTCGCTGCTTCCTATCAGTTAGCCAGTTTTTGATCCAAGCTGCCACAGTTCCTAAAATTCCTGCAGCTTTAAGCTTTAACAAGAGCCGTTTGTGGGGGACAACATCAAAGGCTTTCTGGAAATCTAAGTAAATCACATCATAGGCCTTTTTGTGATCAATTTCACTTGTAGCTTCCTCAAAGAACTCAAGCAGATTCGTTAAGCAGGATCTACCTCTCCTAAATCCATGTTGGCTATCCTTTATAATGTTATTTGCATCTAGGTAATCTACCATTTTCACTTGAATTATAGCTTCCATTATTTTTCCAGTAATGCTAGTTAAACTGATTGGCCTATAGTTTGCTGGATTACTTCTATCCCCTTTTTTCATCACTTTATGTCATCACAAAGGAAAAATGAGATGCCTTGTCAAATGTGGCCCCAATTAACATTAAAAGTTAAGTCGAGGCTGTGTAATCCAGTAGTGAGGTCCCACCTAAAGCACTGGCACTGCTCAGGTTTGTTGAGGCCACCGAGAACAGCAGGGCTGATCACTGGGGTTAGATCAGCCGAAAAGCTTCAGGAAATAAGCACTGAAAGGCGACCGAGGCTGCAGGAGCCAGTTGTATAAAAGCACAAGGGGAGGTGGGATCAATGCAAAAGTAACCAACAAGGACACAAGCCTTGTTGCGGGGGGGGGGGGGGGGGGGGCGTGTTCTGAGCACATTAGGGTTTCCAGAGGGTGCTCTGGTAGGGGGGGGTTGGGACGTTTAGAGTGTTGCCTATAAATTAGCCCCCATCACCAGGCTATGCTAAGCTAAGTATACAGTATCCCCTGTCCTTAACCAGCTCCATATGTGCCTCTGTGTAGCACTTCATTAATGTGCCCAGGACATTTTAAAGATTCATGGGGCAGTGTGTGTGTGTGTGTGTGTGTGTGTGTGTATGTGTGTGTGTGTGTGTGTGTGTGTATGTGTGTGTGTGTGTGTGTGTATGTGTATGTGTGTGTATGTGTATGTGTGTGTGTGTGTGTGTGTGTGTGTGTGTATGCCTGTGTGTGTGTGTGTATGCGTGTGTGTGTTTATATTACATTTTGAGGACTAAATGTTCTCCACAATGCAAATATAGCCTGTTGTTTTGATGTTGCAAGGACCCTTTTTCAGGTCCCCACAAAGATCTATCAATCGAAAAAGTAAAAATGTCAAAAGTCTTGTATTTTGTTTGGTTACTTATGGTTAAGGTTAGGGCTGGGTAGGGGCTAAGGTCATCATGTTGGGATTAGAGTCTTTCCCATAGAAATGAAGAGTCCCCACAAAGATATATTTACAAACCTGGGTGTGTATGCATGTGTGTGTGTGTGTCAGAAGTATAGATATGCAGAGCGCAGAGTGACATGGCCCCAGTTCACAACACCGACAGCATTTCACACTGAAACAAAGAGCTCTCTGTTCCCCCTCTCAGCTTTCATTAGGTCTTCAGAGCTCTTGGCCAGCGGTTGCTGTCTCACTGGGCGCCGCGAGGCGTGACTGCAGCAACTGGAGAGAGCGGCAGGACGGCGCCTCGCGAACACTGCAGAATCCACCTGTAGCCAGACAGCCAATCAACACAGCGCCACCTGCTGGAGGACAGGCGTAGCAGTCAAAGGGAGCAAAGCCATAAACATGGCAGCTGGAAATGCAACAGCACGGCTGTCGGATTTAATTTGTAAATCTGTTTTGCTGATGGGGTGAAAACACAGTATCAGCCTTGTAAGCGTGTGCTGATAGCCCATTGTCACAGGAAGACATACATAAACATAACCATATTTATAAAAACAAAAAGACAAATACACAAACATTGAATTTTAGTGACTTCCAGTGAACAGAAAAGTCTGTGACCTCAGGAAGGTGAAGCAGAGTTAAAAAAAAATAATAATAATAATAAAAAAATATTAAATATATAAATAAAAATGTACATACTGGGGCCTGCTCTTATGGGACCACCCTCATTTACATGCCAGCACAAGTTCTGAGGCTGTATTTGGAACACAGGGTATTTTTTTAGAACTGACTGGTAATTATTAATGCCTTGTCACTGTATCATGTCTCATGTGTCAGTTACCAATATTATTGCTTACTTTTTCATGCCTGTATATACAGTACTGCTCTTCGCACACTGTCTACCATGCACACTGTATATGCTGTCATTCACACACTGGCTGCCATGCACACTGTATATACTGTCATTTACACACTGGCTGCCATGCACACTGCATATGCTGCCATGCAGACACTGCCTACCATGCACACTGAATATACTGCCATGCACACACTGCCTACTATGCACACTGTATATACTGCCTGCCATGCACAACGTATATATTGCCATGCACACACTGCCTACCATGCACATCACATATACTGCCAACCAAGCACACTGTATTTACTGGCTGCCATGCACACTGTATATATCGTCATACACACGTTGCCTACCATGCATGCTGCATATCGTGCCATGCACACACTGCCTAGCATACACACTGTATATACTGCCATGCACACAATGGTTACCATGCACACTGTATATACTGCTATGCACACACTGCCTACCATACACACTGTATATACTGCCATGCACGCAATGGTTACCATGCACACTGTATATACTGCCATGCACACAATGGTTACCATGCACACTGTATATACTGCTATGCACACACTGCCTACCATGCACACTGCATATACTACCTTTCGCACACGGCATAACATGCACACTACATACACTACCATGTACACTGTATATACTGCCACTAGTACATTTTCTTTTGAATAGTATTTATGTAGTTTATCTTCTATTTAGTCTTTGTTTTTAGCTACCCCCTTTAACCTTTTAAGTTTCATTTAATGTTTAACAACAATGTTATTTACATTTCCCTGCGAGTTTTACAGTATATCTGCATGTGTCAAATAAAATCCTGAATCAGGTGATAATCGCATCACACCTTCTCATAAACATCTCCACCAGGGATGGATGTAAATGCAACATCTTGGCTTCTGCCAGCAGATCTCATGTGTTCCCCTCAGTGCAGTTCCTCATTTTGTTTGTGCTTAGTCAGACGGTATTGGCCAATTCCTCCAAAGGCAGCCATACCTGGTGTATCTGTACGCAATGGAAGTCAGCTTAACACCTAGATTCACTAAGTTTCTGGAAAGGCAGAAGAGAGATGAAATATAACATGAAGGTCTGAGAAGGCAGAAGGCAGAGGAAGGCTGTTAAATTGCTGCAAAAAAAAGGTGGTTAACAGGATGAACTCCCAGGCTGTGGCCTGAACAGGAGCTAGAGCGGATACAGCATGGTAAGAGGGAGCTGCCTTACCTGAGAGCCCTCAGTCTCAGGGGTAAAACAGAGCATACAGTTTCGTGAACATTCAGGAAATGCAATTTGACAATAAGCAGCAGAGTACAAAGGCTTACAGATCAGCCACAAACACAGACTCCAAAATGGAAGCAGCACAGAGACACTGAACAGTACTGAGGTATTGATGGCAAACATTACCCTCATGGGCACTATAAGGCCACAAGGGGGCAGTACAGGATTGCCTGCATGCATCATACAAGCATTAGCTTAGAAACACATTGAACTCTGAATGAGGTGTGTGTGGTTCATGTTACAATGCTTCAACTTTATGATGGGCAAATGATTTTCACTTTTAATACATTATTCAATAAATTACATGAGATTTTCAGCACTTTATTATAAAATAGCCGTCCCAGGAACAGTTGGAGAAGAAGTGTAGAGGCAGAAATGTCTAAGAGTGGGGAGAACTCGAGCAAAAAGCCATGGATAGAGTGAAGTGGAGGATATTCGTCAACGGCCTATGCACTCAAGAGGAGCAAAGGGCTTAATGTAAATGTAAAATTATAAAATAGGCTTTGTGTTAAAGATTTTAAAAGTTAAGTCGAGGCTGTGTAATCCAGTAGTGAGGTCCCACCTAAAGCACTGGCACTGCTCAGGTTTGTTGAGGCCACCGAGAACAACAGGGCTGATCACTGGGGTTAGATCTGCCGAAAACACATGGCAAACACACTTTCTCTGTAAGGCGTCTTTGAGTTCTTGTAAAAGCGCTATATAAATAAAATGTATTATTAGACTAGGCTATGATGATTGTTAGGTTAGGTGTACTATATTAAAGTGCATTTTGGATTTATGAAATTTCTGCCTTACAATAGATTTATCGGAACGTAACCCTATCATAACCTGAGGAGAGGCTGTATATATTAGTGGTGTCAATCAATTAAAAACATTAATCCATCATTAAATTAATCATCACAAAAATGCTGTGATTAATCGCGATTAATCACAAGTTTACATTGGTAGCATTTGCTTGTATTTTTTGGAAGATGAAATAAATACATGTGTGGTGTTGAAACAGAGAATGCATGAGAAATGGAAAGAGGAATCACTTTTTAATATGACATCTTGGTTTTGATAGTTGATACCATTCAGTTGCATGGTTTCAAATGTGTAAGTTGCTAACATAATTAGTAATTAGGCCTGTGCCTTTGGGAAACGTACCTGCTCTGCTTATATTTTTTAATTTTGCATCGCAACTTTGCTCCTTCTGTTTTCGAGTGAACAGAGAAAACGTTAGTTGCATCATTTATGTGATTCATACAAGTGTTCTTAGTGCAAATATTAATATTTTACCTAAAATAACTTGTTTTCAGCAAATACAATCCATATTATTTTAAGATATATTTTACGACATCTATTCTGAAAAACATTAACGTTAAGTAAAAGGATTACTTTGTAGTCTTACACTAGCAAAAACTAGTGGAAAAACGCTAAAAGAACAACCTAGTCACCAACAGTCTGCATATATATTTTTTTCTTGTTAAAGACAAGTTTTTACAGTAGCGATCAAAATTACAAAACAAGTAACATTTTGTAATTTAAGTTACTGCTTATCTGAATTTGCAGTTATCCATGAATTGAAGAGATGTCTTTTTACCATATTTCCTCAGTGAAAACACTCTCACATCACAAAAGAAAGGATGAAGCTCCCACATATATGGTCTTGTTTACGTGAATCAAATTGGACGTTTTCACTTGTTTTTTTGACCCCAATAACGACTTTTAGATTATCGTGTCATTATCATATGAATACTGCTATTTGCAAATGGGTGGGCAATCAGTGCTGCTTCGTGACTCAGACACTCGAGCAAGTGACTCTTGTTCTTTTTATTCTCCTAATAAGCTCTAAAAATATATTTAGTTTTACACACACACACACAAATTTGTTGGTACCCTTACAGCTCATTCAAACAATGCTTAATTTCTCCTGAACAGTGATTCAGTTAAAAGCTATTGTCTAATGTATATCTGTATGCCTTTAGAATGTCATAAACCAATAAAATTGTGAAAATAAATGATTTGTTGTTTATTTTGCAAAAATATGCTAAAATAGTATGCACAGATTTGTTGTTACTCCTGAAGAGACTATGTATCCTAGCATTATAATTAAGTGTTTAACCTTCATTAGTATCACAGGTGCCTTCAAGCTTTTCAACAGCCATTCTGCCTATTTAAAGGGAAAGAACATGCTACTGTGTTGTTTGGTATCATTGTCTGCGCCACACTGAACATGGACCAGAGAAAGCAAAGGAGATAGCTGTCTGAGGAGCTCAGAAAGAGGATTATAGATAACCATGTTAAAGGTAAAGGCTATACGATCATCTCCAAGCAGCTTCATATTCCTGTGACCACAGTTGCCAATATTATTAAAAAGTATAAGGTTCATGGGATGGTAGCCAACCTCTCAGGATGTGGACGCAAGAGGAAATGCAGCCCCGGGTTGATCAGAAGGATAGTGTGGATGGTAGAAAAAGGAAACCATCCAAAGCCATTCAAGTTGAGCTCCAAGGTCAAGGTACGTCACTTTCTGATCACACCATCTGTCACATTTAGAACAATAATGGGCTCCATGGAGGAAGACCCAGTAGGGCTCCACTATTGACAGAAGAACATAAAAAAGCCAGAGTAGAATTCACCAAAATGCATGTGGACAGGCCCCAAAGTTTCTGGGAGAATGTCCATTGGATTGATAAGACAGCTTTTGGAGCTCTAGGTTTGCAGAAGAGGAAAAATTAAGCTTTAAAATAAAAGAACACAAACCTACTGTGAAACACGGAGGGGCTTGGGTTTGTTTTGGGGCTGCTTTGCTGCATCTGGCACAGGGAAACTTGAATCTGTGCAGGACAGAATGAAGCCTCAAGACTACCAAGGCATCCTGGAGCGAAACATACTGCCCAGTGTCAGAAAGCTCAGCCTCAGTCGCAGGTCATGGGTCCTCCAACAGGATAATGACCCAAAATATATAAAGCTAAAAGCACTGAAGAATGGCTGAGTAAAAAAACATTGGACTCTTGTTAAATGGCCCTCCAAGAGCCCACATCCTATTGAACATCTATGGAAAGATCTGAAAATTACAGTGTGGAGATGCCACCCTTCAATCCTGAGACAGCTTGAGCAGTTTACTCAGGAAGAGTGAGCTAAACTACCTGTTGGCAAATACAATAAGGGATGCCATTAAACACACACACACCACTGACTTCCCTCTTCTTCCCCCTTAGTTTCTTCCCATTCTGTGCTTTAACCCCAGCCAGGGAAACTGCTCCCCCCCCAACTGGAGTCACAGTCACTGCCCAGGCCTGTCCCCTTAGCGCGTCTTGATGCCAGCAGTGAGGAAACCATAGTTACCTCTGGTCTCTGTGGCGCTGGTGTACAGTGGCCTCCCAGCTGTTGCTTCACACCTGTGAAAAGGCAGATGTGTCATTATTATGGCATGGCATGCCTATGGTGCAGTGATGATTTATCTATTAGTATCGTGTTAGTTATTCTTTGTACCGGGTGTGGCTGAACAAGTCAGCATTCCTGTGAACTTACTCAAAATGATAAATCTTGAATGTTTTGATAACATTGTTTTTAGCAGCTGAAGATATGCTATTTAACACAGACGGTAAAGTTCACATTATCACTGGCTGATCCTGTCAGAGCTGGAAGGGCTGAGCTTCACAAACCTGCTGCCAGGCTAAGTCTTGGATCAGGACTTACACGGATTAGTGAATCCTGATCTGTGAGAGACGCGGTGATTCCCACAATTTTCTCAGCCCATCCATCGGTGTGAGTGTGTAAGTGGGGCTTGGTTTGTTGTTTCTGCTAAATGAGGGAGATGCTTAATCAATATTCAGTGTAGTGACTGTTTGTGCCCAACCGGGGGCTTCTAAACCTCGGGGGCCCCATACAAATCGGTGGTTTGAGTGGCGATAAACACAAATTGAAATCCCGACTGTGTAAGCGGTTACAGAAATGGCTTCTCGAGATGGCTCATTACTCTGTGGGTCAATAATGTCGCAGCAATATAGAAGGAAACAAACAAGCTACAGCTGTTAGCCTACATCCTCTCACAGACCCTGGATCAGGACCTTGTAATCATAGAGATTTTATGATGATTGCTGGGGCTCCTCAACGCCAAGCTCTAAGGTGACAGGAGAAGGTCCTTTCTTGTTATCACAGTCTCCCAAGTAACCATAGTAACAGTCTCAACCTCTGGCTGCCCTCAGACAATGTGAAACACTTCTCCATGAGATTCCCTCATGTCAGGCCGGAAGTGTATGTCCGAAGCTATCACAAGCAGATCGTGGTGTCACCTTAAAGCAAAGCTGTCACTATTTGAAGTGACAGAGATCCTGTTATGTTTTGTCAAAAAAACTTCATTCTGTTTTGGCTTAACCTGTCAATTAATTACTGGATAAGGTTCAATATAATTTATTTCCAGATAATGAAGTAAATCTAGCTGAAAGAATCAGAACAATCCTACCCAGAGGAAGGTTGTACCCATCCCCGTGCCCTGTGATAGACTGGCATCCCATCCAGGGTTTACCCAACTCCGTGCCCTGTGATGAACTGGCATCCTATCGAGGGTGTACCCATCCCCGTGCCCTGTGATAGACTGGCATCCCATCCAGGGTTTACAGTACCCAACTCCGTGCCCTGTGATGAACTGGCATCCCATCGAGGGTGTACACAGCCCCATGCACTGTGATGGACTGGCATCCCATCGAGGGTGAAGCTCATGTTCAATGGTGGACAGACTCAGCCACAAGAGCTTTCTTTAGAGCTTTGAGGAGCTAATATTAATGTTATCTTTTAGTTAGAGAAGTAAGGCAACATCACAGTAAACTTTCAGTGCCAGTTACATTCCACTGCATCTGCTTCTCCATCTTTCCGCTCTTTTTCTAAGTGGAGATCTTTCCCCGCTTTCACCGGGGCAGTGATATCAAGAACTAATTCAACTTTGTCTTAACAGCCTTTCAATAAGAAGCCAGAAGAGCAGGACAATCAGAGCAAAGGTACAGTTTTACCGCAGCTTATTCATCCATCAGTGACTAAAAAGTCAAGTCTACATTTTCTGATAAGGGACAGAGTTTACAGTCTTGGCTGAATTGGCAACATCAAGCAAAGAAACAGTAGAACTGAGGCCTTCGATAATGACTGGGCCAACATTACAGCTTCGCCTTTTTACCAGGCTGGAGACAAGTCAGATAAGATCGGAAGCATAGAGAATCCGCCCAGATTAAAGTTTCAAGCAAAGACAGCTAGATAGATTCTAAAATGAACAAAAGTTCAATGAATTCCTTTTGGAAAGTGTGATTGGTGGAGATGCTTTGATAAGCAGGACATCACTATGAACTTGCTGCCAAATTTCAGACAAAGACAAAATCCATTTTGCATTCCAGATTCACTCACTTTGCTTTACACGTGGGCCACTGGCACTTTGTCACCTTGCCACCAGGGGCATGTTCCTGTGGCCCCAAATAAAAAGTCACTTCATCCGCACCCCCCTCCCCACTTACCTCACCCCCATGTGTTTCAAATAAATAGGTAGCAATTAAAGTTACAAGATCATAACTAGCGAGCTGGTTAGCAGAAGATGCTGCTTCAGAATCTCCTAAATAAGGAAGGCGTTTCTATAATGATTACTGTAGTGGCTGTTTGTGACCAATAGGGGGCCCCAGATCTCAGGGACTCCACAGATATGTGTAGTTTTAGTGGTGGTAAACACTAATTTCACCAGAGATGAACAGGTCAACATGGTGAATGGACACTTGCTCTGCTCACGTCAACTGGTCATTACCAACAACCAGGAACCTGAATAAATAGACTCTCACGGATCAAATAATAGATCTCAAAAATATAGATATAAATATTAAAAAAATATAAACTGCACTACACTGGGGAGACGGCCTCCGGTGTGAATTTAAAAATAACACTGCTTCTATTTTGGTTTTGACTGCATTACAGTTGTTTATTTATCAGATGCTTTTGTCCAACACAGAATGCAGAGAATCATTTAGGAGTCAGACTGCTGTTTTCCTGTGACCTCATGTTGGCTCCAGCCCATGCAGAGGACATCATAAAGCAGGCTGACGCTCTGCAGTTGGGATGTGATGCAAGATCCTCAAGTGGAGCAGGACGTCAAAGGCATGGAAATGGAAACATCCATGACGAGAAGTGGGAGCAGACAAGTGTTTGTCTGAAAGGCTGGGGCTGCGTAATTTGTTGACTGTAATGCTATAAGTTGGATCAGAATAGTGTCCATTGGTAGGCAGCAGATGAAGGAGAATTGGGGTGGGGGTGGGGGAGGGGGGGGGGGGTCAGCCATATGGTCCACCTAGAGGTAGCAGGAAGTGAAGCCGGGGTAGGAACAGATTCCACTGAAGGATACGATCCAGGGAGACAGATGGTCATGTAGATGAGATGTGTGTGGGAATCGGGCCAGGGAGACAGTGCTACAAGGCTCCATCTCTCGGCAGAGCTCTGAAGGCAATTTCCAAGAAAAACGGGTAATGCTTATTTTCTTTTTGCATATGTATTTATCCAAAGCAACATATGATTGAGAATGAAGAATTGGCAAATCCCTGGAACAATTAGGGGTTAAGAGTCTTTTGTAGGGTCCCCAACAGTGAAATCACACTGCTCACGCTGACCTTTAAACTAGTAACCTACTGATCACAGGCACAGTGTCCAAACCCGCTGGGCCAGACGCTGTGACTTTGCTTGGTACTTTCGCACATTTACCACAAGAATAAAATATAAAACAGGTGAGACCAGGCAGAGCTTTAAGTCACAACGCCAGTAAGTAAACCATTAAACAGCTTAACAGATTAATAGATTGCATTGGCGGCCTGTACGGACTGTTAAAAATCATATGCTGTTTTTTTCACCCTTCAACATGGAAGAAATACTGCTTTGAAGCCTGTTACAGGGATTATCGTGCATTGTCAGTCACTGTCTGAGTGAAGGCAAGCAGCTCAGTAATGGGAGTTAAACCAATCAGTGACTGGCTAGAATGGCTGACTTCACACTTTCTGAGGACTACCTCCCTGGGTGAGGACTCACGGGCCCAGCATGTGTGCTGGACATTGATGCCCTCAGAACAAGATCCTGATACATTTCCTTCACTGGTACTGGAGCCTTGGTTGGAACTAGTGGAGAAGTAGCAGCTGGGCCTTTGGATCCATGGAAAGGGAGCTGCAGCCAGAGAGCGGCTGCCAGATGGAAAAGGCTGATTAGTGATGGATAGATGGATGGTTGGATGGACAGATCCTCGAAGCTCAATGCACATGGTGAAACAGTGCCACATAGTGGTAGATGTGTGCATACATGTCTTACATCACTGGCATAATTTCAGCTACATAACTTTTACCAAGTAGTGAAAGAAGTGTTTCTGTTTCATTAAGTTACCTATCAGTTAGACTGAGGCATCAAGCCTATTATGCAAAACCTTCTAAACAACATGGGTGAATTTACATTTTCCAGCTTTGGCCCTTGGTGCCAGAAGGCTTTGAGTCCTGGTTCTCTGCCTCATGTCATATCCATCCATTTTCTGTAAGCACTTGTCCTATTCAGGGTTGTGGGGGGGTCCAGAGCCTAACCTGGATACTATGGGTGGAAGACAAGAAACAACCCAGGATGGGGCACCAACCCATCTCAGGGCATACTTACACATGCACAAATATGGGCAATTTGGTAACTCCAATTCACCTTAGCATGTTTTTGGGATATGAGGGAAACCTCGTGGCGACACAGGGAGAACATGCAAGCTCCACACACATGGAGACATGATCCCTGGTGCCAGAGGCGTGAGGCGACAGTGCTGACCACTGCACCACCGTGCTGCCCCTCGAACCATATCCACCTCCTGTAGTTATATCTTGATTTGTGACTTGTAAGATCATCTTTGAATAAGTTCTCTGGAAACTGAAGGTAATGGCAACGAATTAGTTGCTAAATGAGCATTCCAGTCACACTATGTTATAATACTGTGGGTGTGGTCCGGTGCCCGTCTTCTCACTGAGGCCGTCTGGGCGGTGCCCGCAGAGGGCATTTTGGCAGCGGCTTGTCTCAATCTGCTTGCATTAGACAGGAAGTCAGAGGGAAAGGAGTCATCCTGTACGTCCACTGTGGACAAGAGCACATACTCCGACCATGACATCAGGTCCTCGAAGCTCTGCTCCGAAGCAGCCACAAGCAAAAGCACCAGTTTTTGGATAAAAACCTACAGATGACATTTCACTATGTCCTGGCCTGGGGAAACAGCATTCTATTTGATGCTGACTCTGTCCAGACAATGCATTATACTGTGATATTATTTTACAGTACACTATACTATACTAGGAATCTATACAGTCTATACTATACTATAGTATACTAGGAATCTATACAGTAGTGCTATTATGCTCATTCTAACAGCCTGTAACAGGTTAAAAAGAGACTGAAAGTGTCATTTCATTTCATGGCTGAAAGTATCTTAAATTTCACATGGGACATTTTACGAGCTTCCCTGTATTTTCTCACGGCGCCAAGGACAGACAGCATTCAGACAGACAAGGTGAACTTCATATCTTTTTTTTTTACTCTTTAACCTAATAATCATGATGTTTAACGATAAGGCTTTAAAATTATTCTCCTGGAGTAGAGCACCAACTTGCATAAAATATTTAGTTGATGCTTTATACCTAGTACTTGTGATTCACTGAAACAGTTTATTCAACATTATAAGGTACAACAGATGATCTGTTTATCAGCTCACCCCATCTAAGGTTACTGTACCAGTTATTTTCAACTTGCTATCCATGACTAAACTGAATACAAGATTAATCTAAAATAATTGTTTCTTATGGTAAACTACTAATGTACTTTTGTATTCTAAATCTGTAGTCATCTACGCTTAGCTTCCGCTGTGATTTAACCATCGTTAACCACACCCCACAAACTACGAGCATTGGAACAGGTGCTAATGCAGCAGGTAAGCTTGCCTTGAAAGAGATTACTGTCCAACAAGTACTCCAGGTTTCAGGGCTACATTTCACTTCCTGCCATCTCACAATGCTTTAGGAAATCCAAAATACACCTGCTGTACCAGTGAGGTCACATGTGTGTAGGTCACATCCTCGGAGAATACAATAAAACACCAGCTGGGTTAAAAGCTCTTCCAAACCTTTGTGCTTTTCTGAAAGGAATTGTTAAGTTTAATCTTGGACTGGGACATTTTTTTTTTTAAGACGCACAAGTCGTTATGGCGACCAAGGCTGATAGCAGCTTGAAGAGTATTACAGGAAATGAGGAAAGATAAAGGAAGCGGAGTTATGAAAATGCGGTGGCTTGCTTTATGAAGACTTTCTCCATACGATCGGTAAGCTATATGCCCCAGATCCAGAAACGCTCCCTTCCATAGCACTTACCTGCTGACTTGGGATGGCTGAGTGCATACGCGCTCTCAGCTGAGCGGACACATGCGCTGATAAGCATCTCATTTCCTCACCTTTTTCACACTTTGAGCCCTATAGTGTCTGAAAGGGCTGTTGCCTCCTATTGTTTTGTGAATTTTAATGCCCCAGGAGAACACTGTAATAATCCTGACAATCACAAAAAAGCCTTTAATTAAAGTGCACTGAACTGTTTGCCTAAGACCTGAGGAATAACAGGTACACACCATAAACCTATATAACTGTCTTGTCACATTTAGCAGCCACCTGAACCAGCATTTGCGTGAATGTCACCAAAAGCTTCATGCTTGATTTAGCACCAAAGTCACCTCTTCCTCAGTGGGACTCTGCCGCTCACGAGTCTGTCACGAGTCTGGCATTATACATCCTGACACCTTTGCTACACTATTGCTTAAAAAGTACCACAAACTAAAAATATTCCAGTTACACGTTGGGACTGAGCGCTCTCATTCATTTCAGATTTTAACCAAGCAGACAAGGCTAATTATGGCCATTCTAGAAGCTTCCTCTTCACAGAAGTACAAGTTAAGTGGAGGTATAGAGTGCCAGCATTTAGGTTTCAGGCGTGTGAAATCTAAAACCAAGCTATGGGTTCTCTGCTCATACCACACTTAGTGACTCTAGCCAGTGACTAATCCAGTGTAAATCTGATGGTCTTAATCAGATGAATGGATAGACTGGACCATCTTCCAAAGGCGTGGACAGTGACAGCTGTAGGTAAATAGATGAGAACGAACGTGAAGTTCGGGGTAGGTTCACCAGACAATGAACGGCTGGACCAATTCAGTGCAAATCCAATGCGATGCAATGGCCATTTGACCATTCCCACCCCAAGAGCTTCAGACGTGTTTCTCTGCAGCGGAGAAGGATCAGCAGCAATGCTCACCCCCGCCACCCCCAAAAAAACAAACAAAAAAAAAAAACTCCAGAACAAACAGACTGCAAATCAGGTATGAAACAAATCTATCAAAATATTGGACTTACAAAATATCTAGATTGGCTATGAAAACAGGATCAGACTCAAGTCTTTGGAGAATTCAAATGCTTTCTTTACAGTCAAATGAAAGACAAGACAAAACAAAACAACGTGCTACCTGTGACTCACATTTCGAAGGCTGGAGGCCCCACTGCTGGCCCCGTTTGGCCTGGGACGATGCAGCAGGGCGTAGAGGGAGACTCAACCTGCCCTTTAAACAAACACGCACATCTCCACCTCCAAAGCCTTCATTTGTCTGAACAACACAAAGGGTCAGATATCACTGCCATCAGGAAGTAGTGTTATGGTGATGGAGCAGGGCTGCGACACCAGAGGTGGTTCTGGACCAAGACATCAGCTTATATACTACCCTGTAATACTGATATATCAGTATTAATCAAGGCGCTGAACGACAGGGATTTTTTTCCTTCTCCCTGTACTCTGTGAATGCTTTACAATTTACCTGGATTTGGGAAGCACTGTCCCTATGCCAAGACTTAAGATTTTATCGTGAGATTTCATTGTATTTTTAATGCCAGAAATTGCAAAATTTAACAGCCAGAAAAAGCAGATGATCCAAATGTAATAAATATGATGTCTCAATTTAAAGCCTTATGTGTAACTTAAAAAAAAAGATTTCAATTATTTAACAAGTTAACTTATGGTGAGGTAGAAAGAGGAATAAAAAGATTTCTAACTGGTTAGTCTAGATGTTTGGTATTCTATTATACTGAATGCTTACAATACAAATATCTAGTGTTTACACAGATAAGCCACAAGTATGTATATAAAAAGGATTTATTTAAAGGGCTCACCAACAAGAAGAGGAAGCTTCACCAAATTATGTTTTTTTTGTACAGATGACACACAGTTAAGTTCATACGCAGGATTAGAGGATGAGAATGATCAAATCAGACAGGCAACAGCCACTCCGACTGCAGGGGTAACAATACAGCCCAGTATTAGGAACAGTAATGAAAGAAAGCAAACCCAAATATCAGGTCATGCTCAGGGTGTTTATATTTGTCAGAAAAGCCTCTAAACTTACATATTCTGTCAACTCTGTGTTGGGGATTCCTGCTTGTTAAGTACAAAGCATTTAGATTCGACTTTAATACACATTCGGTACAATCAAAATTAATGAAAACATCTGCTGCTATCAAAATATAGAAAACATTTTGGTCACTATTTACAACAAAAATAATACCCAAACTTTCCAATCAGGGTCTGTTTTGTGATGACGGCAGGCAGCTGTTACAGGACGCAAGCGGGATTGTCCGTGCGGACTGACTGAGCGGCTCATTTTTCCAGGCCCAGTAACAGCACATCAAACACGCAGGATGGCCACACAGGAAGAAAGAAAAAAATAATAATATAAAAAAAAACAAAAAAAAAGAGCTGGAATCGGGTGAGTTTGGGAAACCAGCCGTCCACACAGTGCAGAGGAACTCAATCAGGCTCCTGGGATTTTTAACATACCCACCCATCAGCAACTTGCTTACATACTTAGGCAGGAACACAAAATATAATAATAATAATAATGATGGAATATTGTCCATTCTGACCAATGAGCACTGTACATTTCTTATCAGGGTATATGAAAAAAGGAAAGCAACCTTGAAGAGAAAAATAAAGCAGTAAATTGACTCAAACCCCCCCCCCCCCCCCAAAACCCATCCACCGTAAGCTAAATTGGGCCTTTCCCCACTGCAACATGAAAACAACACACGGTTAAAATAGGCAGATGGCCAATGACAGGCCCGACAGGCCTAGTCTTCTTCCTCATCATCATCATCCTCTGGATCCCTTTTCCGTTTCTGTCCTCGCTCTTCTTCTGAAAGAGGGTAAGGTGAAAGAGAGGAACATCACAGAACAGAAATTGAAAAAATAAATGAAGCTTTAACTGTTGCGTGTTTCTCACCCCATCTTGCTCTACACACACACACACACACACACAGGGCAGATTCAGCGTCAGCTGTCCATCTAGCACAGGGGTGTCAAACTGCAGTCCTGGGGGGCCGCAGCCCTGTGTAGCTTAGTTCTTTCCCTGTTCCACCACAAATGATTCAGCTCAAGAGCTGTGTGTTAATCAGCACAAGGAGTTGAATCAGGTGTGTTAAATGAGGGGAAACCCAAAAATGTGCAGGGCTCTGGCCCTCTAGGACTGGAGTTTGACACCCGTGATCTAGCACACCTGGAATATTTTTAAGTGGGTTAAGGACCATGATTGGAACCCCTGTGGAAATGCAGCTATTCTGCTGAGCATGACACTCAAACCAGCAACCTTCTGATCACTGACACAGGCCTAATCTACTGAGTCACTCCGTGGTAGTGCCTGACCCAAGTTCCTGTCCCTACATAAACACCGAGAACAATGAGGACAGAGGGATTCATGCAAACATACAGGGTAATTTAATCTGCCCTGCTTACCATACTCATCCTCCTCTTCGTCTCCCTCGCCATCATTCAGCTCCTCCTCCTCTTCCTCCTGTGATATTGAAACAAGTACCTTGGGTCAATGTTATGACAATCCCAGGAAGCACAGGGCACAAGGCTGGTGTGCATGGAACGCCAGTCCATCACAAAGTATGCATCCATTCTATGGGTAATTTAATCACACCAATAAGCCAAGCTGCATGTCTTACTGTGACACTAGATTCTAGAGAGACTGAGCAGAGGACACACTCAAACTCCCAAACCTTGGAGACGTGAGGCGAGATCGCTAGCTTCAGAAACATCGTACCGCCTTAAGTGATGCATTAGGCATCAAAATGCACTTTGATGCTGAACTGCAGTCTTTGCATTTTCCAAATTATACCTGCTAACCAGATGGGTTTACCTTACCTCTTTACCAGGAAAATACACCCCTTACACCTCTGGCAGACATTTTGCCCGGATGTACATTTTCTAAAGATCATGAAACACTTGTTTCTATTTCCCCATCTATGTAATATTTTTTGTTTTGAACCCCCCTCCCCCAACACAATACAGGGTAGGCAAATAAGCCATGCAAATGTTATCATGAACTAAGGGCTTCAAAGGAAGACAGTACACAACAGAATGCAGGAGACTCCCTTAAAAGAGAACACACTCATTTGTTCAGAGGAAACAGTTGTGATAAAGTCCATCATAAATCTTACCTCTCCACTGATGTCTTCTTCCTCTTCTACTTCTTCCTCACCATCTTCCTCATCCTCATCTCCTGGAGCTGCTTCTTCATCATACTCCTCTTCCTCCTCCTCTTCCTCTACTGCTCAAGGCAAGAAAAGAACAAAAACAGGGCTGAAGCGAAATGTTACAGCCCCCTTGAAACTCGAACGAATCCTACAGGAATGAGTGCGGAGAACAAGAAACCAACAGCTCCCCAAGCAGTCATCTGATAAGGTGCTCAATCGGCGTCTTATAGTAACAAAAGTGTATAATTAAATATTAGACGACAACGTTACAATACATTTCACCATGAGAAAATGTTTTCCCTCTAAAGCAGAAACTGAATGAGCACACATTTTGCCATGAGAGACTAGGATCACACTAACTGACTTGAGATCATTTCTCACTCAGCAGTCCTAGCCAATAACATTAAAAGATAAAAAAAGTTTGTCTTGTCCAGTGTGGCATTACCCAATCACCTTGCAGCATCTTGTGTGGGTGTGGCTACGCTTCAAATAAAGTTTAGAGGTGAAGATGCGTAAACACTGATTTACAAAGGTGCTTAAGGGCACATGCTCCCCCAGGGCCCCCCCAGCACATACCCTCATCATCATCGTCATCCTGCCCCCCATAGGCTTCTGTGTCAGAGTCTGGCGCCTCTTTGTCCTCTCTGTCATAGCCGTCCAGGTACGTCAGCTGAGGGATCAGCTTGAAGACATTTTCTCTGTAGTCGCTGAGGTTCGTCACCTCGCAGTTGAACAGGTCCAAACTCTTCAGACTTTCCAACTTTTTCTGCAGGAGCAGCGAGACGGCCACCATTAGTTGTGAAGGTGGGCTATGGTTACTCTCTCTGTCACACACAGACACAGGAACCTGAACCCCCATGTTCAACTCACTTACCAGGGGTTCGATGGTGCTGAGGTCTTTGATTTTGTTGCCACTGAGGTTGAGATGGGTGATGTTTGGACACTTTGCTGCCAACACTTCTAGACCCCCAGAGATTCTGTTATCACTGAGCTCAAGCTGCAAGAGAGGACCCAACATCACTACAAGCCTTGTGAAATTCAGAACTCAAAGAATAAATGAATTAAGGGAACCAACCCTCTTCAGCTTGCTTAACGTTGGCAGGTTTGCGATGGATGTTAGGCCTACGTTTATCGTGCTCAGAAATTCAAGCTCTTCAAACTCGTCTGTGAGGCCCTCGATTTTTCCTTCGTTCGAACGGCAGTTGTCTAGAACGAGTTCCTTCACCTAAAAAGAAAACAGGATATCGATAACCACAACATGCAGTCAAGTCGCACAGATGTTATTCTGTAAAACCAACTTCACAGGGAGCTTTACCAGGAAAGTTTGCAGTTTGTTAGCAGCTTGAACGGTTCCATGTCCTTTGAGTAGAGTGCAATGACCTACCCTGTTCAAGGGCTAATAAAAAATAGCTTCTCCATTGGCAACAAACGACGAAGGGCATTAAAAACAATAAGATCTGGACCGTTTCTAAAAATTGAACGATTTATGGTAATCAATAAAATTTCTATCTGCCCTTTCTAAGGCAGCATGTAGCATAGCAGATTAGAATGTGGTGCCTGAGATCAGAAGGTCAATGATTCAGATCTTATGCTGAAGGGCTCAGAAGTGTGACGTCACTCTTCTGAGCCCTTGAACAAAATTCTTAAACGCCTAAGACTAGTTAACCCTACTTCCTCCAAAAAATCATCTGCTAGATTAATGCAATGTTAAGTGTTTCCCTATGAAAGAAAACAGTTTCAGTGTTGGGGTCTACATAGGTCAGATCATCATAGGGCTGCAAACAAAACTTTACCACCATTCGAGGGCACATTAAAGAAACACATTCAATATGATTAGAGCTGTCACTATTGAGTATATCGCCAATCGAGTAATCTAATGGTGAATCTGACAATTAATCGCATAATCATTTATATATGATGTAGGCATTCCAATTCATTATGCTGCATATTTTTGGACAGTGGAAGGATACTGGAGGATCTACCATAAGCCATGTACATACAGGGGAAACATGCAAACTCCACGCACATAGAAGGGTGCGTACTCACTGCATTTCATGCACATCACAACCATCACATCACAAGCACTGCAATAGTGGCAGCGTGTGGCTCAGTGGGCTAAGCCGTGTGCCTGTAATCACAAGGTCGCCGGAAGCCCAGCCTCAGCATGTCTGCGGGTCCTTGAGCAAGGCCCCTAACCCCCAGCTCCCTGGGTGCCGCTACAGGTGGCTGCCCTTCGCGGACAGCTTGCTCTACAAAGAGCAAGTTGAGGGAGGCGTAAAAAGAATTTCCCCACGGGCATTAATAAAAGTGTACATTATTATTATTAGTCTGATGGGTTTAAACCATCAATAGGTTGCGCCAAAACATCTTTACTCCCTCATAATAAGCAAAACTTTGCAATTTTAATAACAGCCCTTTTTCAGCATTATAAAATACCCACATTTTCTATTCCATAGACACAATATTGAGCAAAAGCAAATGATTTGTTGGCACTCCACTGTGTCTGTTGGCACATCTCATGGCAAATGCCACAGACTTATTTCACAGACACTGTTAGTACATAAGTTCTATTTTCTATAGCAGAAACTTCACATATTGCAGTATGGACTTTTTCCCCTATATAGTTCAACCTTAAATATTAAAAATAATACCATATTATGTAATGGTGCAGCAAAGCAATCGATAGGGCTAACTTCCATTATAACAGCAATTTATTTGACATACAGGAATCATGGAAAGTAAATGAAACAAAATGATTTAAGTCGAAGCGATAAAGGTTAGGTTAGTCCAAAAAGGCAAAATGGCACATATCCATCTAACCTGAACATCATCTTTTAAGATGCATTTTCATTGCAGTCCTACTGTAGTAATATTTATGTTCTGCTTTGCAATACTGACAGACGACTGCAATCTCAGTCACCTTTAATGAGATGTGCTTCCACACAACTGATGTTTTCACCCTTCATTTGGACCCTTGTCCGCCATGTGCCGTCTTCCGTCTGCCATATTGCCAAGTAATTGAGAAATATTTTAAATAATCGAGTTTAAGCACCTAATCGTGATAAAAACTCCAAATGTGGTATGAAATTAACACCAGCGTCGATGCTGCTGGACTGGGAGCAGGGATTCCAGAAGGTAAGACTTAGAGACAAGACAAAGGGCAATTGTAAACCAATGACATATTGTATATACCTACTTTACACGAGAAAAGTAGTGAGCTTTGTGTTTCCTTTATAAAAAATATGTGGAGGGTCCATAATTTGCACATTACAGCTTTTTTTGCATCTATGTATCTACTCCATGCACACCTAATTTCTGTTTCTAAATTTTATTTTACATTTGTTTCAGTACATAACTAAATATTTGTTATTTTTCTTTGTTTGCTGTTGCAATGCCTGAATTTCCCTCTGGGGCTAAGTATGTGTCCATCCATCCAATTGCTGTTTATCTGGATGGGGATACATTAGAGAATAGAGAATGAATAGTTTGGTTAAAACTTGCAAGCTGTTAGGTATTGCACACAAATACATGAAACGTATACTGAAAAGTCTAAGGAGAAAAATATCCAAAAGCCAATGACCGCCATAATTTACTTTTCATGATCCATCCATCTAGGATGTAAACTACACATTTTCAACAACACGGCGTGAACTGGTGTTTTTAGATGTGATGAGATTCTTGGCAACAGATTCACTGGTGTTGTTTCACAACAGCAGCAACAACAATGCAAAACTGTACCTAACAACAGTAACTATTAAATGCAGCCAAACATTATCAGAGATAATACAAGAATTTCAGATCAAAAACAGTGTCATATTAAGAAGTAACCATGGAAAACGACCCGATTGCTGTGTCAATCTACCCCAAGATGGAGCAGGAGAGTCAATGTCCCAATGCGGCATTAGAGGGAGACAAACACGAGTTACCCCAATCGCATGAAAGGCGTTTAACTTTTGCGGAAATTGTGTTCATTTTAAAAATGTATATCTTCCGAGGACGGCCCACATGTACAGGCGGATATGTGAAGTGTGATTTTACACGACTTCAAAATATTTAAAAATTTGCATAGATCATTGCCCGATATGGTAATGAATGCAGATTACGAAGGTAACAGCAGCACAGTTCACGGATAATGTTAAACTGCAGATTTTCATGCACCGGCGAGGTACCGAAATACCCGCTTTGACGCGTCCCTGCACCCCCGCATCTTCCATAAAAACAGGGAATCGCTTCATAGACTCCGGTCAGCCTCTGCAAACATGCCTATGCCCGTAAATCAGCACGGTTCCCTATTTTATTTATCAAACCAGATATGATCCAGCGAATAACATCTATTTTAATCTATATTTTATAGTCGCAAATAAAGGTAGTTGCATGCATGCTGGGCGAAGCACGTCTCTCACGGACACCGGGCTCCGGCTCCCGGCACCCCGAACATGATGGGGGAAGCCGACGGCGCCCGAACAGCGCATGCCAGGCGCATTAAGGCCCGGAATAAAAGGGCGAAACTCCGGTCTCTTGCTCCAGCAAACCCAGTTCAGGGGCGATAGAGACCGTGGAGACTTGATTAAGTTCGAAAAAGAGGAGAGAAGCGAGCTTCCCCGCGATAAGGGGTCTAGCAGAAGCCGGTCACAGTGCATGTAGGCGACCGTTCATCGAAGATGGCGTCCTGCCCCAGATCCCCGGACCCGAGCGACGCAGGTTCCTCTGGGCCGTTAAAACGAGCGGAACCGCGCACCACTTCAAGCGTATCTCAAAAGGCTATGCACAGCTCTCAGCACCCGGGAGGAGGGGGACTGCGCCCTATCGCCGGTGCCGATCCTCGGGGCGCAGGAGCGTGCACCCGCCCGCAGAGTCGCGCACCCGGCCAGCCGCCTGCACCGTGGACAAGAAGAGGATAAGAAGCCGCGGCAGAGGTGCTTAGAAGCAGCCCGCTTACTGCACCGGTGCTGCTTCATGCGTATCGTTAAAATACAAAAAAAGAAGCGTGAGTAGCTGATAAGCAGCGTACAGTGCAGGAAAGCAGAGACGCTTTAAATGCGCGCACGGAGCGGAGCCTCACGGGGTCCCTGGACCTGGGGCGCGCTCGGGGCATGCGGATCAAACAGCCTAAAGATGCGCATGTGGGGTACAACGCGGATGGGAAGCGGCAGTGCTAAGATCAACTCGTTTATGGGACTCTGCCCCCCCGACTCGGCGTGCAGGTCATGTGCATAATGAAACCTCCAGCGAACCCGAATCCTAAACCCCGAACCCGACACCGGAGCGCTCTTGCGCCTGTCCGGCAGGCAGCCGCCGGCGTGCTCTCTCACCCCAAGCCAAGGGCAGCAGCCGGCCAGCAAGAACTATTTAAAAGCGAGCTCCCTTACGTCTGAAGGCGTCCGATTCCGTAGCTCCAAATGAATCCTCTTCTTCATGTCCATGTTGGAGCGGCTGCCCTGCTCTGCTGTACTTTAGGCCGGTGGGGACGCAGTCAGAGCCGCGGGTATCTGAACACGGTAGCCGACTCTCCGACACTGCCAGGGCTCAGCCTAAACTCATTCCGCCCGAGGCGGGAAAGCATGGCTGGATTGGCGTCATCAATGGCCAATCAGAAGCGCCGAAGAGCAACTAAAACACGCCTAGCAGCTCTACAGTGAAGGGACAACAGAAAAAAAACAAGTTCGGTTGACCCGCGAATGCTATGTATTTGTCACATTTGCGATTATTCCCCATTACTAGCTAGTTGATTAATCATTCTGAAAACTGAAGCCAAAAAAAGCAATGGCTAAATTGTGGCTAAATAATAAACAAAAACATTTTGCTTGATATAGCACTTTTGAGCTGTTTTACATTAGATATCATCCTGAGTTCAAATGTCTGACAGCTGAATTATACTTTTCGCTGTAAAAAATAAACACATGAAGGATAATAGACGTAATAAAAAGGGCAATTACATATCTGTTACACAGGCTGTCACATCTCAAGACCAACGATCGTCCTTTTGATGTTAAGTGATCAAAATAAGAAAATAAAAACGTACATCGCAGTTTGGGCGGGGGGTCTTATTGTCCTTTCTGCTTGTCCTACTTTGAAAATTGCGTCCCACCACGTGGCGTTTACAGACGGAGCAAAGGAAGTGTGAAACTGACAGTCAAAACAAACAATGACACGCGTGTTTTATTCCTGTGATCAATGATTTTTAAATCTTACAGGAACCTAATAACTCGACGGTGAAAGCATCCATATAAATTTCTAATTCCACAGAGGACATCAACCAAGCAATCAGAAGAGTTAAACTGTAGTACGGCCGCATATTAAACCCGGCAAGAAGAATAAAGGTACAACGGAAACGCCAACGGTATTAAAATCACTGGCAATTCATCTAAAAACCAAACGTCGAAGGGGACCTCAAACTACTGCGTTTTTACCAAAAGTCAACATTATGCTACCTTAAAATACAAAAAACCTAATATTATAAAACATTATTACAAAGATACAAAACAGCATGTTTCAAAATGGTATGAGAATGCTTGTCATTGTACAGTATCATGTTATGACACTAATGTTTGCGCATTTAAGCAAAACGCATTTCCTCATTGACGTGGATGGCGATTGGCCGCCACTTGCCTGTCCTTGCATTTAAACCCAGTGTGCGCCACCGTGGACCATTTATATGAATGCAGTATCTGTCAAACACCCACAACCGAGGTTTTGTGATATATACACATGAAGGTTATTGTGTTGAACGATGGGTATATAACCAACGTGCATTAAAATGGATTGGGCAGAATATTAACCAATTATATGTCACATTACATGTTCTGCAGAATTAAATGCGAATCAAACATTGAAGCAAAGATCAGCTCCTATGTTAGCATCAGAAACCAACTAGCATTCGGTAAAGAGTCACTATCCAAATGCGCAGATAGTGATGACCACCTCTTCAGGCCAAAGTAAGTCACCCGTAACACCACCATATGTCCGGTTGTTCACAGACCGATTGCCCATTTTCAACCGTTATTTATTAACATATGCATAATATGATGTCCAATAACCATCACTCTAAAGTATAAGCTGTGCTTTGCATAAAGGCAATATGAGGTTTTATACGACTTATATATAACTTGCTTGTCCCACACAAATACATTTTTGCGTACACTAGGCGCCCTCCTGCATGACACCGCCCCAGGAAGCCTACACCACGTGAGCCAGAGTGACAGTCCGATCCGCCAATCGTGTCGCCATATATTAAATTTAACGCGCGCTCACGTGACAGGAATCATCGAATCAAAGCATTTGGACAAAATAAAGAAAACCACTTCCGCTACCCATGAACCGTGAGGCACGTTGAAGGAGAAAAGACGACAAAGTCATCTGACACAGTTTTCGCCATATTAAGTGTTACACAGCACACATATTGAGCAATAAAGCACATTCAGTGTTAATCAAATGCATAAAAAATTAAGTGACATTACCTACTATTCAGGTCATTTCTTTGTGAAGCTCCGCTACCGATTTTAAAGGCACGGAAAGCGAGATCGGCACCTGCATTGCACTTTTATTGTTTTCACAAATGCACCGGTTCGATCTGTTGGCTTGATAGAACCCATTGCATGACGTCTCTTTCGTTTGCTTATAGTTTCTTTTATTTAGTTTCATAACGTCATTTATAGTAGTTGCAGAAAAACGGCTCTTCGTCTGGTATGTCGCCCGCGTCTGCAGGTCTGGTTTGCGTGCAGAGGACCGTTTTCCGCTGGGTGTGTCCCGCTTTCCTGCACTGCTGCAGCTGCTGCAAGCGCCAGACTGCGGGCTGTGTGTGTGTGTGGTGCGCTCATGTACACACAGCACGGCCTCAGGCACGCCACCATGCCATCTCTCTCTCTCTCTCTCTCTCTCTCTCTCTCTCTCTTTCTCTCTTTCTCTAATGCTCAAGATCCTTCTTATCCTATAAAATAAACGAGCAAACATTTAAAAGTAAAAAAAAACGTGGAAGAAACGAACTTTTTAAATGAATGATTTTTATTATATGAAGACTTTTTTGTTACTTGTACACAGGCTATACAGAGAAGTACAGCATCATAATAATACTATAATGAGCAATTGACAAAAATGACAAAATATCAACTTAAAACTGTATAACTGTATGACTATTACACTGTAACTGTAAATTCTCAAAGAATTTCCCCATTGTGGGATTAATAAAGTCTAATCTATCTAATCTATCTATCTAACACCCTGAGACTGCAAATGCATGAAGCAGGGGACACTCTGGATATCACTATGGGCAGTTTATCCGACCATGTTCAGCTGTTTCTCCTGGTGCTGTTGTTGGTTGGGGTGGAGCCTAGCACAGCGGCACCAGGCTGGGGCTCACCCTGGGAGGGACACCAGTCCATCGCAGGCCATATACATACACACACAGACACAGTCATACACTATGGGCAATATAGAGACACCAACACCTATTAACTGCACGTCTTTGCACTACGGGGGGAACCCACCTGAAACAGAGAGAACTTGCAAATTCCACCAGATAGAGCCAGAAATTTATATTTTACATGACAGGTTTCAAATATAAGCAGTGAACTAACCTACACCTTCTCATAAACCAATAATGATTATATTGATTACAATGATAATCTACTTATTCAGTTATCCACTTGTAACATACTTACCAATTGACAACTTTTTTTGGCAGGGAAAGCATTTTTGCACAGTCAATATTTTCTGATCTTTCATATTTTGTATATAAAAGCATTCTCCATCTACTCTTGAGTGACTGCTTTAGAGGCTTCAGAAAGCTTTATGGATCAGGGATGGCGGACCAGGAGTCTCAGAACTCTGTTTGTAATTACCATTACTCAAAACACACTGCTTTCAAGAGCATCTGCAGTTATTGTGATTTATAAAAAAACAGTTGATTTCAGCTTTTAATAGATATGACGTTTGTGCTCGTGTTTCATTGTGTAGTACAGGGCAGTGGAGTATTGAAAGAAATCCACATACACCGCTGGTCCCTGGAAAGAGAATTTGAAAATCATGTTATGTTTGTCTGTCAAAGGTGAACAGCTCCATCTAGTGGCGCACAGTTTAACGGCACGGAGTGACTGCTTGTTCAGTTTTGTACATGAAAGTTTTGTACATCCTCTCCCCTGTGCCGCTATGTTTATGGTTAAAAGTTTGATTTAATATCTTCTGTATATGACATGTACTTGCACTTAGTATGCCTACACATGCACGGTTTGTAGACCTTGTGTTCTTTTGTATTACTAGATTCACCCTCATACAGTATTGTGCACTGTCTACTTACATAAGTCACTGCTCATACACGACTGTGTGTACTTGTTGCAGTGTGGAGCTGGGGGAACGTTATCTGCCTGTATTCCTCTGTATGCCTGGTCTGACAATAATGTCCCACCTTAGTACCATAATACAACCTCAGATGTCAAATTAATCATTCAGACTGCCCATTCACACCTGGATAAACATTAATTAATTAATTAATTCATTCATTCATTCATATTCTATGCCACTCTTATGTAGGGTCAGGGAATACCCCTAGACAGGGCGCCAACCCATCGCAGGGCACACACACCACTCACACATACTGGGACAAATTTGGCAACTGCAATTTACCTTAGTGTGTTTTGGGACTGTAGGTGGAAACCGGAGACCCTGGGAGGTGTGAAACAACGGCACTAACCCAGATAAACAGGCAGAAGAAAAAGCTTGTCAAACACACGTGTAGCAGTCCTCTCTACCACAAGAGGGCGATGCAGTCTTCAGAAAACAAGATTAGGCATATAATGGCACAATTACATTGTTAGCTTTAATAGCTTTATTTAATATCTTTATTATCATGCCTGGATGTGCCAGTGTAGCTTTTTTATTGAATAAAATGAAACCAAAGAGTCCATCTCTGTGGCCATATCTAGATGTAAACCATCTGTCCTCCAACCGTGTGTCCTGGTCAGGGTCACAGTGGCCTGTTTATTGCAGGTCAGATGCATTGTGGGCAGTTTAGAGGCACTGGGTGGTCTGACTGTATGATCTTCCACTATGGGAGAAGTTGGAGGACCTGTGCAGCACAGGGAGACCATGCAAACTCCACACAAAGTGGAGGCGGAATCCAAATTCCAAACTTGATAGCCTCTCAGGCAACTAAGTGAAATCCACATGAAGGACATTCTGAGTCCCCAAGAAAAGCCAGGGTGGGCATCAAATCCACAACCTTGGGGGTTTGAAGTCACAGTGTTACCAACTGGGCCACTGTGCTACACTGGACAGAACTATGACCATATGGGTCTTTAATAAACCAAAAAATCCACATAAGCTGCAGAGGGTTACATTTTTATTGATGGTTACATGCCAGAATAGAGAAAATTGAAATGATTAACAGTAAGATTATAGTGATTCTGTAATAATTCTCAGGAGAATCATAAACAGGAGAATTACAGCTGTACTCAAGCATAATGATCTCACATGTAGTAAGTGATTATTTACCAAATTTAAATTTAGATGACATAAAGGAAAGTTTTATTAATATACAGAATAAGAGTAAAAGAAGAGAAAGGAGAAAGGCAAAAACAATATAAGATTTGCCGACACAAATAAAACACTCTTCATTTTTACAACGTAGTATGTTCCAGTCCAGGAATGACAGACTCAGTTGAGGGCATGATGCTGTGTCTTGCTTATCGCCGCCGTCGCCGCCGTTTCAGCTTGCCTGTGCCACACTCCTCGACGTAACACCCGCACGCCTCGACGTGGACGTAGGAATGCGTGACCTTGCTGCCGTCGGGGCACTGCATCTCCACCTGCCGCTGGCTGCTCTCCAGCTCCCGACAGCAGGAACACGAGTGTGTCATGGAGTTGGCCTCTGCGGAGTACCTGCAGCCGAGGGCACAGAGGAGGGGGTCACTGGGCAGCTGCTGCAAATACTGGTGCTTTTGGGACACAGCGGGAAATCAATAGTGGGGATGTCACCAAAAAAAAAAGGTGACAGTGTGAGACCATGATAACCCATAAGCCTCAGCGCTTGGAAAGTGCAAGCACAACGCCTCTGCAAGATAAACGGGTTTTGGGTAAACTCACATGGAGCTGGTCACACAGGAACCAATACAGGAAGTCATCTCCACTGGAACGGTGGACTGGCATCCTTCATGGACCAGGTGGGTGTTGTTCTTCTGCATTATGCAGTTTTTGCTTGGAGTACCTTGAGGTAGAAAAGACAGTGATGCGTCCTACCAGTTAAGTCAAGCGGTTATGACCTGGATTTTGAGCCAAAAAGCCACAGTGAACTCAAACTTTTGTTATTAGTCCCATTAAATATGACTTTATAAATAGTGTAACCCTGCTGTATGTCAACCCAGCGTAATACTGAAAGCTTGTGAAATTTCAAAAATAAATAATATAAACCCTGAACAAAATAAATATTATTTTAATAACACAACTGTAATAAAAGGTGCCCCAGGGGTTTGAGTTGTGTTGTGCAAGCAGTGCTTGAGGTAAATACTGAGTACTGGCGTCACTTACAGGTTTTGCAGCAGCCGCTGGCGTCCGTTTCCTCGGTGCCCTGGAGTGAAACCACGCAGTGTTTACATTTGTGCTGATTTTCCAACAGTCGTTAATAAAGCAAATATTGTAAAACGTAAGATGCGGTTTGTCACAAGTTCAAAGACATGCAGAGAATCAATATTCTTATCTTTGGCATGACGCGAGTTAAACTTTCCTGTTTTTTTAATAACTTGATCGATTTCTAACATGGCACCAATCGCTAGATCGTAAATGGCCAATATTTTGGGCCATAATCAGAAATTTGCAGTGATGGCCAAATGAAGCTTCATGAACCATTTGCTGTATTTTGTTAACCCTCCTGGAAGGTGCTCTTGGTTTGCTCTTGGTCAACCATAAGTAAATAAGGCCCAAGTGAAAATGAACAGAGTTGCCTTAATTTCAGGAACAGGCAGCTACCTGATACAATGACAACACAGGATATAAGCTGCTGCTGAAATACTTACTTCCTCACAGGTCTCTGGGTAAAATGGAGGACAGATGCTTCTCTCCCCCACCACTACTAGTTGGTCGTCAATTTTTTCACAGTTGTACGTCACACACTTGTCATTTGGTGGGGACCAAGTCTCATTAAGCTGGAAGGAAAAATGGGAGTCACTGTCATACTGGTTTCTAGGGTACAGGATAGTGTGCATTATATTGGGTATTCAGTATTAATTTATTCTGACTGATCTCATAGTAAGCTCTGTAATCCAATGTACATTTTCACATTTGAACAGTGTGCGTACAGTTTTAATGTTCTAGAATTTCAGCATTATAAGATCATGTTAAAAATGTGAGTTAGTGTGAAGGACCCGCTGTTCACCTGAATGGTGTGTGTGGTGTCATCATCCAGCGAGACGATGCAGCTCGTCTGCACGCACTTCCCGCAGCACTGCCCGGCCACATCTTGGTACTCAAAGCCCTGTGAAGATACAGAACTGTTGGCCTTATAATACCCGGAACATGACACTGAGCTGCAGCCAGACAGGAGCAAAGACACACTTGGGGTCCTGAAGGATGAGAGCTGCCATAGAATCACAGCTCTCAGACATTGTAAGAGCACACAGAAAGGCATGCAAGCTGATGCGATTAAACTTCATTAATAAGCAAGATATTCTGATGATTTACAGTAAAGGTCAAACAACCAGATGGCATCTGGACAACATCTAAGTATGATTATATAGATTGGCTAGGTACAAAGGGGCAACATCAATAACTTTATGGGGAATTCTTGAAGATGTGCATGCATTTCAGTGTTAGCCTCAGATGGTAGTTTTCCTGCAAGAATTTAAACAAACATGAAGTGTGACAATGCATTATAGCAACAGCAAAAACTAAATAAAATCTAAACTCACCAAAGAAAGCTATATGGTGTGTCAGATACTGACCAGAAGTACATAAATAAATTCATTAATGGGAAAAATAAATCACGTTCAATATGCTTATTTCAGAATGTATTAATTGAGACATTTATCTAATACCCTGTTTACGCAGTTAAATTATTTTTTGTATATTTAGAATCTGCTATTGCGATGTGTTACAAGGTGACTCACTGGTGTCCAGCTTCTGATGTTTTCATGCATTATTCTAATGAAACAACACGAGTGCTTCCCTCACGCCGGTCTGCTGCAAAGCACCGAGCATCACATGCGCACGGGGCCATTTTAAGGTACCTCCTGACAGAAGTCATCACATTCGATGGGAGAACATTCCACGGCTTTCAGACGAGTCTCGGGATCCACGGCGGAGCTGCAGCTGCAGACCTCACACGTGTCCGTGGGGATTCGGTCACCAATCTAGAGGTGGGGCAAAGCAGAACATGTTCAGTGACCTCAGGGCAAAGAGAGGAAATGCAGAAACGCAGCTTCAGAAAGCGAAGCCCTTGTCTGTGAGGATCAAGCAACATGTTCTTGCTGAAGTGCTTTTTTGTAAATAGCAGGGTAGCCCAAGTTTATCTGACATGGATGGTTCATGATCAGCAGGGGTGTTACTGCGTGGGCCCCCCTAACAGTCACTACAGTAGCCTCCCCCCCTATCCATGTGCGATGTGTTGCCCTGATAGTGAATCATCTGCAGACTCCATATATACAGTGATTTTTGTGTACATACATAGAGTAAAGTTTCATTGATAAATTATGCACTGTAAAACATTACCAACATTAGATACAATCATAATAAGGGATTCTTCCAAGGTATAAATGGTGTCATTAGGTTGGTACTGAGGTTGAGTCTGTAATGTCAGGTAGGCCAAAGGGGGGGCAAGTTAGAAGAGATGAGCTAGAGCAGCGGGTAACATCATGCATAGAACTAAGAAAGTGTTCTGCCTCATCATCGCCAACAGGACTGTACAGTGCAATGGAGTTTTATGAAGTTCATAGGTTGTCACCTGGTATGGTATGCCATTGTAGATGCAGATGTCTGTAGGAACTGTGAGCAAAACAAAATAACAGTTAGAAAGAAGAAAGAGACACTACTCTGGACATTACTACTCAAAAGCACAGCCTATCTTCATTGTCACGCCGACCGCAAACTTTAGTCTTCAGCCAATAAGCATCAGTGATCACCCTGGGCTGAATACTGATTGGATTAGCCAGTTACCTGATTGTTTTGTACCTATGCTGTAATACCAGTTTATAGTGATGATCAAATTAAGCTTTATGGACTGTTTGTTGTATTTTCTGGCCCCACTAGATGGTGGTCTCTGTTCAAAAAAGGTCTCAAAGCATGCCGCACATCAACCCAAGAGCGCCATCTAGTGGGATTAAAAATACTGCAAAGGGTTCATGAAGCCTCCTTTGGCCATCACTACCAGTTTGGCTGCTTTTTGACTTTTGCTGTAAATTCCTGGCTCTTGCCATGTCTTGCATTTGGATTTTCTTGTGCATGACACGAGTTCAAGTTGTATGATTTTGGCATTTGAAATTAAACTGCGGTATGAGTGACACTCATAACTGTATCGGTTCTTAAGTGCTTCATGCAGTTTAAGGAAAACAAACCTGCACTTAACATGCACAAATGGCAGTACCGCTATGATTACAATGAGGTTGGCATTCCCCTGAAAAACACTTAGATAAGACAAACGTTAGAGGAGCTTACCACAGGTGTAGCTAGGGCAACAGCTATCATTTGCGATGGTCACCTGTGTTTGGAATCCCAATGGGCAGGTCTGATTTGCTGCCTGGCAAAGCTTCAGGTCACATTCTGCACAGAAGAGGAGCAACAAGGGAGTGATTTAAAACAAAAAGTCAAGACATGCAATAAACAACCAGAAACCTTTATCAGGTCCCACTTACAAAGAAACTATTCTATTGAGTATAAAAGGACAAAAATGCAAACTGTTCAGGCCATTGGTTAATTGCCTGTCTTTGGGGACAACATACTGTACATATGTAATATATATACAGCGGCGCTGATTAACAGCACTCAAACCATGCATTTGTGTGGGGTTTCTTGTTGGCCACAAACAACCACTACATTAAATATTGAATAAATCTGGGGGGGCAGAAACAGCAAACCCATGCCTGAATATATGATTATTCCCCCGTCATTCACCCAACACAAACTCACCGCATGTATTCTGCGGACAGCAGTCCTGCGTGTCCATCACCACCGCCTGGCCCTCCTTCTCGCAGGTGACGTCTGCAGGGGGCGGGCACTCGGGGGGGCGGCACTGCACGCTCATCGAGTCCCCGTCACACTCGCACTCAAGGCAGCCGCTCTGCCAAGTCTCTCCCGGCTGTAAAGGGAGAAGCGAGAGGGGAGTCATCCTAAACGTCGGAGCGCTGAGAAGCTGGAAGCTGGGGGTCCCGGACCCCCCTGCCGATCCTCACCATCCTGGGCATGCCGTCGGGTCCCGTGCAGCCTGAAGGGACAGAGACACCCTGTAAGACTTCCTTCCAGTCGTGGTGTAAAACTGACAATGCAAGACGATTTTTCTGGACAAGAATTAGCAGCACTGTTGCAATGTCGTCCTTTGACTTGTTATCACGAAGGAAGCCTCACCGCAAGAACTGACGCAGGTGTCGGAGAAAGAGGTGAATAAGACCGTCCCCTTGGGACAGAAGCACCCCTCTTTGGTCACGTTGCTGCTTCCCGGCTGGTTATCTAGAATATTCTGATACTTCTTGTTGTATCTTTGTGGAACACAAACATTTTTGGAACACAAAATCGTATCAGATCATTTTGATGACATATTTTTAAAAGTGCCTACGCAGAAGCAACAATAAGGATTTTATCACATTTTGACCTGTATCTGTTTGATTTATTATTTGTATATTTTAGGAAGAGAAGGTCCTTACTTTGTGTTACATGTGGCCTGTATAACAGGACCACACGGCTGGTAAACCTTTGTGTCTGGGCAGTTGTATTCTACACACAGAAGAGAAATGAACAACGGCTTCAGGCTACAGCTGGGAAAAATTATTTGGAAGTTTAAACAATCTAGTCACAGCGAAAATTGTACATTTAGAGCAATAGTGGACTTTCGTTTTTGTAAAAACTCAAGCCACATCCACCTGCCAGATTAAAAGATCCCACCTACCACACTGGCCATTGGTGATATTCCTCCAGTCAATGCAGATCCCGGCACTGGCACATATAGACGCGTACATCTCCAGGCTGTTGCAGCCAATCGTGTGCTCAGCCATATGACAGACGTCGAATCTGCAGGCCTCGTAAACAGCGTCCACCGGGAATGCTTTGTGGCACTCTTCAAAAATGCTGCATTACAGGAAGATGGGGCCAGGAAACATTTAATAGGAGGAGAAGCTAAACTGCTTAAACATAAGTAAATATAACTAATAGCACTGATAATGTGTCTAACAAGCAACAGCTGTAGCGGAACATAAAGAGATACGGACATTTGTATTTTCACGAGACATAAAATCACAGTATTTTGGCATGACAGACACTCACTCATTATATAGAAATGCACAGATTTTTGGTTTGCAGGCAGTCGTAGAGCTCAGGGGTGCAGTTGTGGGTCTAAGGCTTGTTTTACTTGCAGGTTGTTTGGTTGTTGTAGGTGGAGGTTGAGTTGGAGGCTTGCAGTAGGGTTTGTCTTCGTCAGCATAATACCACTGGGATGCCATATCTGAGCATGACGGGTGGATCTGGCCATTTGGAAGTCGGCAGTCATTAGCCCTGTTGTTGTCACACAGTCCTTCAAACAAATTGTAAAATAAAAAATGAAACAATACAATGTTATAACTTTAGTCGCGACACAGCCTATTCATGAGAATTTTGGGAAAAAATACCAGCTGTATTGCTGTGCCAGTGTTTGAAATGGTAAAACTTAATTTTTTTTTCCCAAAAGAGTAAACAGGAAGAACAAAGTGGTACCATACTACAATGTGTAGACAACATTTACATTTTCCATTATTGAGAAGATGTTTTCATCAAAAGTGATGTACATTTGAGAATGTAGGGTCAGACAGTCTCTGGAGTAATTGGGGCTTAAAGGCCAAACTCAGGGGTCCGACTGTGACATCAATCTGCTGACGCTGACTGTGACATCACTCTGCTGATGCTGACTGTGACATCACTCTGCTGACGCTGACTGTGACATCACTCTGCTGACGCTGACACATGCCACTAAAGGAGTTGCCCACTCAAAGATTAATGTGTAGTGGAAGAGTTTAATCTAATATCTGGAGTAATTCAAGAACAAGTCATTAAAACAGTTATCTGAAAACCTTTCCAACCCCAAGGCCTTGCAATTCATCATTTACCATTATTCTGCCTGGGGGGTGTCCCCCTTGGTAACTTCAATGACCTGGGGTGGGGGGGATTGGGCAATTAGCTAAGGTGTTATTGTATTTCACCCATAATCCCAGGCAGGTTCCCTGCCACAGTTCCATGGCCCAGCACAGTACACTTGTGTCCCACCCATTTACCACGGATCGGGGGTTCAGAATCCCGAGTTCAGATGGTTGACAGCTTTCTAACAGCTCATTGTATTAGGAATATACTAAATGTAAACGAGGATGATTATCACCTGATAAAATCACCTGAATATTGTGTATTGGCTTTGCTTACCACAATGTCCCTCCGTGTTACCAAAGAAGTGGGAATATGCTAATTTCACGCCAAATAGCATGCCACCGAACATGACCTGAGCTTGGATTTCAGGCACTGCAACAGATATCTGGATTCCAGTGTTTGTAATGATGATGTCACCATTTGAGAAAGGTGGGAAAACTGTCTTATTGTTGATCTCCACCTAAAATATAGTATAAAATACAATTAATCGTCAACCTACAGAACAACTCTTGTCATGGCAGCTACTGTGAAGCATTTATCAACATCCAGAATCTAAGTGACAGCATTTAAGATGTGTATGTTTTTTTATGCGTCTTTCACTGATCCACCTTCTGAAATCCTTAAGCATTAATTAGCAATAGGATATGTGATTTGACAGATCTGAATAGTTTCAGTATGACACAGGGAATCATGGGCATCCTTAAGTCCAATAACTCAGGGCTGTATTTTAAGCAGAGCCCTGAGTATTTTAGCCCTGATGCCAATCTTCTTTCAAAAACGAAAAAAGTCAAGCTCCTGCAAAACTTGATGTAGCCCCTGATCTTTTCAATAACTAGAAACTCCCCTGCAGGGGACCAAATGCACGTCACACCACCAGCACTAAGCTATACTGGGATCCACCTCATGTCACTGGTGTTATTCAAAAAATAGTATTTATATTTACCTCAACCTTTGTTGTTTCAGCAGTTCTTTTTGCGGTAAGAGTGACTTCATAAGACTTGTAATACACAGTCAATGACTGAGGGCAGGATAGACCATCATGAGCATTGCAATAGTAGTTATCAATGATGACACGGAAGTTGTACTTTGGAATGATCTCCTGAACTAACACGTATGTGCAATTTTCTTGGAAAGCGTAGTATGTTCCGTCAAACGTCAGATAGTGAGGGTCTCCCCATCCGTAGCATTCACCTGCATATTTACAAGAGTCAAGACAATCATTTAGGCACAAATTTCAAAGGAAATATCTGTATGTAGTTATAGCAAAATATAACTATGACTATGCAACTAATTAATTTTAAATAATTTAATAAAGAATTCTTAAAATCTAAAAATAAACTGAGTAAAGGTAAGATTTTCCAATGAATATTCCAGAACTTACATTGGCACTGATACTGAAAGCAGCATCCAGAGTCATCATAGATCTTAACTGGAGGATAGTTGTTTACACACACAGGTTGAACTGCAGCTGGACACTGGACAGGCTTTGAGGTTGTTTTACCATTAATGCATGTTTGTATGGTGCAATTCCCAGCATTCCAAGATTCTCCATTCTAAAACATTAATAATTTGAACATCAATATAACAATTTGCATTTAGCAGTGTGTTTGCAAGTGTGTGTGTGTGTGTACACACCCACTAACACACACACAATGCAATTTACAATTGTCATATTTACCTTTCTTGGGGGATGAAGGTTGGTACAGTCTGGATTAAATTTTGTGGTTGGGCTGCTGGTACCTTTTGTGGACCTAGTAGTCGAGGACGTATGTGGAGAGACATGGGTTGTGGTAGTATGCTCCGACAGTGTTGTTGATTTAGTTACAGTGGGTGTAGGAACAGGTGTTGATGTACTGGTGTGACAAGGCCTCGCCTGTTTTTGTATGTGACAGTCCGTATCACAGACAGCAGAGAAACACCATCCAGCACCATCAGTCTTGTTGTATATTACTGAACCTATTTGGCAAAAAAAGTATTTCTACATTAAGTCTCACTAAACAGCATCTTATTTTTTTCCAAACATTATTATCAAATTATTCATATTTTTGATCATCAAATGCTGATTACCTGGGCTGAAATTGATCTCGTTATACTTGCAAAAACAGACAGTTGTCTGCAAATTACTGGATGTAGTTTCCACTTTAGCAGTAGTTTTTTCTTGAGGGAAAGTCATATGAGATGAGGTTTGAATGGGCTTATGGGTCATTGGAGTAATAGGTGGTTGTGATGAAGTTCTACTAATGGTAGAAGAAGTAGTTTCTTTTTTTGATGTTGGACTTCTCTTTCCTGTTAATGTGGTCTCAACCACAGTGGAAACTGATGTTGTTTCTACTATCGGCGACGTAGTCTCTGTTGGAGTGGGAGAAACTGATGTTGTTTCAGTTATAGTAGAAGGTATCGCGGTTGAGACAACTGGGGTAACTGTGGGTGTACTTCCTGTTGAAATCAAAGGAGGTGATGTGGTCTCAGAAGTGGAAGCAGTTGTTTCAACAACTACACTTGTAGCAGTAGTTGGCACTGATGAAGTCGTTGATGTGGTAGTCTCCACAAATTCAGTTGGAGTAGTAGTTTCTACTGGAGTTGATGGAGGACTTGTCACCACTTCCGTTGTTGTGGTCATTGCGACAGTGGAAACTGTTGATGCTTCCACTGTAGGGGAGGTAGCCTCTGTTGGACTGGTTGGTACTGGTGTTGTTTCAGTTGTGGTAGAAGGTGTCGCGGTTGAGGCAACTGGGGTAACTGTGGGTGTACTTCCTGTTGAAATCAAAGGGGGTGATGTGGTCTCAGAAGTGGAAGCAGTTGTTTCAACAACTACACTTGTAGTAGTAGATGGCACTGATGAAGTCGTTGATGTGGTAGTCTCCACAATTTCAGTTGGAGAAGTAGTTTCTACTGGAGTTGATGTAGGACTTGTCACCACTTCCGTTGTTGTGGTCATTGCGACAGTGGAAACAGTTGATGTTTCCACTGTAGGGAAGGTAGCCTCTGTTGGACTGGTTGGTACTGGTGTTGTTTCAGTTGTGGTAGAAGGTATCGTGGTTGAAACAACTTGAGTAACTATGGGTGTACTTCCTGTAGAAATCAAAGGGGGTGATGTGGTCTCAGAAGTGGAAGTGGTTGTTTCCACAATTAAGGTGGTGTAAGAAGTGGTTGTTTTTGGGCCTTCAGCAGATGTTGATGCAGTCTGAGATGTTGTGGCAGCAGTGCCAGATGTAGCACATTTATTTTCACAGCATTTGATTCTGATCTCATAATTGAAACAGTGTGGTGGAGTCTGATCTTTGTTTTTGCAAACGAGGCCATTCAGTGGATCGCAGGTTACAGTTTGACCTAAATCTGAAAGAGGAACATCTTCATAACCTGTTGCTCTGCATTGCACTTCATTGATATTTTCACAAATCTTTATTCCATGTTTGACAATGTTCTCAAATGACTCATCATCTTCTCCATCCTCTCCAGATTCAGGATAACTGACATCGATCCAGCTAGACCACTCACAGACATTACAGTCGTATGGCGTAGTGCTAATATATGGCACTGAAGAAGTCACTGTTGAAGTGGTAGTCTCCACTGTTTCAGTTGTAAACAAAGTAGTTTTTTCTGCAGTTGATGGAGGACTTGTCACCACTTCCGTTGTTGTGGTCATTGCGACAGTGGAAACTGTTGATGTTTCCACTGTAGGGAAGGTAGCCTCTGTTGGACTGGTTGGTACTGGTGTTGTTTCAGTTGTGGTAGAAGGTATCGCGGTTGAGACAACTGGGGTAACTGTGGGTGTACTTCCTGTTGAAATCAAAGGGGGTGATGTGGTCTCAGAAGTGGAAGCAGTTGTTTCAACAACTACACTTGTAGTAGTAGATGGCACTGATGAAGTCGTTGATGTGGTAGTCTCCACAATTTCAGTTGGAGAAGTAGTTTCTACTGGAGTTGATGTAGGACTTGTCACCACTTCCGTTGTTGTGGTCATTGCGACAGTGGAAACTGTTGATGTTTCCACTGTAGGGGAGGTAGCCTCTGTTGGACTGGTTGGTACTGGTGTTGTTTCAGTTGTGGTAGAAGGTATCGCGGTTGAAACAACTTGAGTAACTGTGGGTGTACTTCCTGTAGAAATCAAAGGGGGTGATGTGGTCTCAGAAGTGGAAGTGGTTGTTTCCACAATTAAGGTGGTGTAAGAAGTGGTTGTTTTTGGGCCTTCAGCAGATGTTGATGCAGTCTGAGATGTTGTGGCAGCAGTGCCAGATGTAGCACATTTATTTTCACAGCATTTGATTCTGATCTCATAATTGAAACAGTGTGGTGGAGTCTGATCTTTGTTTTTGCAAACGAGGCCATTCAGTGGATCGCAGGTTACAGTTTGACCTAAATCTGAAAGAGGAACATCTTCATAACCTGTTGCTCTGCATTGCACTTCATTGATATTTTCACAAATCTTTATTCCATGTTTGACAATGTTCTCAAATGACTCATCATCTTCTCCATCCTCTCCAGATTCAGGATAACTGACATCGATCCAGCTAGACCACTCACAGACATTACAGTCGTATGGCGTAGTGCTAATATATGGCACTGAAGAAGTCACTGTTGAAGTGGTAGTCTCCACTGTTTCAGTTGTAAACAAAGTAGTTTTTTCTGCAGTTGATGGAGGACTTGTCACCACTTCCGTTGTTGTGGTCATTGCGACAGTGGAAACTGTTGATGTTTCCACTGTAGGGAAGGTAGCCTCTGTTGGACTGGTTGGTACTGGTGTTGTTTCAGTTGTGGTAGAAGGTATCGCGGTTGAGACAACTGGGGTAACTGTGGGTGTACTTCCTGTTGAAATCAAAGGGGGTGATGTGGTCTCAGAAGTGGAAGCAGTTGTTTCAACAACTACACTTGTAGTAGTAGATGGCACTGATGAAGTCGTTGATGTGGTAGTCTCCACAATTTCAGTTGGAGAAGTAGTTTCTACTGGAGTTGATGTAGGACTTGTCACCACTTCCGTTGTTGTGGTCATTGCGACAGTGGAAACTGTTGATGTTTCCACTGTAGGGGAGGTAGCCTCTGTTGGACTGGTTGGTACTGGTGTTGTTTCAGTTGTGGTAGAAGGTATCGCAGTTGAAACAACTTGAGTAACTGTGGGTGTACTTCCTGTAGAAATCAAAGGGGGTGATGTGGTCTCAGAAGTGGAAGTGGTTGTTTCCACAATTAAGGTGGTGTAAGAAGTGGTTGTTTTTGGGCCTTCAGCAGATGTTGATGCAGTCTGAGATGTTGTGGCAGCAGTGCCAGATGTAGCACATTTATTTTCACAGCATTTGATTCTGATCTCATAATTGAAACAGTGTGGTGGAGTCTGATCTTTGTTTTTGCAAACGAGGCCATTCAGTGGATCGCAGGTTACAGTTTGACCTAAATCTGAAAGAGGAACATCTTCATAACCTGTTGCTCTGCATTGCACTTCATTGATATTTTCACAAATCTTTATTCCATGTTTGACAATGTTCTCAAATGACTCATCATCTTCTCCATCCTCTCCAGATTCAGGATAACTGACATCGATCCAGCTAGACCACTCACAGACATTACAGTCGTATGGCGTAGTGCTAATATATGGCACTGAAGAAGTCACTGTTGAAGTGGTAGTCTCCACTGTTTCAGTTGTAAACAAAGTAGTTTTTTCTGCAGTTGATGGAGGACTTGTCACCACTTCCGTTGTTGTGGTCATTGCGACAGTGGAAACTGTTGATGTTTCCACTGTAGGGAAGGTAGCCTCTGTTGGACTGGTTGGTACTGGTGTTGTTTCAGTTGTGGTAGAAGGTATCGCGGTTGAAACAACTTGAGTAACTGTGGGTGTACTTCCTGTTGAAATCAAAGGGGGTGATGTGGTCTCAGAAGTGGAAGCAGTTGTTTCAACAACTACACTTGTAGTAGTAGATGGCACTGATGAAGTCGTTGATGTGGTAGTCTCCACAATTTCAGTTGGAGAAGTAGTTTCTACTGGAGTTGATGTAGGACTTGTCACCTTTTCTGCTGTTGTGGTCATTGCGACAGTGGAAACTGTTGATGTTTCCACTGTAGAGGAGGTAGCCTCTGTTGGACTGGTTGGTACTGGTGTTGTTTCAGTTGTGGTAGAAGGTGTCGCGGTTGAGACAACTGGGGTAACTGTGGGTGTACTTCCTGTTGAAATCAAAGGGGGTGATGTGGTCTCAGAAGTGGAAGCAGTTGTTTCAACAACTACACTTGTAGTAGTAGATGGCACTGATGAAGTCGTTGATGTGGTAGTCTCCACAATTTCAGTTGGAGAAGTAGTTTCTACTGGAGTTGATGTAGGACTTGTCACCACTTCCGTTGTTGTGGTCATTGCGACAGTGGAAACTGTTGATGTTTCCACTGTAGGGGAGGTAGCCTCTGTTGGACTGGTTGGTACTGGTGTTGTTTCAGTTGTGGTAGAAGGTATCGCGGTTGAAACAACTTGAGTAACTGTGGGTGTACTTCCTGTAGAAATCAAAGGGGGTGATGTGGTCTCAGAAGTGGAAGTGGTTGTTTCCACAATTAAGGTGGTGTAAGAAGTGGTTGTTTTTGGGCCTTCAGCAGATGTTGATGCAGTCTGAGATGTTGTGGCAGCAGTGCCAGATGTAGCACATTTATTTTCACAGCACTTGATTCTGATCTCATAATTGAAACAGTGTGGTGGAGTCTGATCTTTGTTTTTGCAAACGAGGCCATTCAGTGGATCGCAGGTTACAGTTTGACCTAAATCTGAAAGAGGAACATCTTCATAACCTGTTGCTCTGCATTGCACTTCATTGATATTTTCACAAATCTTTATTCCATGTTTGACAATGTTCTCAAATGACTCATCATCTTCTCCATCCTCTCCAGATTCAGGATAACTGACATCGATCCAGCTAGACCACTCACAGACATTACAGTCGTATGGCGTAGTGCTAATATATGGCACTGAAGAAGTCACTGTTGAAGTGGTAGTCTCCACTGTTTCAGTTGTAAACAAAGTAGTTTTTTCTGCAGTTGATGGAGGACTTGTCACCACTTCCGTTGTTGTGGTCATTGCGACAGTGGAAACTGTTGATGTTTCCACTGTAGGGAAGGTAGCCTCTGTTGGACTGGTTGGTACTGGTGTTGTTTCAGTTGTGGTAGAAGGTATCGCGGTTGAAACAACTTGAGTAACTGTGGGTGTACTTCCTGTTGAAATCAAAGGGGGTGATGTGGTCTCAGAAGTGGAAGCAGTTGTTTCAACAACTACACTTGTAGTAGTAGATGGCACTGATGAAGTCGTTGATGTGGTAGTCTCCACAATTTCAGTTGGAGAAGTAGTTTCTACTGGAGTTGATGTAGGACTTGTCACCTTTTCTGCTGTTGTGGTCATTGCGACAGTGGAAACTGTTGATGTTTCCACTGTAGAGGAGGTAGCCTCTGTTGGACTGGTTGGTACTGGTGTTGTTTCAGTTGTGGTAGAAGGTGTCGCGGTTGAGACAACTGGGGTAACTGTGGGTGTACTTCCTGTTGAAATCAAAGGGGGTGATGTGGTCTCAGAAGTGGAAGCAGTTGTTTCAACAACTACACTTGTAGTAGTAGATGGCACTGATGAAGTCGTTGATGTGGTAGTCTCCACAATTTCAGTTGGAGAAGTAGTTTCTACTGGAGTTGATGTAGGACTTGTCACCACTTCCGTTGTTGTGGTCATTGCGACAGTGGAAACTGTTGATGTTTCCACTGTAGGGGAGGTAGCCTCTGTTGGACTGGTTGGTACTGGTGTTGTTTCAGTTGTGGTAGAAGGTATCGCGGTTGAAACAACTTGAGTAACTGTGGGTGTACTTCCTGTAGAAATCAAAGGGGGTGATGTGGTCTCAGAAGTGGAAGTGGTTGTTTCCACAATTAAGGTGGTGTAAGAAGTGGTTGTTTTTGGGCCTTCAGCAGATGTTGATGCAGTCTGAGATGTTGTGGCAGCAGTGCCAGATGTAGCACATTTATTTTCACAGCACTTGATTCTGATCTCATAATTGAAACAGTGTGGTGGAGTCTGATCTTTGTTTTTGCAAACGAGGCCATTCAGTGGATCGCAGGTTACAGTTTGACCTAAATCTGAAAGAGGAACATCTTCATAACCTGTTGCTCTGCATTGCACTTCATTGATATTTTCACAAATCTTTATTCCATGTTTGACAATGTTCTCAAATGACTCATCATCTTCTCCATCCTCTCCAGATTCAGGATAACTGACATCGATCCAGCTAGACCACTCACAGACATTACAGTCGTATGGCGTAGTGCTAATATATGGCACTGAAGAAGTCACTGTTGAAGTGGTAGTCTCCACTGTTTCAGTTGTAAACAAAGTAGTTTTTTCTGCAGTTGATGGAGGACTTGTCACCACTTCCGTTGTTGTGGTCATTGCGACAGTGGAAACTGTTGATGTTTCCACTGTAGGGAAGGTAGCCTCTGTTGGACTGGTTGGTACTGGTGTTGTTTCAGTTGTGGTAGAAGGTATCGCGGTTGAAACAACTTGAGTAACTGTGGGTGTACTTCCTGTTGAAATCAAAGGGGGTGATGTGGTCTCAGAAGTGGAAGCAGTTGTTTCAACAACTACACTTGTAGTAGTAGATGGCACTGATGAAGTCGTTGATGTGGTAGTCTCCACAATTTCAGTTGGAGAAGTAGTTTCTACTGGAGTTGATGTAGGACTTGTCACCTTTTCTGCTGTTGTGGTCATTGCGACAGTGGAAACTGTTGATGTTTCCACTGTAGAGGAGGTAGCCTCTGTTGGACTGGTTGGTACTGGTGTTGTTTCAGTTGTGGTAGAAGGTGTCGCGGTTGAGACAACTGGGGTAACTGTGGGTGTACTTCCTGTTGAAATCAAAGGGGGTGATGTGGTCTCAGAAGTGGAAGCAGTTGTTTCAACAACTACACTTGTAGTAGTAGATGGCACTGATGAAGTCGTTGATGTGGTAGTCTCCACAATTTCAGTTGGAGAAGTAGTTTCTACTGGAGTTGATGTAGGACTTGTCACCACTTCCGTTGTTGTGGTCATTGCGACAGTGGAAACTGTTGATGTTTCCACTGTAGGGGAGGTAGCCTCTGTTGGACTGGTTGGTACTGGTGTTGTTTCAGTTGTGGTAGAAGGTATCGCGGTTGAAACAACTTGAGTAACTGTGGGTGTACTTCCTGTAGAAATCAAAGGGGGTGATGTGGTCTCAGAAGTGGAAGTGGTTGTTTCCACAATTAAGGTGGTGTAAGAAGTGGTTGTTTTTGGGCCTTCAGCAGATGTTGATGCAGTCTGAGATGTTGTGGCAGCAGTGCCAGATGTAGCACATTTATTTTCACAGCATTTGATTCTGATCTCATAATTGAAACAGTGTGGTGGAGTCTGATCTTTGTTTTTGCAAACGAGGCCATTCAGTGGATCGCAGGTTACAGTTTGACCTAAATCTGAAAGAGGAACATCTTCATAACCTGTTGCTCTGCATTGCACTTCATTGATATTTTCACAAATCTTTATTCCATGTTTGACAATGTTCTCAAATGACTCATCATCTTCTCCATCCTCTCCAGATTCAGGATAACTGACATCGATCCAGCTAGACCACTCACAGACATTACAGTCGTATGGCGTAGTACTAATATATGGCACTGGAGAAGTCACTGTTGAAGTGGTAGTCTCCACTGTTTCAGTTGTAAACAAAGTAGTTTTTTCTGCAGTTGATGGAGGACTTGTCACCACTTCCGTTGTTGTGGTCATTGCGACAGTGGAAACTGTTGATGTTTCCACTGTAGGGAAGGTAGCCTCTGTTGGACTGGTTGGTACTGGTGTTGTTTCAGTTGTGGTAGAAGGTATCGCGGTTGAAACAACTTGAGTAACTGTGGGTATACTTCCTGTTGAAATCAAAGGGGGTGATGTGGTCTCAGAAGTGGAAGCAGTTGTTTCAACAACTACACTTGTAGTAGTAGATGGCACTGATGAAGTCGTTGATGTGGTAGTCTCCACAATTTCAGTTGGAGAAGTAGTTTCTACTGGAGTTGATGTAGGACTTGTCACCTTTTCTGCTGTTGTGGTCATTGCGACAGTGGAAACTGTTGATGTTTCCATTGTAGGGGAGGTAGCCTCTGTTGGACTCGTTGGTACTGGTGTTGTTTCAGTTGTGGTAGAAGGTATCACGGTTGAGACAACTGGGGTAACTGTGGGTGTACTTCCTGTAGAAATCAAAGAGGGTGATGTGGTCTCAGAAGTGGAAGTGGTTGTTTCCACAATTAAGGTGGTGTAAGAAGTGGTTGTTTTTGGGCCTTCAGCAGATGTTGATGCAGTCTGAGATGTTGTGGCAGCAGTGCCAGATGTAGCACATTTATTTTCACAGCATTTGATTCTGATCTCATAATTGAAACAGTGTGGTGGAGTCTGATCTTTGTTTTTGCAAACGAGGCCATTCAGTGGATCACAGGTTACAGTTTGACCTAAATCTGAAAGAGAAACATCTTCATAACCTGTTGCTCTGCATTGCACTTCATTGATATTTTCACAAATCTTTATTCCATGTTTGACAATGTTCTCAAATGACTCATCATCTTCTCCATCCTCTCCAGATTCAGGATAACTGACATCGATCCAGCTAGACCACTCACAGACATTACAGTCGTATGGCGTAGTGCTAATATATGGCACTGGAGAAGTCACTGTTGAAGTGGTAGTCTCTACTGTTTCAGTTGTAAACAAAGTAGTTTTTTCTGCAGTTGATGGAGGACTTGTCACCACTTCCGTTGTTGTGGTCATTGCGACAGTGGAAACTGTTGATGTTTCCACTGTAGGGGAGGTAGCCTCTGTTGGACTGGTTGGTACTGCTGTTGTTTCAGTTGTGGTAGAAGGTATCGCGGTTGAAACAACTTGAGTAACTGTGGGTGTACTTCCTGTAGAAATCAAAGGGGGTGATGTGGTCTCAGAAGTGGAAGTGGTTGTTTCCACAATTAAGGTGGTGTAAGAAGTGGTTGTTTTTGGGCCTTCAGCAGATGTTGATGCAGTCTGAGATGTTGTGGCAGCAGTGCCAGATGTAGCACATTTATTTTCACAGCATTTGATTCTGATCTCATAATTGAAACAGTGTGGTGTAGTCTGATCTTTGTTTTTGCAAACGAGGCCATTCAGTGGATCGCAGGTTACAGTTTGACCTAAATCTGAAAGAGGAACATCTTCATATCCTGTTGCTCTGCATTGCACTTCATTGACATTTTCACAAATCTTTATTCCATGTTTGACAATGTTCTCCAATGACTCATCATCTTCTCCATCCTCTCCAGATTCAGGATAACTGACATCAATCCAGCTAGACCACTCACAGACATTACAGTCATATGGCGTAGTGCTAATATATGGCACTGAAGTAGTCGTTGTTGAAGTGGTAGTCTCCACTAGTCCTGTTGTGGAGGCAGTTGTTTCTTCTGGTTTTGTTGGCAGACTTGTCACCTTTCCAGTTATTGTGCTTTTTGCCCCAGTGGAAACTGATGTGGTTTCAGGTGTCGGCGATAAAGTCTTTGTTTCAGTTGTGGTCAAAGGTGTTGATGTTGTTTCAGCTGTTAGGGTAGTACCATAAATAAATATATGTGTGAATTTCGTTCTTTGTTGTACATGCATCCATGCACACTGCACACCCATTTCAAAACACGTTGACATTTTAAATATTAAACTTCAGGTTTTCATTTGTTTCCTTTCAATGAAATCATGGTAATCCAAAGTAATATATTGTTATAACCACATGAATAGCATTTTACCATTTTTAGTTATCTGCAGTGTAAATGTTAACTTCGTCATTTAAACAACGTATCCGTATTTATTGTTTATTTGTCGTTATGCTGCGACATGTGGGTAAACCAACTGCTCAGGACCTAAAACTGCTGCAGAGGGCTGTCCAAACAGCCTCAAAAATCATCAGCAGCGATCTCCTCCACCTGAAACCCATCTATGTCTCCCACTGCCAGCAGTTGGGCGAGTCCATCATCAGGGACACCAGCCACCCAGCTCCTATCCTCTTTACACCCCTGCCCTTAGAAAAGCACAACCGGTGTATCTCCATCCATTTCAGTGACAGCTCCTTCCCCCAAGCCATCAGGTCATTAATCATCCGGGACCCTGCATATCCATATCCCCGCTGCATTGTTTTGTGCTGCATTTTATTGCACACTGTATATTCCTATTATGCACTGTATCAGTACTGTCTTCCTCAATGGCTTTTGCACATCTGTCCCCGCTGCATTGTTTTGTGCTGCATTTTATTGCACACTGCATATTCCTATTATGCACTATATCAGTACTGTCTTCCTCAATGGCTTTTGCACATCCATCCCCGATGCACCACCTATTTATTGCATATTTATTGTTCCTCTTCCTATATTGTCTTTTGTCTTGTACTGTCTGGTCTCATATTGAACTGCTGTTTGTCATATTTGTTTACATCATATTGCCAGTATTTGCCCCCCTGCCCAGTTTAGGTGGCTGACTGTATCATATTGTTAAAATAATCATATAGTTATATAACCATTGTTATGATCAGAACTATGGAGATATAAAGGTATTGTTATGATGACAACAGCTATGGAGATATGAAGTCATTCCAATGATCAGAAGTGTCTTCAGCACCAAACTAGGCAGAAACAGCTTAATGTCTGCCACAAAATCTAGTTTTTCTAACAAAAGTTAGAGCCAGTGATACCAGTTTCAAACTAGTGAAGCTAGCTACACTGATACACGCATATTATTTCCTTAAAAACAATCGTAATCTCAGTTATTTTTTCTCAAAAAAGAAAATACCTGTTTATGATGAAGTCATCTATTAAACGGTCCTGTAAACTCACCAGGCGTAGAGAAAGTAAAGACTGTTGTTGGTGTGGTTGTTGTGGGTGCCTGTGTTGTGGTGGTACAGGGATACATATCCCTGTCAATGGTCCCATCTGCTCCGCACACTGCCGTGATGCAGCTCCCGTCCCCGTCCGTCGTGTTGTAAATGGTGGCACCATAAACATAGATGTTCCCCATGTAAACACAGGTGCATGCTGCAAAAAGCACAGGTGGAATTTCTGTGAACCGTGTGGAACATAGAGGCATCATTACATTAATTCCCAAACAAATAAAATTATTACCGTGTACGTCGTAGTGGCAATTTATATTTGGTGACGAACATGTACTTGAAAGAAGAAAAAGTTGTAGTAGTTAGATTTTAATAACAAATAAATTGTGATTCTAATACTAATCCTGCTGTTATCTTGTACATATGGAATAAGATTAAGCATCAATGCATAAAAATGTACCATTTCTGGCAGTTGACTGTGGAAGGAACTGTTTCTCCATTGTTGTAGTGTTTTCCATCTTTATCGTAGCAGCCACATTGTTCCTTATCCACACACTTCATTGAATCTTCATCAAAATATGGCTGGGCAGGTGGGCATTTGGGATAGCAACCTTAAATGATGGCATTAGTCAGGCTATATGTCACAGGTAGGATATATTCCAAGTTGCATTAATTTAGATGTTTGACATTTTTGATGTTTAGTCTTGCTGTGAAGTTTTCTGCCTTTTTTGCAGAAAGCCATTTTCCATAGACTGATTAGATCACATCATACACTCAAACGTTTTTAAAAGCTTGAGATGATAAAATGTTTTTGAATACAGCATAGCCTGACAAGCTATGTAGTTATATGCTGATTTCAGTCAATGACAGTGGCCCTAAATCATCACCTTCCAGGGCAGGGATCAGACTGGAGCACGACCCTGAGGGGTTTCTGCATGTCTTCATACAAGGAGCTCCACATGGCTGGTAGTGCCACTCACACTCTCCAGGTGGGTTGTAGAAATCACAAAATAGAGCTGGGAAAGGAAGGGTGACCCAACATTCGTAAGTCTTCAGATCCACTTGCTTATGGGCGTTATGTCATGTTATGATACTGGAGTATCATAAAGACTTTTGATTTCAGTGGTAACTTACGGCAGATTTGTGGACTCCTCCACGCTACGCAGACACCAGCCTCATTGCAAACCTCTGCGTATGCAGCCACAGCAGTGCAGAAACACTCACAATCTCCTCCCGTATCACAAGCGCACGAGTCTCTTACACAGGCATCGTAGTATGGAGTAGGATCCACCTTATGAGATAAATGAGTATTAATTTACTAAAAAAAAAACATGTCCACATTAACCAGTGATGTTCTGCATATATGTTTTTAAATAAAGCTAAGTCTTACAATGAAATACTTCAGCATGTAAACTAGATTGAAAATGACAACCTGGATTCTATATCCTTATGTACAGAACTTGATCGTCTCTTACCTGAGAGTGACAGGCTGTGAATACTGTGCTTTTGAGGAGGCTGCACTGTTTCTGGGCCCAAGACTGCCTGTATGGATTGGATGTGCAAGGATCTTTGGTAAAATCTGAATCTGGACAACTTGGAGAGGCTTTCCAGCTGTTTCCAAACTCCAGAGGATCAACAACCACTGCGTTGCTTCTGGTGGTGAAGTCATTGTTTTCGTTACCATCATAATTACCGCATACACCACAGACCTGGCCCTGGGAAACAGACATTCACTTACGTAAATTAACTGACCAAACTAGTCCTAATAAACATTCAGCAATGTGGAATATTTCAATTTCAATTAAATACTGTTGAGAGGGACATTTTCACATTTTTCGACAAACCTTAAATGTAGGGCTAAGTTTGATGAACATGCTTGTCTTCTTGTCCCACATAAGAATCAGGCCATTACTGGCTTCAATAACCAGATAAATTCCCATCACACTGATCTGATAGGGCACCTCTTCGCCTGTATCTCTTTGGATAACTTCATAGCTTCCGTCTGTCAGTATGAGCTCATTATTCTGTAAGAATCATGTGTTTAGTGATCATAACAATGCAAAATCATTACATTTTTTCGAACTGACATCCATCATCCTCACCCCAAGGAAGAGCTTGATAGCTTTAGAGCAGGTGGTACCGGTGGTGCCACATGGGATATTCTCAGTGATGACCCGGAAGGTGCCATTTACGTTGTTGCTGCAGTAGTCCTGCAAAAGTATATTTCTCTAATTGAAATTATTGTTTAAAAAATGCCAATATTCAAAACAACATGTTTACGATATAACCTACTAAATATGACAAAATAAACTGAAATGAAGCAGCCCTCCAAATTCTTTCAATCCTATCCTCTGAGACCTACCTGAGTAAGTGTGTATTCACAGTCTCCATTGAAGGTGAACCTTTTCCCGTCAAAAGTCACATAATGGCCGTCCCCGTAGATGGCACAGGTGCCGTGGCACTCGTTATCAGTACACTGCCATTTTGTATCCTTACAAGTACTAGAATAAAAAGGAGATGGTCTAAATATCTATGATTATATTAATTTACAGTAAACTCCTTGTGATATTAAGTAATACACTGTACAATAGAACCATACCAGGTATTGCAGTCAACGTTGACTTTGTCTCCGGGTTGGTATGATTCTCCATTGTGGACACATGGACAGAGCTCCTGCTTTATACAGCCTCCTTTCCCATCAGACACCAATCCAGATGGGCACACACACCCAGACACACACTCCGTGCTTATCTGTGTGGGTCCAGTGTAACGATGGACATGGAGGGATAAAAGTTAATGAAAGTACTGTTAATAATACACAGGGTCATGAGATTACATTGACATGTGTTATCAATGTAGTGATGAGTATTCAACCAACAATATATGTTTATATATATATATATTGTGGTTTTATCACTTGTAACTTACACATTCCATGTTCAGTGTCTGGCAGCTCTGCTGACACTCAGAGCCCTTGGCTCCTGGTCCAGTTTTAGAGCAATCATAGAAGACCATTGGTTCAGTGCAAGCTGAACAGATAAATATTCATTAATTTACTTATCAATCTCTTTAACAAATGTGAGTTCAGAATATTATTGACATTCATATATAATAATTTTTATCACCCATAACTCAGGAGGTGTGGATGCAAAATAAAATGAAAGCAGCAGAACTTTCTGAGAGGTGACTCACATGGTACACTGTCAATTTCTCCTATGCAGCTCAGTTTCCCTTGCTTGCATGTGCTGAAATAAATGATGATTTTAGTCAAAATACAGGACAAAAAATGTCATTTTCCAGTGCTGCCCATGGTCATTGTTTTTTTAATATTATATCCAGCCTTAGAAACTGTTAAATAACATCAATCAATGTATTCTTGAGATCAAGGAGACTTACCACATAATGCCGTCCTTGCTAACAACCTCCCCAGGAGGTACGACAGTGCCCTTAGTGTAGCAGGGACAACTTTCAAGAGGTACACATTTGCCGTCATCATTCATATAGGTTCCGTCAGCACAGGTACAACCATCCACTGCTTCAAAGGTCAGCATGCAGGTGTTATCGGGATTGCTAAAGCAGAGGCAGGTCTGACTGCTGTTCTGTATGCTGTAGGAGTAGACCATGGTGCTGGGGCATTCAGATGAGTATTTTCCTGAGGAGGAGAAAAGTTCTTAGTTAGGCAAGTAAAAAAAATAATAAAACAAGTCACTTGTCAGCTTCCCAGTAAGCTTCCATTCACACCAGTGAAGCACCTACCGCACATGGCGCCTCTCCAGCCAGACAGCTGGATGCCCATAGCAGCACAGGCCTGGACGTAGGAGGAGGCTGCAGCACACATGCAGTCCTCGCTCTTCTCGCAGTTACAGCTGTCGTACATGCAGTTCTGCAGGGGAACAGACACTCACTGTGAATCCTTTTCTAAAGCAGGGGATCTCAAAGTCGGGATGCAGACCAAACCGCAAGTTAATGCAAACCCAGCATCTAATGCACCTTATGAATCAATGTGGTTCACACTAGCAGGAAGACTATTCCATACTCTAACTACACGCTGTGTAGTGAAGTGCATCCTCAAATTTGTTTTAAAATATTCTCCCGCTAATTTCCACTTATGGCCACGAGTTGTAGTATTTAAACTAATATTGAAATAGCCATTTGGCTGAACAGCATCCAGACCCGTTAGAATCTTATAGACCTGGATCATGTCCCCCCTTAGTCTCCTTTGCTCAAGGCTAAACAGATTCAGCTCAGCTAACCTCTCCTCATAAGACATTCCTCTAAGACCAGGAATCATTCTTGTAGCCCTCCGTTGCACCTTTAGCTTACAGCACTTGGTATTCCTAGCCAGTCTCCCAACCAAGTTGGTACCCAAGCCCGGCCCCGCTTAGCTTCTGAGATCAGACAAGATCGGGCACCGTCGGAACAGTATGGCCGTAAGCAAGTGTGTGCTTGATATTTGCCTACAACATATGTAAAGCTAGTTAACAATACACATTGAAATATGTGTTGGATTTCTATTCTACTATCTTATCCATCCATCCATTTCCTGAAACCACTTGTCCTTTTTAGGGTTGCTGGGGGTCTGGGGCCTAAAAGCATAAGGCAGGGACCAACCCAGAAGGGGGCGCCAACCCATTGCAGGGCTCACTCACACACCATTCACTCACACCCTTCATACCTATGGGCAATTTGGACATGCCAATTCTCCTTAGCATGTTCACCTTTGGACTGTGGGAGGAAACCAGAGTACCTGGAGAAAACTCCATGCTGACATGGGGAGAACATGCAAAGTCCACACACACGGAACACTGGTCCCAGGGGTGTGAGGCTGCAGTGATACCCACTGTGCCAACACGCCACCCGTGCTCTGTTATTCTCAAGTGAATTTTCAACTTACAGCTCTGTAAATGTCCGGGTTTATCGCTGCATGGCATGGGGCAAACAGTCCCTCTGGATCTGATAGCATTGAGCACCAATACTGCGCATATTTCTCTGGAGGACACAGCATGACAATAAAAGATAATTCAGAAATTTTTACAGGTTTGGATTATTTACTTGCATTTGATATATTTAATAGAAGTGTTTGCCCAGAATGATGTACATTAGCTTTTGACAAAGCAGGGTTAACTAGTCCCTAGAGCTCCTGGGGATTAAGGGCTTTGCCTGAGGGCTCAATGATGACATCACTCTGCTAACCAGGAGATTTGAACCTGCAACCTTCTGATCACAGGAATAACATCTCCAACCCACTGAGCAACAATGAGTCCCCAGACTATACGCTTTACTGCTTTGGTTAACCAAATAATACTTATGTAGTATTTAAACATTTCATTTGGTGCTGCTGTATGGTCGGCCTATTTTTCAAAAAGTCTATCATAATTCCTGCAAGGTGTGCTGAAACATCATAACATGAATTCTGCAAGAAGTTGCCGGAATGGATACCATTATCCACACTCAGACTGCAGGGGTTTTCATAACTGCTGTGCACATTGGGGCACTGAGCGCGTGTCTTCCAGGTGTTGGCAAAAGCCACAGGCGTGCCCTGCACCAGCCCACAGGTGGTCCTGAAGTCATCAGCCTGGATGCCGTTAAAGTTCCCACACAGTCCTGAAACACCAAGAAAACCAGCATGTCACCATTTAGACACACAGGATTCTCAATGTACTGTAACCTTGGTCTAGAGCAGCTTCTGTGTTGATTTGGATCAAATATCTGAGTATATTTTTCAAACATACCACAAGTCATTCCTTTGTTTTCAGAACTGGCTGTGATGTAGACCTGCATGATCGGAGTGAGTTGAATCTTCAGCTGAAGTCCAAAGGAGGTCTCGATGATGAGGAAGAACGAAGTTGGCATAAAGATGCTCACAGCATCTGAAAAATATACATCCTATTCCTACAGCTGTAGCAAAGACATGGAAATGGTTCAAAAGCTGACTAAAACTGACTGAAAAAAATAAATCAGTACCGCTTTACAATAAGACTGCCCTTAAAATGAGTTTATGAAAGGTTTATATTCAGGTTATTAATTAGGTTGTAACACTTCGTAAATCATCAATAGACAATTATAAACAAGTTATAACAGTTTTTTATCAATAAGTTGCTACTATTTATAAATGACAAAGGGCAGCCTTATTGTAAAGTGCTAACAATATATCTTTCACAGAAATGAAAGCCACCTCCAGTAATTTTGCACACCAGGCAGAAACACGGTATGACAAAAAACAGTAAAAAAGCATATATTTCCTCTAGATGCAGTCAATATTGAAAGTAAGATTTGAATGTAGAATGAGTTGCCGAATATAAAGAGTGTTATTCTAAATCACAAGAGGATACCTGTTAAAAGAGGCAGTTGGGTCTTCATTGTGTTCATGAAGACATTTCCACTCCATTCGACTGTGAATACCTGTGAAACCAGGAAACTTAGCACTGTGAAGGTATGTTACAGTAATAATAGCAGCAAAAAAAAACTCTCATGTGCACATATAAAATTAAAGTAGCACTTTCACTGGATTAGTGACTGTGGATTAGTGACTTTGTTGTAAAGTAACTTTGAACTCTGGAACTATATAAATTACGCAGTATTTAATAATTATTATCATCTTCATCATCATGATCATCATCATCTGGAGTCCCATAAACATTATTACTAAGTGACATGGATAAGATTCTGTGTAGATTTCTCCTTACGGTGGTCCCTCCTGAGATGGCCAGGGTAACGGCTTTGAGGCAGGTCTCAGTGTCGGTCAGCCCGCACTTCACGAGATCCCCCAGCACTGTGAAATTGCTCCCGTGACATGGCTATGGGAGAAGAACAATCAGGCTTTTGAATCAGATCAAACCATTCAAACCCAAAAGCTTTTATTTTCCAAATACAAAAAGTGCAAGTAAATTGCCTTGGTGTAGGTGGAAGCATGATGTGTGTAATACAGAATCAGTATACTAAGGCTGTTTCTCTTACGAGGGCTTTCAGTGTACTGATGACCTGCTGTTAGGGCCCTCATGTTAATTTAGCATTTAATTGTTTGCATATGCCTGTTTAAATTAATAAACTAAATGTAATATTATTTTCAATATTCATTTTATAATAATTCTTAAATTAAAATTAAAGTACTAAACAAAAAATTACTTAATAGCCTGTCAGAATAATCTAACTGCCTCGATTTACCTAAACTATAGTTCAATTTTGCTGTTGTTCTATATTATATCACCTGCCAAACAAAAAATTTACAAAAAATCGAGAATTTACTCCCTCTTAAAGGCCACAAACATTAGCATCACACTTTATTAAATTTTTGTGGTATTTTCCAAAGACGGATTTCACTGTCATTTGCAGATCCAGCTTAAACTGTTTTTTAAGTTTCTAAATTTTTTCAGAAATGTCTGTTATGCGGGAAAGTTTTAAACTTAAATTTTAAAGATTGAAATACAAGCATTAATATGAATCAATTTTCATATTTCTATTAAATATATAAAATGCAAGTAAATAATCAATTCATATTTTGGATATAAATAATTTTACTATGGGAAGAGATGTTTCCACTGAACTGTAATGGCAAATTATTAAATTCTGGAAATTGTTACAAATATTCAAAAAGCTTCTTTATAAGTTTTGTTATACATTGACAAGAATACACAGCAATTTTTTGAAGTCAAGTTGCAATTCTAAAAATATATGCTGTGCCATCAACATTATATCTGCCTGTATAAGTTTCTCAGGAAAATTTGCTGTTCTCATAAGAAAGGTTCTTATATTTTTTTCAACACTATAAATACCACCTTCATACTGACCTTTGTGAGGACATAGGAACAGTCTCCATGGAAGGTGTAGGCTTTGCCATCGTAGGTGGTGATGTGTGAACCTCCGTTCACAGAGCAGGTTTTTGGGCAATCAAGGTCCTGACAGCTCCACTGACCCCCAGAACAGGTACTGACATGACAAATCGAAAATTATATCCACTATCGGTAATCACAGGTAGAAAACAAGAGTTCAGGACAAGGTGAATGTTAAGAGTAGCTCACCATTCTTTGCAGCTGGTTGTGTACGATTCTCCAGGTCTATATTCTTTTCCATTATGGCTGCAGGAACACTGATGAACTGGGATACATCCACCATGTCCGATGTCATCGATAACAGTGCCTGGCAGACAGATGTAATGATATTTAATGACATTTAATAATGAAAATTGAGCAGAACATTACACAACCAACTGAGATACTATACCTCCATTTTGAAGCAGATAATATTTGTCATATCTCAAAGAACGTAAGAATACATCTCAAAAAATCTAAAACCAAAGGATATCAGTTCATTTCCCTGTTGTCAGTGGTTGTCTCTGTGGCAGTTAGAAGTAGAAAGATTAATTTCAATCATACATTTTAGTCAATATCAAGATAAAAGTATGTACCTGGGGGACAGAAGCAGCCATCGGTGCAGTGGTCTTCACACAGCTGGCTCCTGTCTGGGTTCGAGCAGGTGTCAACACAGGGGATTCCACACTCCTGGTACTCCATGTTGGAAGGGCATGACTTTGCTGCAGGACAGAGGACCACAGTCAGACGTGTTGGGTGTTGGGATTTAATTTCTGATGATCTTTTGACTCTGCTCTTAAACTAGTCTATTTAGTAAGTGATGTCCACAAGTCACAATGGCAGCGTGTTTAAGAGTGGCTCTTTGAAGGGTGTTGATTTGGTGCAGTTGAGAATATAATGCTGGATTCTGGGACACGTACGGCAGAACTGGGCTGTCCTCCATTGCTGGGGCTTCCCCCCTGCATGCACACACTGGCGAGAGTACTCTGAAAGGGTGTTGCACAGACAGGAGCTGCTGCTGCCCTTGGGACAGTGGCACATGTCCATCACACAGGCCTTGATGAAGGAGGCAGTGGGAACCAGGTCCTTACAGCTGCTAAAGGCAGGATTGGAGAGGAGCTTCTCACACTCTGGAGTCTGAGCAACAGATTTGAGGAAAACAGGAAAGAAAATTTGGGCGTATGTGCTCATGGTTATTTAAACAGTAGAATGAAAAGAAATTCTACGCAAACAACAAATTTCTGGCTTTTAAAATAGGTCAGTGAATTAAATACCATATCCTTGCAGTCCTTCTGAGATGATTCTGTAAGTTCCTCACACATTTCAGTGGGGTCATTCATCTTCCACATGCTTCCGAAATTATTTGGTGGGAGTTCGATACCTATTGGAGCATTTCACAAGAAAGTGCTTGCTATGGTTCACATGTGTTAGTCCTTTATTAACAAGTATCCATCTTCCAACCCCATTTTAAAAACAAGGACATAGGGGGTTGGGGGGCCTAGAGCCAAGTGCATAGGGCTTAAGGGCATAAAGGTATAGGGCTTAAGGAAATAAGGGCATAGGGTATAAGCATAGGGTAAAAAGAAATATGGCATAAGAGCATAGGGCATAAGGGCATAGAGCATAAAGGCATAGGGGATAAGGGCATAGAGATTAAAGGCATAGGGGATAAGGGCATAGAGCGTAAAGGCATAGGGGATAAGGGCATAGAGCGTAAAGGCATAGGGGATAAGGGCATAGAGCGTAAAGGCATAGGGGATAAGGGCATAGAGCGTAAAGGCATATGGCATAAGGGCATAGAGCGTAAAGGCATAGGGGATAAGGGCATAGAGCGTAAAGGCATAGGGGATAAGGGCATAGAGCGTAAAGGCATAGGGGATAAGGGCATAGAGCGTAAAGGCATAGGGGATAAGGGCATAGAGCGTAAAGGCATAGGGGATAAGGGCATAGAGCGTAAAGGCATAGGGGATAAGGGCATAGAGCGTAAAGGCATATGGCATAAGGGCATAGAGCGTAAAGGCATAGGGGATAAGGGCATAGAGCGTAAAGGCATAGGGGATAAGGGCATAGAGCGTAAAGGCATAGGGGATAAGGGCATAGAGCGTAAAGGCATAGGGGATAAGGGCATAGAGCGTAAAGGCATAGGGGATAAGGGCATAGAGCGTAAAGGCATAGGGGATAAGGGCATAGAGCGTAAAGGCATAGGGGATAAGGGCATAGAGCGTAAAGGCATATGGCATAAGGGCATAGAGCGTAAAGGCATAGGGGATAAGGGCATAGAGCGTAAAGGCATAGGGGATAAGGGCATAGAGCGTAAAGGCATAGGGGATAAGGGCATAGAGCGTAAAGGCATAGGGGATAAGGGCATAGAGCGTAAAGGCATAGGGGATAAGGGCATAGAGCGTAAAGGCATAGGGGATAAGGACGTAGGTGTGAAGCACCAGTGCAACCAATTTCACCATGATGCCACTTCTCTGACATTTCCTTCTAAAAGGAGGACTCACCATTCATAATGAACTCGTCGTAGAGCTGAACACCATTAAAGTCTCCACAGAGCCCACAAGTCTGGTTTCTGTATTTGTTGTCTATCTCCAACTGTGGAACATTATACACATAAAAACTTAGTTGTTAATTATAAATGGCAGCTCACACTAAGCTCTTTATTCTCATAACAGACATTGTCATTTAAAGGCAAATGAATAAAACAAAAAAACATTTATGAGTTTGACAGTTAATGCTTCATATATTTCAATGAAGTCTGCTTCTAGACATTTCATAAAATCTTCTAATGTTTACCTTTCTGTTAACTGCTTACTAGGATTATTTGATTATCAAAAGTCTAGGTAAAACTTGAAAATTCAAGGTTAATATTACAACGTTCTAAATTCCTTTGAGGAACAATGGCTATTACATCCAGAAACAAAAAAAGAATATATGAAATTAGGTGTGTGATTATCAAAGGTTAAATATCTGATGTGGTTTTGGTCTGTTTGGTGCATAAGCATACACAAGCTATTAAGAATATGGGGAAAAAATGGAATAAAATGAGGAACATTAACCTTTTTCAACAAGCAAACCACGAGAAACACACATATAGTAAACACACTATTATTATATAATAGTGCATTAGATATTATCACTAGAATCACCTCACGTACGCAATTTTTGCAATCTTGGTAAGTAGTGACCCAGTTTAATGAACAGCATGTTTTTCTGTGATGGTTAAACATGACGTCATCTCCATGTTTTCCTATGATTAGATAGATTTCTTACGAGGTATGTCAGTATTCCCGAGTTTACAGTAAATGTCTATGGGGGAATGGCTTACCAAAAGAGAGTCGTCTTTGTTCCATATAGCCGTCAGTCCCAGTTTGGCTGTGATCTTCAAATGTGACGCTGTAGCCTCAATGAGAACCCCAGCCTGGCTGAATGGTAGGGTGATGCTGAGGGAGCATAGAAAGCATAAATAGTACAGTAGTAGTATAGTAGTAATTTTCACAAATCTGTCTTTGTTTAAAGGTGAAAAACATACCAAGTTTGGACTTCAATTCGAACATCTACTAGAAGACAGCTTAAGTAGAACAGCCAAATATAAATAACCCTGTATGACTTTTTCTCTCTTTTAAGCTAATACTTCACTTTTCTAATAGGAGTTTTAAGGAACTTTGGAGGACTTTTGTGTGTTTTTTTCCTTTACAGCAAAAATATAGAGTATTACAAGATGATACAATCTCATGTTTGTTCAGTTAAACAAAAATATCGATTCATATTCTAAAGGAAAGTAATTCTCTGGAAAACTATAAACTCACTTGTCCCCGTTGACCTGGACCGAGTCCTTGGTGAGTTCCACCACTGCCCCATCCAGCTTCATGGTGACCTTGCTGATGGTCGGCTCTTCACCCTCCACCTGACGCCTCAGCTGGATGTTGAAGTCCTCATAGGAGCTTTTACAGTGTGAAGTCAGGATGTAGTTACAGCTGGAAGGGAGCTGGAAGACGTCCCCATCGAAGGTTTTGAAGTGGTAGGTCCCCCATGTGCTGCAGACCTGCCCGTTGTGTGCTGGTCTCACTCCTGGAGGACAGAAAACCAGAGGTGCAAATATAGCCATCCTCCTTCCAAACACTTCTCCCAGACAGGGTCAAGGAGCATAAATATGTTTATTCAGGAATGATGAGTAATTAAAATAACATAAATGTATTTATAAAAGCTTCTATGAAAGTGCTTAGTTTCCCTTACCGGCTACCAGCTGTGTCACGGAAGGCATGCCCATCAGCATTGGCGTGTGCCCTAACATTGTGAGGGACATGGTACATGCTATAATAATGCATTTTTCCAATACAGGATGCTACATGATGCTAAAAGGCTTAAACAAAGGAAATCTGATAATATGACAGGAATAATTTCACATTTGCAGTGTAACACTCTTTACTCATATAATAATAATATAAGCCATATTTTAAAAGCTAAGTTATTTATTGATATACATACTGTACACCGTATGTCGTATCTTTATGGTGTGTATAAATATTTGTTCCACACTATCTTTTCTTTGTTGTGTTATGTATGTTATGGCTAAATTTTGTGAAATCAATGCTAATTTTTGTTGTACTCAAGTAACCCAATTGCAGAATGGCAAATAAAAATCACTGATCCTTCAATGATTTACTGATCAGCAGAATGTTAAATACGTTTGTAGATCTTCATCAACTGCACTTCACCTTATTGATATTTCAGGTATATACCAAGAAAGTTTGAAAACCCACCTGTTTCTGCAGTTTGCAGCCCAACAAGCAGCAATAGCAGAACCTGGAGCCAGCTTGGTCTTGCCGTGCCCTTTCCCATGATTCCCTGAGACCCGCAGGATGCTGTTCGCAGGCAATCTGAGCAGCAGACTTACCTTGGCTCATCGTTTTATATCAGCTGTCTTTGAGGAGGGTCCGAGGCGTGGCGAGACAACAAGCTTGCAGGTTCTGCAGCACTACTGATTAACCTATTTCAACAAACACAATTCTGAAGTTGACTAAGTAAACACAAGTGATGATCTCCAATAATCCATCATGAAACATCCTATTTGTCAACTGCGTAAAACAACACTTAGAAAAAGCTTGCAATGTTAATATGTTATAGCAGTAAAATGAACTAAAAAACATTAAGACTTTATTAGGGTCTGTTTATTCTAGGTGTATTGGCTCACAAATAGGCCAATATAAATCTCGTCTGTATTAATATTGATTAACATTTAATAGAATATGCAAAAAGCATTTAAGCAAAAATATAAATACTGAAATCTAGGTGTATTTACAATGTAAGAAATTCCTATACCCAGTCGGTGTCTCAGATGCACAAAATTCAGAAGTGCAAGTGAAATGGGGCCCTATGAAATCTGTTTTAATTTCTCTCAAATTACATTTTATTTTTTTCCAAATTCTCTTTTCTTAATTTATTTTGATCTTTTTCAGATTCTAAATTTCTACAAGTTGCCAAACCAAAAAGACAAGTATAAGGAGACAAAGTTGTAGTAATTTTCACTGCGCCGTATGATGTGTTGTGCTGTGTCTCTATTGCCTGTATCCTCTGTTGTCTTCTTAGAGGCAATTTTTTTCATTTCGGCAGCTTATAGCAACTTAGTTCTGGGATATTCAGGTCATTTGTGGGCAAGTCAATTTAGATTTAAACAAATAAGGCAGGTCATTATTTTGTCTTTAATATCAACAGTTCGAGTCGCAGTCAGGTTGAAAACAAGCATCAGTCCCTCAGGAATGGACCCACGTGTCGTTGTTTCCTGCAGCACAATGGAGACACAATTGGTTGAAAGGTCTGATTATGGGACCATTCCTGTAAATGCTGGAGCTACCTGTTATATGAGCCTTATGGTACGGCAACGTCCTTGTACTCATTTGGCCAGATTTGGCTGTTGCAGAATCCTTCCTATTAAAAAGTCTCTGGCTATGCCTATTGCACGTGTGTTTTATGCTGCCTAGACAATGGTACAATGTGAAAAAATGCGTAGGTTTATTATTAACACAATATCAACAAATTATGTGCAATTTCGCATTTATAAGTAAACACCATTTTCATGCCTTGATTCCATGAAATCATAGGGCCCTATTTAAGCAGATTTTGAATTTTTGTCTCAAAATGTGGTCAGCTGGTCTTTTACCGTCACTGTGACGATCCAGGAACTGCATCCTGAAATTTTGTTAGACTTTCAGGGGAGGACAGACAAGCAGTATCAGGGCCTTTCAGCTATCTCCAGCATCAGTCTCAATGCCAATGACCGGTTTGTCCAAGCTGCATCACTATTTACACATTCCACAGCCGGGCTCTGCAGTTTGTTTGATAAGCTCTAGTAGCTGCTTGCATGCATAATCCCATCTCTTCTGTGTAAATTAACCAAAGCCCTACATGATATACTATGAAGCACACCACGGTAGTTCAGGAGCTAAGATGTAGGAAGTGTGACGTCTTGCCCTTCATGTCCATCTGACCCTCCTGTCTCCTCCCAAGCCTGTTGCTTGTTGCCCCTTGTTAACCTTTGTATTTAAGTGCCTGTTTGTCTCATCAGCCGCAGTCTAGTCATTGACGTTGTTCCTCTTGTATGTCCATGTCCTTCCCTGTACTCACCTCCTTGTTTTAGCCCCTCAAGATCTCATTTGTTTCCCTGCTCCCGCTCAGTTCAATAAACCCCCTTTTGTTCACCAAATGCCTGCCTTCGAGTCCTTTGTCTTGCATCACGTGACAGGAAGAGGTTTAGCATGCGTGGATTTTGTACTGTGATTATTGAGCATTTGCAGTGATGTGATGAGCGATAGTGTTCTTGTGAGTTTTGGGCGCTACCCTTAGATTCTCATACTCCACACAGTCCTAATGACACTGTGTGGGAATCCACCACCAAAGAAACTCAGCACTGCCCCCCCCCCCCCACCCCAGGTCTGTAAGCACAGAAGTAATGGGGGCTGAGTCACTTGTACCAAACACAAATCTCATGGCCACTCTGGACAGGAGAGCCAGCTAAATAAATACCATTAATCACCATTACCAGGTACATTTTAGAGACACCAGTTAGCCTAAATACAAAATAAATAAAATCAAGCTTTCATATATGCACTTATAGTTTATTCATGAATTGATATTTTAAAAATGAAAAGATACAAAGCCAAGGGGATAGGAACAGAAAGTGTAATCGTTAATGGTTGATAGGTTTATGTTAAAGAGAAGAACAGCTTAACATTCATATTATTAATCAAGCATTTATCAAAAAAACATAAATAGAGAACAAATTCAAACAAACACAGTATCGTCGTCAGTGATCTTCAGTCCTGGTCTTCAGGGTTTCTTCAGGATGGAGCTGGACCCCGCTGTCTTGGCGGAACACTCATTCTGAACACAGCCACACTGCTCGATGTTGAGGTAGGTGTAGGTGAACGTGCTCCCGTCGGGGCAGGTCATCTCCACCTGCTTCTCAGTGGTTGTGATTTCTTGACAGCAGGAACATGTGTATTCCATGGTTCTGGATTGCAGTGAGTACCTGACAGAGTGGGAACACGACACATTGGTACGATACGGTTCTGGACCATTGAAATGTGTCAGGCTGCTGTAAACCTGCAATTTCATTCTGGTTTAATAAAGTATCTGTCTGTCTGTTTTTCTACCTATCAACAAAAGAGTTCTCTGAAAATGGATACACTGCACTGAATACATCTGCAGTGCATGTTCCTAACTGCAAAGCCCTATCTTGATTACATGGGAAACAGAAACAGTTTACAAGAGGAAAGCTGAACTGTAGCTCCTTTTGCTGAACCAAAAAGTTATCAGTCAAACTGATACCTGACCATCACACCCGCTAAGAGAATACTCAGTCTATACTCGAGTTCCGCTAAGCTGCTTGCCCTTGGATACTTACACGGAGGAGGTGTCACAGGAGCCTTTGCATGTAGTCAGGATCACTTGGTTACTGGATCGGCAGCCATTGCTGACCAGGTATGTAGAGTTCGTTGTGACATTGCATTTTTGGACACCTGAGAGAATGAAATATGTGAATGATTTAGTGTGGCACATTAGCTCAAGTATGGATGGTGGGTTTTTCACCCACAGTGTTAGATGCATCCATCTTTCAACCACTTCTCCTGGAAAGAGTCACTCCCACAGTGCCCACCAGCACGCCCAGCGTAGAGTTTTCTGGGACCCCACACCTCAGAGCTAGCTGGTCAGCAGAACATGCTGCTTCAGTAGCTCCTACAAAACACCTTTATTGAATCTTTAGTGCAGTGGCTCTTTGTGGCCAGCTCACCACCACACATGTGCATGGTTTGAGTGGTGGGACCCCTGCCCAAGCCACCCCCGAGCTAGATACAGGAGTGGGTAGTTTTTCTGTGGATACTTACAGGTGGGGCAGCATCCATCTGCACCTGTTTTCACCGTACCCTGTTGGTGTGAAGTGGCAAGAAGGAACATATGTTGACATCATTGAAGACCAAACTTGCAAATTTGTCAGCACTCTCAGCATGACTTAATGTCTGCAAAACAGTGCATCTTATGACTATCTCACTGTGACTTATAATATGAGATGCTGTTTTCTTTACACAGCCTTGGTTGCATGGTGATTCAGGTATACTTGGTATTGAAGTAGCAGTTGTTTTATCACGGTAAATTCTAGATATTGTACACATCAGCTGGGCAGGTGTGAATGACATCGGACAGTGTGTCTCCCTGCAGCTTGCGCTCACTCACAGGAATGCAGCTGGCGGGGTTGAAGAAAGGACAGATCTTTATGTATTCCGTGGTGATGAACTGGTTGCCAATCTTTGCACACTCATATTTTATGCAGGGATCGTTGGGGGCTGTCCAGACCGTGCCAGGCTGCGGGATACCAAGGAAGTCATTAGTGAAGTCATAGGATGACCCCAAAAGCGACCCAAGTCACTTTATATGCTTTGGCCAAGCAGTTACAGTGCAGTTGGTACCAGTGCAGATAGTACCTTAGATGTTCTCAGGTAGAGTAGTCGAGTTCACTACCTAAGCAACTTTCTTGCTCTGTGGATCTCTCACCTGAACAATGTGCACAGTTTGACTTGGCAAATGGACGATGCAGCTGGTCTGAACACACGTTCCACAGCACTGGCCTGCCACATCTTGGTACTCATAACCCTGCAGAGAGGAGAAAGGCCATCCTCAAGAACCTGCATGAACCTGGTGAAGACTCTGCACCATCAGGTGTTGACCTAGACAGATTTGAGTTTTCCACGCTGACACTGAGCTAAATCTGTAATGAAATTATGACATGCATGGGATGCATATCATTATTAGAATGTGAAAACAAAGAAGGCAACATACCTCAGGACAGTGGAGATCACAGACTTTTGGCGTACATTCGATGACATGCAGCTTGGTGTTGGGATCCACTGTACTGGTGCCACAGACACAGTCCACACACGGGCCCTCGGGCACACTGTCCCCAGGCTGGAGAGAAGCATGGCACCCGTGCATTTAGAAGCATGAAAAGGCCTTCCAGGGCCCATTCTGAGGCATGTAGCCACACCAGCATCGGCGCCAGAACAAATTCGACACCCTCCCTTTCCTGAGGGCCCACTGGGGTGGGGGAAGTGGTAAGAGTGAGGGTGAGGGGCGGTAACAGTTGTTGGGGGGTGGGGTGCCTCTGCTCTTACCTGGTATGGTGTGTTATTGAAGACGCAGACTCCCATTGGTACTATGGAGAAACAGAGAGATTTCCAGGGTATTACAGTGTGTTTTACCACTGATGACTACATTTCAAATACACTTATGATGAGTTTAAACCTTCACCTAAACTGCTAAATTACTACTGGAGTTTGTTTTGACCATATCGATTTCCATGTATATGTTTCAGAAGTAAATATGACAAATGACAAGAACTAAAGCATCAAGGACCCCCCCCCCTACCAATTACTATTATGCTATACAGTACATGTGCTTGTTTGTTTGCCATGTATCTATTTTTCAACAGAAACTTTTGATTCTAATTCAAATTTGTTACATCATCAACTATTTTATAACCTTGCTTGTTTATTTTAATAAGTATATTTGTATTTGTTAAGAGCCTGTTTACAAAATAATTTTTAAATGATTAAAAATGATTATAATTCTTTTGATATGACTGTTTGGCATTTTTTGTACTCAAATGAAAAGTCCCCATCAGTTTTCGAGGTGGACGACACTTCAGTTGTTCTGGAGCAGCTTAGTGTCCCTCACTGAGATGAGATAAAACTTCCTTAACCTCCAAGCTGACGTTTCCAGCAAACACCCACCGAATAAACTCACCACAAAAGTAAATAGGGCAACAGGGTCCCATGATTATCTCTTTTGTGAATCCAACGTCACAGGTGAAGTTTTTCAGTGAACAGAGGCTCGAGTTACATGCTGTTGAGACAGAATACAGGTTTAATAACTAGTGTGTTTGTATGTGGCACCCGGGGCATGTTTCACCTGTAAGGCGAAGGTGCGTCAGACCACCATTCGAGCAGCATTTCCACATCTCACTCACCGCATTTTGCTTTGGGACAGCAGTCGACTTCTTCGGTGACCAGCACCTGGCCCTCCTGGTTGCAGTGTAGCGGGGGCTGGTACGGGCACTCCATCGGCTCACAGTCGATGGTCAGAGTGTTATTGAGACACTCGCACGTGTCACAACCGATGGTCCAGACTGAACCAGCCTGAGAAAGAAAAACAGCCTGTGACTCCAGAGATCAGTTGGTGTATTTGAAGCCTAAAAAGCAGGGGCGTGAAACCTATTCAGCAGCCGCCTAGAGCACGGGTATCAAACTCTGCACATTTTTGGGTTTCCCCTCATTTAACACACCTGATTCAACTCCTTGTGTTAATTACCACGTCGATCTTGAGCTGAATCATTTGTGGTGGAATGGGGAACTAAGCTACACGGGGCTCCGGCCCCCAGGACTGCAGTTTGACACCCCTGGCCTAGAGCATCGTCCTATGAGCGACTGCTAACTTAGTAACTGTGGCTCAGCATCTGTGATCAGAAGGTTGCCGATTCAAACCCAGCCTCAGCAGAATAGTCATATGCCTGTGGGCACTTCAGCAAGGCCCCTAACCCACATCTTCATGGATCCTTCACTGTGATCCCTAAGCTTGCCCTCACCTGTGTGTGTGTGTGTCTGTCTGTCTCTCTGTCTGTCTCTCTGTCTGTCTGTCTCTTTGTCTGTCTGTCTGTCTCTCTGTCTCAGGAAGTGCACGATGGTGCTGGCAAAAAGAGAATTTCCCCAAAGACAGATGTCAATTCAGACCTCAAACAGATTGGTCGAGAAAAATCTAGCCACAACTCAACTGAAAACTTGGAAAACGACAAAACAAAACAGACCTGCTAAACTGATCAGATCGAGATGCGTCTTTGATGTGCTGAAACTAAGGCAAACGGACCTACTCGGATTCTCTTGCAGTACCTCTCCACCAAGTTCGACGTGCGAAAGTTGTGTTCCATGTGAATTTTTTGTGCTTTATCTATAGTACATTTAGTGCATAAAGGAAAGCAAGTCATCCTCTGGAGACAGGCAGTTGTAAAGAGAACACCAACGGACGATGGTGGCACAGGGGGGCAGGGGTGGTACTGCCTTGAAGAACTGCTCTTACCTCCTTCCATTGTCCATTGGGTAACATGCAAACGTCTGAAAAAAAAAAACAATCACAAGCAGTGAGAGGCAGGGAGAAAATGCTTGCTTGCATATAGTGCTGTTTAACTGTGTATCTTGTTATATCAATACATTGTTATGCATGCCTAGTGGTAAGCAAATGTTAGCACAGTCATGGTCTTGGAGTGAGATGTTGCATAGATTAAGTTGGGGTTGAATGTGTATTATAAACCGACAGTCAGTGAGCTAAGAATATGTAGTTAGGATTCTATCTAGTTTGATCGCCAGGACAACTGAAAGTCAGTCCATTGCTTGCTGATGTCTTGTTTAATAAAACCCAGTAAGCTGGTCCTGAAAACTCATTGGCTGGTTGGACTCTCAGGCATTTGTGGGTGGCACTAGCAGGAAATATCCAGAGGAGAGGGATACTCTTACGTTTGTGGTCATTTGTGGTTGGGAACGGTGGTCTTTTCAGTTTGGCCCATAGAGTGTCAATGCATATTTTTTGTTAGTAAGGACGGCCATAAGTAAGTACGGCCCACAGAAACTGGGCAAAAATAACACTCACCGCAGCTCTTCATGCAGACGTCAGACTTGGGGCTCATAAGTGTTGAACCAGGAGGGCAATAGCACCCCTCACCAAACATATTTCTTATAATGCTGTACTCGTTTTTGGATGAAAAGAACATCTTGTTGTACCTACGGGATGAGATAAGGGTCAGAAAGGATTGATGCAACAAAGGTCAATTTAGGTAGAAATAAATACAAAGAGCCTTGTGTCCGTAGCCTCCAGAATAGGCTCCAGAACCTGTGCGAGAACAGGACAAGCGGTTACAGAAAATGGATGGATGGATGTATGGATGGATGGATGGATGGGTAGATGAATACAACAAAGAATAATATAAGCAAACGTGGGCAATAAATACGTAAAGAAAAGACTAAATTAAATAAGAAAGTAAGAACGTTGCAAACGAGGTACCGCTTTGGTAAGTACAGTAAAAAAAAAAGCCTGCAAATAGCATATGTACATTAAAATGTCCGTTCATGGCACAAGTGACTTTAGAAGAGGCAACATTGTACAGCTGCATGACAGTTAATAAGAAGGACCATCTGAAAATCCATAAAGAAATTCTATTTTATAGTAGTGTTATATATTATAATATATATGCCTCTTCTCAGAACAGTGTTATCGGTGCAGTCATACCTGAGATTGCAGGTTGGTTCCACCAGGGGGCCACACGGCTCATAGACTTTGGGAGCCTGGCATTTGTAGGCTGAGATGACGGAAACAGTTAAAAAATTGAGCGGTCATATGTAATGCTTAAAAAGTAATCCCTCCCCAGTCGTGGTGAGCCGTGTTCTTACCGCATACTCCTTGGGTTTGGTTCCTCCAATCTACGCAGATTCCCGCAGCTGCGCACAGCGATGCATACATCTGCAACGTGCTGCAGCCAATGGGCACCGGCATGTGACACACGTCGAACGAACAGCCCTCATAATATGGCTCATACGGGATGACCTTGTGGCATTTTTCAAAGACTCTGAAAGGAAACAAATTTTTCCATTGAGAAACTTCATTTTTATGACATTTATCCTTGACGGCCACATTACTGGACAGTGATCGATGTCTTACTTGGATTTCAGCAGTTCGCAGATGGTCCGATTACAGACCGGTGGGTGTGGCGGGGGTGTGGGGTTCACTGGTGGGGGGCACGTCTCGTTATCATGGACTTTCCAGTGGTTTGCCATTTTGGGGCAAGAGGAAATGACCGTGCCATTCGGCAGGAGGCAGTCGTCGGTCCGGTTGTTGTCGCATGTCCCTTAGGAGTAATGAAGAGAAACATATTACATCATATTTTAATTCACTTGGCTGCTGTCTTCAGGCCACTTTTAGAAGACATGGAATGCAGCTCACTGAACTATTTGTGGAAGCTCCTCAAATGAAAATGAATAGAACACAGTGCCAATGTGCAGATCATGTTGGCCAGTGTCTACGTTAAAATGATTGCTCGACAAGAACTGAGATGGCCATTGATGACCTTATACACATACACAATATGTATAGTCTTTTTGTTGTGTTATGTATTAATGTATGTAATTGTTACTGTACAAATTTTGTAATGGTACTAACTGAAGCTGCTACTAAATTTTGTCGTACTTCTGTAACCGACTTGCACAATGACAAATAAAAATTGTTGATTTGAGATGAATAAGAACTCATATGAAACCGCACCCTAGTTCTAACTGTTCTGGATTGTTTTTTCACGGTGAAAATTTCGGACTTACCACACTGTCCCTCTGTGTTGTTAAAGAATTTGGAGTATGGAAGATCAATGCTAAACATGAGGCCTCTGAAGGAGACCCAAGCGTTGATGTCTGGTATGTACAACAAGGTGTCAATTCCATTATCTGTGATGCTGAAGTCACTGTTCTTATAAGCTGGGAAGATTTGCTTGTTGTTGATATAGACCTGCAAGTTGTAGGAAACACCAGTGAAGAACTTCAGTTTTTAAAAACAGCTTTACTGAAATCAGTATTTAGATTGCTCCAAAATGTATGTAGGTTTACATTATAGTGGGTTATGTAAGTTAAAGATGGTAATAGGGTTTTCACATGGCACATAAAATAAATGAAAAGTTACCAGATTTTTGAAAATTCCATTGATGTCCTTTTGTGTCATCATAATCTCGTAAGATTTGTAATACACAGTAAGAGATTGGGGACAGGAGAGATGGTCTGGGGCATCACAATAGTAGTTTTGAATGATAACACTGAAGTTGTATTTTGGGTAAATCTCTTTGACTAGTACGTATGAACAGTTTCCTTGGAAGGGGTAGTATGTACCATCAAAAGTGATGTAATGAGGGTCACCCCACCCAGAGCAGAGACCTAAAAAGTAAGGGAAATGTTTTCAACAAACAAACTACAATTTCCATTAAAACATATGTACTTTATGTATGAGTCTTAATTAAATTATCAGAATTTAATGTTTCTCTACATGTCTCACAAATCAGCAATAATGTAATCTTTAAGAAGCTTGCAGCTCCATGCTACGGGTTTAATAAAACATTTTTGATATGCTACATCTTAATACCACATTTTAAAATGTAAACTACTGAATTTCAGTTTCAGCCATGTGTTTTTGAACATCATTATGTCTTTTAAAAGCCTATAAGTGAAAATGGAACTTTTAAATAAAATATTTGGTAATAAATTTAAAATTCACTATAAAATTGAAATCAGTGGTCTATACTGTATATACCTGCATATATGAACCTGCATTTGGAATTCAGCTAGATACGCTGTAAAATTTGTTTGTCTGCATGCAATATACAGAATCCAGCATAAATGTGACTTCTGGGAAGGTACAGTGAAAAAAAAAACATTTACTCAGCACTCATGGTAAAAACATATGACCGGACTTACATCTGCATTCCTCCTGAAAGCAACATCCAGAATCATCATAGACTTTAACTGGACTATAACCATTGACGCACACAGGTGTCTTTGTAGGTTTACATTGCGTTTTGGTCACAATTATAGAGCCATTGAGACAAGTATTCGTGCTGCAGTTACCACTACGCCATGATTCACCATTCTGGAAAAAAAAGAGAACATCTTGTAGCTGAATTGTAATGGTGGGCATACACACAATTCAACTTAGTGGTGCAATTAATTTGATTTATAAGCATTTACTAACATTCGCATTACCTTTCGGGGTGGGTATGTATTGAGACAATTAAGCTTAGGCACTGTAGTGGGTGACGTTGGACTGGATGTGACAGCAGTGCTACAAGGTGCAAAATGCTTTACAATTCCACATGTTTCAGTACAAAAAGCCCTAAAACACCACCCATCGTGATCTGTCACATTGTAGAGCGGCATGCCTGAAAAGAAAAATAAAGAAGGAAGGAAAATTAAAGTGACAGTGCTGCTTAAAGGATGAGTTAACTAAGTACAACAATATAAAATATTTTAGCTCTTACCAGGTTTAATTTGAGTTCCATTAAACCAGCAGACACAAGGAGTGCTGATTTGTGAGGCAGCATGGGGAGATGTAGGTGTTGGTCCTGTAATGATGGGAAAAGGTGTGCTGGTGGAGGTTGACTGAGGAGTAGTTGTTACTAATGTAGTTGTTGGGGTTGTTGTGGTAGTTGTGGAGGTTGTAGTAGAGGAAGTGGTGGTTGTTGTAGGGGTGGTTGTAGTTGTTGTTGTTGTAGGGCTGGTTGTAGTTGTTGGTGTAGTTGTACTTCCACACGGAACACAACATTTCACAATAATTTCATAATCTAAGCATTGTTGCTGGACACCTTGGTTTTTGTTGAGGCAGATCAGTCCGACATCAGAGTTGCAAATCACATCTTGACCTAACTCTGACAATGGAAGCAATGGATATTCTTTAGCTCTGCATTCAACTTTCAATGGATATTCACAAATAATTCCTGTAGAAGCAATGATCTTTTGAATGGATTCACTATCTCCACCATCGGGGCCAGTTGTGGGCTGACCAGCATTAATCCATCCAGACGAGTGACAGGTTTCTCCATTGATGCAGCCTTGAATGGTTGATGGTGGTGTCGGTGTTTGAGTGGTGGTAGATGTTGTTGTTTTAGGGGTGGTGGTGGTTGTAGTTGTTGTTGGTGTAGTTGTGGAGGTTGTGGTTGTTGTTGTAGGGCTGGTTGTAGTTGTTGGGGTAGTGGTTGTTGTTGTATGGCTGGTTGTAGTTGTTGTTGTTGTTGTAGGGCTGGTTGTAGTTGTTGGTGTAGTTGTACTTCCACACGGAACACAACATTTCACAATAATTTCATAATCTAAGCATTGTTGCTGGACACCTTGGTTTTTGTTGAGGCAGATCAGTCCGACATCAGAGTTGCAAATCACATCTTGACCTAACTCTGACAATGGAAGAAATGGATATTCTTTAGCTCTGCATTCAACTTTCAATGGATAATCACAAATAATTCCTGTAGAAGCAATGATCTTTTGAATGGATTCACTATCTCCACCATCGGGGCCAGTTGTGGGCTGACCAGCATTAATCCATCCAGACGAGTGACAGGTTTCTCCATTGATGCAGCCTTGAGTGGTTGATGGTGGTGTCGGTGTTTGAGTGGTGGTAGATGTTGTTGTTGTAGGGGTGGTGGTGGTTGTAGTTGTTGTTGGTGTAGTTGTGGAGGTTGTGGTTGTTGTTGTAGGGCTGGTTGTAGTTGTTGGGGTAGTGGTTGTTGTTGTACGGCTGGTTGTAGTTGTTGGTGTAGTTGTACTTCCACACGGAATACAACATTTCACAATAATTTCATAATCTAAACATTGTTGCTGGACACCTTGGTTTTTGTTGAGGCAGATCAGTCCGACATCAGAGTTGCAAATCACATCTTGACCTAACTCTGACAATGGAAGAAATGGATATTCTTTAGCTCTGCATTCAACTTTCAATGGATAATCACAAATAATTCCTGTAGAAGCAATGATCTTTTGAATGGATTCACTATCTCCACCATCGGGGCCAGTTGTGGGCTGACCAGCATTAATCCATCCAGACGAGTGACAGGTTTCTCCATTGATGCAGCCTTGAGTGGTTGATGGTGGTGTCGGTGTTTGAGTGGTGGTAGATGTTGTTGTTGTAGGGGTGGTGGTGGTTGTAGTTGTTGTTGGTGTAGTTGTGGAGGTTGTGGTTGTTGTTGTAGGGCTGGTTGTAGTTGTTGGGGTAGTGGTTGTTGTTGTAGGGCTGGTTGTAGTTGTTGGTGTAGTTGTACTTCCACACGGAATACAACATTTCACAATAATTTCATAATCTAAGCATTGTTGCTGGACACCTTGGTTTTTGTTGAGGCAGATCAGTCCGACATCAGAGTTGCAAATCACATCTTGACCTAACTCTGACAATGGAAGAAATGGATATTCTTTAGCTCTGCATTCAACTTTCAATGGATAATCACAAATAATTCCTGTAGAAGCAATGATCTTTTGAATGGATTCACTATCTCCACCATCGGGGCCAGTTGTGGGCTGACCAGCATTAATCCATCCAGACGAGTGACAGGTTTCTCCATTGATGCAGCCTTGAGTGGTTGATGGTGGTGTCGGTGTTTGAGTGGTGGTAGATGTTGTTGTTGTAGGGGTGGTGGTGGTTGTAGTTGTTGTTGGTGTAGTTGTGGAGGTTGTGGTTGTTGTTGTAGGGCTGGTTGTAGTTGTTGGGGTAGTGGTTGTTGTTGTACGGCTGGTTGTAGTTGTTGGTGTAGTTGTACTTCCACACGGAATACAACATTTCACAATAATTTCATAATCTAAACATTGTTGCTGGACACCTTGGTTTTTGTTGAGGCAGATCAGTCCGACATCAGAGTTGCAAATCACATCTTGACCTAACTCTGACAATGGAAGAAATGGATATTCTTTAGCTCTGCATTCAACTTTCAATGGATAATCACAAATAATTCCTGTAGAAGCAATGATCTTTTGAATGGATTCACTATCTCCACCATCGGGGCCAGTTGTGGGCTGACCAGCATTAATCCATCCAGACGAGTGACAGGTTTCTCCATTGATGCAGCCTTGAGTGGTTGATGGTGGTGTCGGTGTTTGAGTGGTGGTAGATGTTGTTGTTGTAGGGGTGGTGGTGGTTGTAGTTGTTGTTGGTGTAGTTGTGGAGGTTGTGGTTGTTGTTGTAGGGCTGGTTGTAGTTGTTGGGGTAGTGGTTGTTGTTGTAGGGCTGGTTGTAGTTGTTGGTGTAGTTGTACTTCCACACGGAATACAACATTTCACAATAATTTCATAATCTAAGCATTGTTGCTGGACACCTTGGTTTTTGTTGAGGCAGATCAGTCCGACATCAGAATTGCAAATCACATCTTGACCTAACTCTGACAATGGAAGCAATGGATATTCTTTAGCTCTGCATTCAACTTTCAATGGATAATCACAAATAATTCCTGTAGAAGCAATGATCCTTTGAATGGATTCACTATCTCCACCATCGGGGCCAGTTGTGGGCTGACCAGCATTAATCCATCCAGACGAGTGACAGGTTTCTCCATTGATGCAGCCTTGAGTGGTTGATGGTGGTGTCGGTGTTTGAGTGGTGGTAGATGTTGTTGTTGTAGGGGTGGTGGTGGTTGTAGTTGTTGTTGGTGTAGTTGTGGAGGTTGTGGTTGTTGTTGTAGGGCTGGTTGTAGTTGTTGGGGTAGTGGTTGTTGTTGTAGGGCTGGTTGTAGTTGTTGGTGTAGTTGTACTTCCACACGGAATACAACATTTCACAATAATTTCATAATCTAAGCATTGTTGCTGGACACCTTGGTTTTTGTTGAGGCAGATCAGTCCGACATCAGAATTGCAAATCACATCTTGACCTAACTCTGACAATGGAAGAAATGGATATTCTTTAGCTCTGCATTCAACTTTCAATGGATAATCACAAATAATTCCTGTAGAAGCAATGATCTTTTGAATGGATTCACTATCTCCACCATCGGGGCCAGTTGTGGGCTGACCAGCATTAATCCATCCAGACGAGTGACAGGTTTCTCCATTGATGCAGCCTTGAGTGGTTGATGGTGGTGTCGCTGTTTGAGTGGTGGTAGATGTTGTTGTTGTAGGGGTGGTGGTGGTTGTAGTTGTTGTTGGTGTAGTTGTGGAGGTTGTGGTTGTTGTTGTAGGGCTGGTTGTAGTTGTTGGGGTAGTGGTTGTTGTTGTAGGGCTGGTTGTAGTTGTTGGTGTAGTTGTACTTCCACACGGAATACAACATTTCACAATAATTTCATAATCTAAGCATTGTTGCTGGACACCTTGGTTTTTGTTGAGGCAGATCAGTCCGACATCAGAATTGCAAATCACATCTTGACCTAACTCTGACAATGGAAGAAATGGATATTCTTTAGCTCTGCATTCAACTTTCAATGGATAATCACAAATAATTCCTGTAGAAGCAATGATCTTTTGAATGGATTCACTATCTCCACCATCGGGGCCAGTTGTGGGCTGACCAGCATTAATCCATCCAGACGAGTGACAGGTTTCTCCATTGATGCAGCCTTGAGTGGTTGATGGTGGTGTCGGTGTTTGAGTGGTGGTAGATGTTGTTGTTGTAGGGGTGGTGGTGGTTGTAGTTGTTGTTGGTGTAGTTGTGGAGGTTGTGGTTGTTGTTGTAGGGCTGGTTGTAGTTGTTGGGGTAGTGGTTGTTGTTGTAGGGCTGGTTGTAGTTGTTGGTGTAGTTGTACTTCCACACGGAATACAACATTTCACAATAATTTCATAATCTAAGCATTGTTGCTGGACACCTTGGTTTTTGTTGAGGCAGATCAGTCCGACATCAGAATTGCAAATCACATCTTGACCTAACTCTGACAATGGAAGCAATGGATATTCTTTAGCTCTGCATTCAACTTTCAATGGATAATCACAAATAATTCCTGTAGAAGCAATGATCTTTTGAATGGATTCACTATCTCCACCATCGGGGCCAGTTGTGGGCTGACCAGCATTAATCCATCCAGACGAGTGACAGGTTTCTCCATTGATGCAGCCTTGAGTGGTTGATGGTGGTGTCGGTGTTTGAGTGGTGGTAGATGTTGTTGTTGTAGGGGTGGTGGTGGTTGTAGTTGTTGTTGGTGTAGTTGTGGAGGTTGTGGTTGTTGTTGTAGGGCTGGTTGTAGTTGTTGGGGTAGTGGTTGTTGTTGTAGGGCTGGTTGTAGTTGTTGGTGTAGTTGTACTTCCACACGGAATACAACATTTCACAATAATTTCATAATCTAAGCATTGTTGCTGGACACCTTGGTTTTTGTTGAGGCAGATCAGTCCGACATCAGAATTGCAAATCACATCTTGACCTAACTCTGACAATGGAAGCAATGGATATTCTTTAGCTCTGCATTCAACTTTCAATGGATAATCACAAATAATTCCTGTAGAAGCAATGATCTTTTGAATGGATTCACTATCTCCACCATCGGGGCCAGTTGTGGGCTGACCAGCATTAATCCATCCAGACGAGTGACAGGTTTCTCCATTGATGCAGCCTTGAGTGGTTGATGGTGGTGTCGGTGTTTGAGTGGTGGTAGATGTTGTTGTTGTAGGGGTGGTGGTGGTTGTAGTTGTTGTTGGTGTAGTTGTGGAGGTTGTGGTTGTTGTTGTAGGGCTGGTTGTAGTTGTTGGGGTAGTGGTTGTTGTTGTAGGGCTGGTTGTAGTTGTTGGTGTAGTTGTACTTCCACACGGAATACAGCATTTCACAATAATTTCATAATCTAAGCATTGTTGCTGGACACCTTGGTTTTTGTTGAGGCAGATCAGTCCGACATCAGAGTTGCAAATCACATCTTGACCTAACTCTGACAATGGAAGAAATGGATATTCTTTAGCTCTGCATTCAACTTTCAATGGATAATCACAAATAATTCCTGTAGAAGCAATGATCTTTTGAATGGATTCACTATCTCCACCATCGGGGCCAGTTGTGGGCTGACCAGCATTAATCCATCCAGACGAGTGACAGGTTTCTCCATTGATGCAGCCTTGAGTGGTTGATGGTGGTGTCGGTGTTTGAGTGGTGGTAGATGTTGTTGTTGTAGGGGTGGTGGTGGTTGTAGTTGTTGTTGGTGTAGTTGTGGAGGTTGTGGTTGTTGTTGTAGGGCTGGTTGTAGTTGTTGGGGTAGTGGTTGTTGTTGTACGGCTGGTTGTAGTTGTTGGTGTAGTTGTACTTCCACACGGAATACAACATTTCACAATAATTTCATAATCTAAGCATTGTTGCTGGACACCTTGGTTTTTGTTGAGGCAGATCAGTCCGACATCAGAGTTGCAAATCACATCTTGACCTAACTCTGACAATGGAAGAAATGGATATTCTTTAGCTCTGCATTCAACTTTCAATGGATAATCACAAATAATTCCTGTAGAAGCAATGATCTTTTGAATGGATTCACTATCTCCACCATCGGGGCCAGTTGTGGGCTGACCAGCATTAATCCATCCAGACGAGTGACAGGTTTCTCCATTGATGCAGCCTTGAGTGGTTGATGGTGGTGTCGGTGTTTGAGTGGTGGTAGATGTTGTTGTTGTAGGGGTGGTGGTGGTTGTAGTTGTTGTTGGTGTAGTTGTGGAGGTTGTGGTTGTTGTTGTAGGGCTGGTTGTAGTTGTTGGGGTAGTGGTTGTTGTTGTAGGGCTGGTTGTAGTTGTTGGTGTAGTTGTACTTCCACACGGAATACAACATTTCACAATAATTTCATAATCTAAACATTGTTGCTGGACACCTTGGTTTTTGTTGAGGCAGATCAGTCCGACATCAGAGTTGCAAATCACATCTTGACCTAACTCTGACAATGGAAGAAATGGATATTCTTTAGCTCTGCATTCAACTTTCAATGGATATTCACAAATAATTCCTGTAGAAGCAATGATCTGTTGAATGGATTCACTATCTCCACCATCGGGGCCAGTTGTGGGCTGACCAGCATTAATCCATCCAGACGAGTGACAGGTTTCTCCATTGATGCAGCCTTGAGTGGTTGATGGTGGTGTCGGTGTTTGAGTGGTGGTAGATGTTGTTGTTGTAGGGGTGGTGGTGGTTGTAGTTGTTGTTGGTGTAGTTGTGGAGGTTGTGGTTGTTGTTGTAGGGCTGGTTGTAGTTGTTGGGGTAGTGGTTGTTGTTGTAGGGCTGGTTGTAGTTGTTGGTGTAGTTGTACTTCCACACGGAATACAACATTTCACAATAATTTCATAATCTAAGCATTGTTGCTGGACACCTTGGTTTTTGTTGAGGCAGATCAGTCCGACATCAGAATTGCAAATCACATCTTGACCTAACTCTGACAATGGAAGCAATGGATATTCTTTAGCTCTGCATTCAACTTTCAATGGATATTCACAAATAATTCCTGTAGAAGCAATGATCTGTTGAATGGATTCACTATCTCCACCATCGGGGCCAGTTGTGGGCTGACCAGCATTAATCCATCCAGACGAGTGACAGGTTTCTCCATTGATGCAGCCTTGAATGGTTGATGGTGGTGTCTGTGTTTGAGTGGTGGTAGATGTTGTTGTTGTAGGGGTGGTGGTGGTTGTAGTTGTTGTTGGTGTAGTTGTGGAGGTTGTGGTTGTTGTTGTAGGGCTGGTTGTAGGTGTTTGGGTAGTGGTTGTTGTTGTAGGGCTGGTTGTAGTTGGTATAGTTGTACTTCCACATGGAATACAACATTTCACAATAATTTCATAATCTAAGCATTGTTGCTGGACACCTTGGTTTTTGTTGAGGCAGATCAGTCCGACATCAGAATTGCAAATCACATCTTGACCTAACTCTGACAATGGAAGAAATGGATATTCTTTAGCTCTGCATTCAACTTTCAATGGATAATCACAAATAATTCCTGTAGAAGCAATGATCTTTTGAATGGATTCACTTTCTCCACCATCGGGGCCAGTTGTTGGCTGACCAGCATTAATCCATCCAGACGAGTGACAGGTTTCTCCATTGATGCAGAATGGAGTAGTTATTGGTGAAGTAGAAATTTCATGTGTAGTTGATGGGGTAGTTGTTTTCAATGTTGTAGTAGTGCTTCTTGATGTAGTTGGTATGGTTGTTGTAATAGTTGTGGTTGTTGGGGTAGTTGTGGAGGTTGTAGTTGTTGGGGTAGTGGTTGTTGTAGGGCTGGTTGTAGTTGTTGGTGTAGTTGTTGAAACTGTAGTAGCTGTTGTGGTGGTCGTTGGAGTAATTGTAGTTGTTGGCTGAGGACTCTTGCTTAATGAAGTAGTTGTTGAGGGTGTTGTTGTATTATGGCAACTTGTGATTTCACAACACTCAAATTTCACCTCATAATCCAAGCATATTGGTGGAAGAAATTGATCTTTGTTTTTGCAAATTAATCCCACATCCTTGTTGCATATTACTTTTTGCCCTAACTCAGAAAGTGGTACTCTTGGATAATGCACAGCTTGACACTTAATATTTTCTGGTCTTTTGCAAATTTTAATCCCATGATTTAATATATTTGCAATAGTTTCATTGTCACCACCATTTGGACCAATTTGGGGGTAATCAACACTAATCCATGGAGACCACTTACATTTCTGACAAAGTGGTGATGTCACTGAAGTTACTGAAGTTGTTTTTGGGGTTGTTGTTGATATATAGGGTTCTGTTGGCCTTGTTGATGAGAAATTCAAAATGGTTGATGTTGATGAGGTAGCTGTTGAAGTTGTTGATGTGGTTGTTATGCCACAGTCATGATCAACGATTTTGAGGATGTGCCCATTCTCTTCACACAAGGCTGTGATACAGCTTCCAAGGTCATCGTGGGTTTTGTAAATGGTAGCTCCGTATGGGTACCTGTTTCCCTCGTATATGCAGTAACAAGCTGTGGATGTAAGCAAAATTCTTAGTAAATGTAAACATGTACGGAAATAGACATAGAAAAGTTTCTCACCTACTCATGTTTATAAAATAAGGATTCTAACCTTGATCGTCGAAATTGCACTGTATGCTTGATGAGTTGCAGAAACTACAAATCAATTAGAAGTTTTTCTTAGTTTTCTATATTGTTTATTAAAAAAATATTAGAACAATTTGATGATACTTTCAATCAAATAATAGTTACGCTTGAAAATACCTACCATGTCTTACAGTTGACTGTGGAATTAACTGTTTCTCCATTGTTGTAGTGTTTTCCATCATTATCGTAGCAGCCACACTGTTCACTATCCACACACGTCATGGAATCTTCATCAAAATATGGCTGGGCAGGTGGGCATTTGGGATAGCAACCTTAAATGATGGCATTAGTCAGGCTATATAGGATATATTACTATATAGGATATATTACAAGTTAAATTTAGATGTTTGACATTTTTTATGTTTAGTCTTGCTGTGAAGTTTTCTGCCTTTTTTGCAGAAAGCCATTTTCCATAGACTGATTAGATCACATCATACACTCAACCGTTTTTAAAAGCTTGAGATGATAAAATGTTTTTGAATACAGCATAGCCTGACTAGCTATGTAGTTATATGCAGATTTCAGTCAATGACAGTGACCCTAAATCATCACCTTCCAGGGCAGGGATCAGACTGGAGCACGACCCTGAGAGGTTTCTGCATGTCTTCATACAAGGAGCTCCACATGGCTGGTAGTGCCACTCACACTCTCCAGGTGGGTTGTAGAAATCACAAAATAGAGCTGGGAAAGGAAGGGTGACCCAACATTCGTAAGTCTTCAGATCCACTTGCTTATGGGCGTTATGTCATGTTATGATACTGGAGTATCATAAAGACTTTTGATTTCAGTGGTAACTTACGGCAGATTTGTGGACTCCTCCACGCTACGCAGACACCAGCCTCATTGCAAGCCTCTGCATATGCAGCCACAGCAGTGCAGAAACACTCACAATCTCCTCCCGTATCACAAGCGCACGAGTCTCTTACACAGGCATCGTAGTATGGAGTAGGATCCACCTTGTGAGATAAATGTCTTTACTTTATCATATGCAGGGTATTATTTTAATCAACACATTTCCACATAAGATCAACACATTTCCACATTATCAAGTGATGTTCTGAGAACAGGTTTACTTGAGTAAAGTCAGGCTAAATGGCATTGAAAATTGAAATTGAAAATGACAATCTGGATGCACAAAAATTGATCATCTCTTACCTGTGAGTGACAGGCTGTGAATACTGTGCTTTTGAGGAGGCTGCACTGTTTCTGGGCCCAAGACTGCCTGTATGGTTTGAATAAGCAGGGATCTTTGGTAAAATCTGAATTAGGGCAACTTGGAGAGGCTTTCCAGCTGTTTCCAAACTCCAGAGGATCAACGACCACTTCATTGCTTCTGGTGGTGAAGTCATTGTTTTCATTACCATCATCGTTGCCACATAAACCACAGACCTGGCCCTGGGAAACAGACATTCAGTTACGTAAATTAACTGACCAAACTAGTCCTAATAAACTTTTAGCAATTATCCATATGGAATATTTCAATTTGAATGAAGTACTGTTGAGAAGGACATTTTCACATTTTTTGACAAACCTTAAATGTAGGGCTAAGTTTGATGAACATGCTTGTCTTCTTGTCCCACATAAGAATCAGGCCATTATTGGCTTCAATAACCAGATAAATTCCCATCACACTGATCCGATAGGGCACCTCTTCGCCTGTATCTCTTTGGATGACTTCATGGCTTCCGTCTGTCAGTATGAGCTCATTGTTCTGTAAGAATCATGTGTTTAGTGATCATAACAATGCAAAATCATTACATTTTTTCAAACTGACATCCATCATCCTCACCCCAAGGAAGAGCTTGATAGCTTTAGAGCAGGTGGTACCGGTGGTGCCACATGGGATATTCTCAGTGATGACCCGGAAGGTGCCATTTACGTTGTTGCTGCAGTAGTCCTGCAAAAGTATATTTCTCTAATTGAAATTCTTGTTTAAAAAGTGCCAATATTGAAAACAACATGTTTATGATATAACCTACTAAATATGACAAAATAAACTGAAATGAAGCAGCCCTCCAAATTCTTTCAATCCTATCCTCTGAGACCTACCTGAGTTAGTATGTATTCACAGTCTCCATCGAAGGTGAACCTTTTCCCATCAAAAGTCACGTAATGGCCGTCCCCGTAGATGGCACAGGTGCCGTGGCACTCGTTATCAGTACACTGCCATTTTCTATCCTTACAAGTACTAGAATAAAAAGGAGATGGTCTAAATATCTATGATTATATTAATTTACAGTAAACTCCTTGTGATATTAAGTAATAAACTGTACAATAGAACCATACCAGGTATTGCAGTCAACGTTGACTTTGTCTCCGGGTTGGTATGATTCTCCATTGTGGACACATGGACAGAGCTCCTGCTTTATACAGCCTCCTTTCCCATCAGACACCAGTCCAGATGGGCACACACACCCAGACACACACTCCGTGCTTATCTGTGTGGGTCCAGTGTAACGATGGACATGGAGTGATAAAAGTTAATGAAAGTACTGTTAAAATTACAAGGGGTCATGAGATGTGTTATCAATGTAGTGATGAGTATTCAACCAACAATATATGTTATATATATATATATATATATATATATTGTGGTTTTATCACTTGTAACTTACACATTCCATGTCCAGTGTCTGGCAGCTCTGCTGACACTCAGAGCCCTTGGCTCCTGGTCCAGTTTTAGAGCAATCGTAGAAGATCATTGGTTCAGTGCAAGCTGAACAGATAAATATTCATTAATTTACTTATCAGTCTCTTTAACAAACGTGAGTTCAGAATATTATTCACATTCATATATAATAATTTTTATCACCCATAACTCAGGAGGTGTGGATGCAAAATAAAATGAAAGCAGCAGAACTTTCTGAGAGGTGACTCACATGGTACACTGTCCATTTCTCCTATGCAGCTCAGTTTCCCTTGCTTGCATGTGCTGAAATAAATGATGATTTAAGTCAAAATACAGGACAAAAAAATTCATTTTCCAGTGCTGCCCATGGTCATTGTTTTTTTAATATTATATCCAGCTTTAGAAACTGTTAAATAACATCAATCAATGTATTCTTGAGATCAAGGAGACTTACCACATAATGCCGTCCTTGCTAACAACCTCCCCAGGAGGTACGACAGTGCCCTTAGTGTAGCAGGGACAACTTTCAGGAGGTACACATTTGCCGTCATCATTCATATAGGTTCCGTCAGCACAGGTACAACCATCCACTGCTTCAAAGGTCAGCATGCAAGTGTTATCAGAATTGCTAAAGCAGAGGCAGGTCTGACTGCTGTTCTGTATGCTGTAGGAGTAGACCATGGTGCTGGGGCATTCAGATGAGTATTTTCCTGAGGAGGAGAAAAGTTCTTAGTTAGGCAAGTAAAAAAAATAAAATAAAACAAGTCACTTGTCAGCTTCCCAGTAAGCTTCCATTCACACCAGTGAAGCACCTACCGCACATGGCGCCTCTCCAGCCAGACAGCTGGATGCCCATAGCAGCACAGGCCTGGACGTAGGAGGAGGCTGCAGCACACATGCAGTCCTCGCTCTTCTCGCAGTTACAGCTGTCGTACATGCAGTTCTGCAGTGGAACAGACTCCGTATCAGAAATTTTATTTTTCATTTTCGGTAACTTTTTTTTCAAGCAGAGTAATATGTTTACTGTCAATGTTTGATATCACACTATCGATGGTAAAAAAAAAAAACAGGAGCTGAATTAAGCACTACTGATTGCCCAAAAAAAACATCTTTTTGACTGTGGAAACAGCTCTGCATTATTATTCATCCAGGCCGTTCTTGACTGAAGTAAGTAATCTGTTCCAAGGAAGTCGGATTTACCTTCCCAGTCAACACACCTTCTAGCAAAAAACCACATAAGCCAAAAATATATTGCAGTATGTACTAAAGAACACAAATAAAAGAATGGGTAAGGTGTAAAGTTACTTGAAGGTGTATGTCGCTGTTTTGTGTTAGCACTACCGAAAACTTTACGTATCTTGGATGTTTTTCATGTAAGTTTACTTAAGTTAGATTTATGTGAGTCCAGAGCTGTGCATGCTGGGAACAGAAACAAGCATCAGCAGCAATAAAGAGACTACACAGCAAATCCATAATGTTCACACTATAACGCTGAACTCATGGAAAAGCTTACAGCTTTGTAGGTGTCGGGGTTCACTGTGGCGTGGCAGGGGCTGAACACGCCCTTCGGGTCGGAGAGCAGTGCACACCAGTGCGCAGCGTATTTTTCTTTGGAACAGAAAGAGAACACGAGTGAGACGGGAAAGAATTGAGGGCAGGTCTGTGATACATTTGCTAGCTGAATATTGCATGGGACCTCCTTACCATTCTCCAGGCTAAGGCTGCAGGGGTTTTCATAGCTGATGCTTACATCTGGGCAGTTGGCTCTCGCTTTCCAGCTGTTGGCAAAAGCCGTCGGGGTTCCCTGTACCATCCCGCTCATGGCTTTGAATTCATCGGCTTGGATATCATTGTAGTTCCCACACAATCCTGAAGTAGAGATGCAATAGCTAATTGCCCATGCTGTATCTGGTGCTCATGGTCACAGAGGCTTAGATTTATATAAAAAGTTTTCAGGACGTACCACAGGTGGTGCCTTGATGTGCAGATTCTGCTGTAATGTAGACCTGCATGATAGGTGTCAGCTGGATCTTGAGGTGAAGTCCGAACGGTGTCTGAATGATGATGTAGAATGTGGATGGCTTGGTAATGCTTGATCCCGCTATAAAATACAAAGTCTTTCTTAGTCATAGAATAACCTGTTTATTTTCAACCAAGAATTGTCATAAACGTCTGCAGTAGGAATGGTTGTAGATCATTTAAATGTAGTTAAAATAACTGCAGCTGAAAAAGGTATTAAGCAGCAGGACAGTCAGTAGTAGAAACTCTTCATTATAAGGCAGTATGTGGCTTAGCAGTTTAGGATGTTCAGAGGGTCGCTGGATCAAATCCTAGAGTCGACAGAGTGATTTCACCATTGGGTCCTTGAGCGAGGCCCTTAACCATAATTGCTCCAGGAAGTGGCTGATCCTACTTTATCAGTTGTTCTTTTTGGAAAACATCTGTAAGGGAGCTCACCAGCAATAAGTGGAAGCTGAGATAATATCCCATTGACAAAAACATTCCCATTGGCTAGAATGTTTACCACCTGTAGAGAGATGCAAGACTTTTTTTAATCGAAACACCTTAAATCTTAAGTATTTTTTAATCAGAATTTTTATATTATGTAACAACACATTTTTTATCATATGTTGAAACAAAACACATAAGTGATTAATTTTTTAAATAGCACAACATGTAAATGCTTTTCGACTTCTTACGGTGGTCCCTCCTGAGATGGCCAGGGTGACGGCTTTGAGGCAGGTCTCAGTGTCGGACAGCCCGCACTTCACGAGATCCCCCAGCACTGTGAAATTGCTCCCGTCACATGGCTGTGGGAAAAGAAAACAAGCAGCAAGACCTTAAATTGGGTCAGAACATGCAGGTATACATCTGCAGATGGAGTTTGCCTCTTACTTTAAGTTGTCCATGCCTCCACAGGTTCCTGTGAAATACAATGCAGTTTATATGTTCCTACCCAAGGCGAAGAACAGCTACTGAGGTCAAGTGCTGAAAAAACGTCAGTCTCGCGAATGGTGCTGAAAAAGTAGGGAAATCTATGCATGTTTCAAGATTATAAACCAAGCAATGTATGTAAGAAGGCCAGCTTTTAAGGAGGAATGCAGTAATAGATCAAGTTAAAAGGAATAATTGCCATGTTCCACAATGATGCATGGTTATGATAGGCCCGGAGCCTATCACAAGGTCATAAGATACCCTGGAGAACATTCCATTCCGCCCCAGGACCAGAGTACACAAACTCAGAGATAGCAATGCAAATTTCGTGGACTGTTGGGAGTGGATGGAAGAAGACAAGGTAACCAGTACAAGAAACAAAGGCAGGTCCTTGACAGCGTAGGTACCATCACACATCATAACTTATTTTTATTAAGTGTAAAACAAGAGTATATACAGATGGAAATCATGCAGATGCAGGAAGACATGATAAAGTGCATGTATGTGATGCAGGAATTACAGAATTAACTACAGAAAAATAACACAAGGATATAAGACCGACATAAAGCTATTCACTGTTGAACCAGAAAAAAAGGCAAAATAATACTCCTGTATGAAAAAGAAATCTGCAAGTGAATGGGCCCTGTACTATCAAAAGACAGGGTGTCTACGCAGACCTCCATGTCGACGTCCTGTCGGTCTGATGAATCAGCCAGAATGAGCTTAGATATATTTGTAACTATCTACAATTTCAGTAGAAGAAAGGAGAAGTCGGGCAGTGACTTCTGGAGAAAGACGAAGCCCCAATGGAATGAAAATAGTATAAAATAAACACTGAGCAAGAGACATAAACATAGAAATTAGTTTTCTGGTTAAGAAAGATGGGCTCTGTCTTTTTATGTTGTCCTGTTCGTAAAAGCATCAGGCAATTAAGGGAAGATGTCAAAAGTCCCAGAATGACGATGGGAATATACCAATCAAATTAATGTATATATGCAATCTCTGAATAAATGAATGCATTGAGAGACGAATAAATAAGAAACTATTTGTTTGCAGGAGAAATGCCTGATGGAACTGGGCTTCATTGTTCAAGCTTAAAATAAACATTTTAAAAAGAAGCGTGAAAGATGTGAATTGTCAGGAGCTGAAACCTGAAGGTTGTGAAATCTGTTGTAATGTGTTGAAGACAGCAAGACCGAAGCGCATGGGCCTACAATATGACTGGCTACCAGTTAAATACCACAGAAGAGCTATAACAAAAGATTTTGTTTAAAAGAAAACGGGCTAGTACTATTTCACATTAGTAAAATGAAATTTGTGGGCCTGACCTTTGTGAGGACATAGGAACAGTCTCCATGGAAGGTGTAGGCTTTGCCATCGTAGGTGGTGATGTGTGAACCTCCGTTCACAGAGCAGGTTTTTGGGCAATCAAGGTCCTGACAGCTCCACTGGCCCCCAGAACAGGCACTGACATGACAAATGGAAAATTATATCCACTATCGGTAATCACAGGTAGAAAACAAGAGTTCAGGACAAGGTGAATGTTAAGAGTAGCTCACCATTCTTTGCAGTTGGTTGTGTACGATTCTCCAGGTCTATATTCTTTTCCATTATGGCTGCAGGAACACTGATGAACTGGGATACATCCACCATGTCCGATGTCATCGATAACAGTGCCTGGCAGACAGATGTAATGGCATTTAATGACATTTAATAAAGAAATCTGAGCAGAACATTACACAACCAACTGAGATACTATATCTCCATATTGAAGCAGATAATATTTGTCATATCTCAAAGAACGTAAGAATACATTTCAAAAAATCTAAAACCAAAGGATATCAGTTCATTTCCCTGTTGTCAGTGGTTGTCTCTGTGGCAGTTAGAAGTAGAAAGAATAATTTCAATCATACATTTTAGTCAATATCGAGATAAAAGTATGTACCTGGGGGACAGAAGCAGCCATCGGTGCAGTGGTCTTCACACAGCTGGCGCCTGTCTGGGTTCGAGCAGGTGTCAACACAGGGGATTCCACACTCCTGGTACTCCATGTTGGAAGGGCATGACTTTGCTGCAGGACAGAGGACCACAGTCAGACGTGTTGGGTGTTGGGATTTAATTTCTGATGATCTTTTGACTCTGCTCTTAAACTAGTCTATTTAGTAAGTGATGTCCACAAGTCACAATGGCAGCGTGTTTAAGAGTAGCTCTTTGAAGGGTGTTGATTTGGTGCAGTTGAGAATATAATGCTGGATTCTGGGACACGTACGGCAGAACTGGGCTGTCCTCCATTGCTGGGGCTTCCCCCCTGCATGCACACACTGGCGAGAGTACTCTGAAAGGGTGTTGCACAGACAGGAGCTGCTGCTGCCCTTGGGACAGTGGCACATGTCCATCACACAGGCCTTGATGAAGGAGGCAGTGGGAACCAGGTCCTTACAGCTGCTCAAGGCAGGATTGGAGAGGAGCTTCTGACAAACTGATATCTAAAGAGGGACAGGATCATTTATTGTTAGTTTAAAATGGCAGACTTAAAAAACAATAGCAATGTATTATTAAATGTTCAAAATGTAACAAAAAACATTACCTGTTCAGCACAATTTTTCGAAGACTTTGGTTTTTGTTCACTGCAGATTTCATTTGGGTCATCCATCTTCCAGAAGCTTCCATAGTCAAATGGAGTTAATATTTTACCTTCAACGAAAAGAAAAATCAACAATTTTTCCCTTCAAATTAACCTGCATGGATATTGTGGATGTAGGTTATTTTTCAAATAAACGTGCTCAGGGTTTTCGTAACTCACCATCCATAATGAACTCGTCGTAGAGCTGAACTCCATTAAAGTCTCCACAGAGCCCACAAGTCTGGTTTATGTATTTGTTGTCTATCTCCAACTGTGGAGAAGTAGGAAGAATTTGATAATATTAAATAAACTATTGCAATTATATTAAACTTCATCAAACAAACAAAAGTCTCAATTTGCAATGTGCTATTTGCCTCCGCTTTGGACAAAAGTATCTGCCAAATAAAAATACATAAAAATAAATGTTAATTTAATAATTGGGTGCTCCTTACAAGGAAGGCATCCTCTTGATTCCACATGGCAACCAGTCCCAGCTTAGCTGTGATCTTGATGTAGGACGGTGTCTTCTCAATGAAAACGCCTGACTGGCTGAATGGCAGAGTAACACTGGAAAGAAAAACCTTAAGGTCACATGAAGGTCAAACCATGTTAAAGCTGCCAAACTCATGTAACATTACAACTAACTGCATGTCTTGCCAGTTTAGTGTTAGGGGTGCGTCATCTCCCAGAGATGAGATACTCTACCTTAAGTAAAACATTTGTTACCAACTCACCTGTCCCCGTTGACCTGGACCAAGTCCTTGGTGAGTTCCACCACTGCCCCATCCAGCTTCATGGTGACCTTGCTGATGGTCGGCTCTTCACCCTCAACCTGACGCCTCAGCTGGATGTTGAAGTCCTCATAGGAGCTTTTACAGTGTGAAGTCAGGATGTAGTTACAGCTGGAAGGGAGCTGGAAGACGTCCCCATCGAAGGTTTTGAAGTGGTAGGTCCCCCATGTGCTGCAGACCTGCCCGTTGTGTGCTGGTCTCACTCCTGGAGAATGGAGAAAAACGGCACTTTTTATCCATCTATCCATCCATCTTCAAATCGCTTATCCTGGTCAAGGTCAGAGGGAGCACCGTTTAATCTAAAACCTATTCCAGATTTCAGCTTTGTGGGACGATTTAAATCAGCAGCAAGTTGGTGCGACGCTAACTGAGCTGTATAATCGCACACCTCAAACTGGTTTATCTCACACCTCAAACTGGTTTATCTCACACCTCAAACTGGTTTATCTGACTTATACCACAGCTAATAACAAAAAAAAAATAATAGTGGTTAATTTTTTAGCAGAAACTTATTTCAATCAGCATTTAATAATGTTCCAATGTGCTCTTAAAATATCATCACAAAGACTTCATGCTGGATTACAGCAATGAGGTTTGATTAAGTTGAATAAGCTATTATCCAGAAGGTGGAAGTCTCAGTGGCTCTCCATAGATCAGGTTCCCCATCCCTGAGTCACCTCCCACCGACAAGCTCATCATTGCAATTCTGCTACAACTGTGCCATTTCATGACATAAGTCACAAACTCCTATAATTAAGGACACCTTTATTTATTCTCATGAGGAAATTTTCACCTACCCCATCTTGCTCTTCAGGACACACATACACATATGTATGTGAGAGCGAGCTTGGCAGCGAAGGGCAGCTACCTGCCATGGTGCCCATGGAGTTGGGGGTTAAGGGCCTTACTCAAGGGCCTACAGACATGTGACTGTTTGGTTGAGGCCAGGCTTGAAATGGTGACCTCCCAGTCAGACACAAAGGCTTAGCTCATTGAGCAACATGCCACCCCCAAGTCATTCAGTGATGTTTGCCAAAGGTTTTTGTGCTATTCAGTATTTTTATAAATGTAATTGTTTATTCTGGGTCTTACTTAAATAATGGGAGAGACTGATGGGTTCACTCTTAAATGAACAGTGAACACACCTGTATTGTGTCTTACCTGCAATCATGGATGACTTGGTCATTTTTGGGATGATGTTCACCGTTGGAGCATTCTTCTGGGGACTCCCTAAAGACAGATCATTGTGTTCCCTTTATGAACGAAGTTTCACTGACCTTTCTCAACTCCACCAATATTACAGGAATGCTAAATGTAATGTTTTGTATAGAGTGAAGCCAGCAAGCAAAACTGAAAAAAGTCATTATTTCTCATTAAAGTGATATTTATGTAAAAGATATAATTTCTTCTGTAAGACGCTTACCTTTGTCTGAAGTCACTAATCCCAAGGACAATGCCAGCCAAATCACTACCCACGTTGGTATCTCCATTTTAGTCCCCATGGATCCCCTGTCACCTGCAGACAAGTTAGCCAAGGGGAATTGTGAACATCTCTCAATCCATGGCAGGGTTTTATACCTCCCATCCCAAGGAGCGTCCATGGTGTTCCAGGAGACCAGAAGGAAGGTGGGGCTTAGGGGCTGAACTTGGCTCAGTGTCAAAGGTTGTGATGTTTCAATATCTGCCGCAGCTGTGAACCAGCTGCTCAGCGTGTGCCCCTTCGTCACATGTTTCTGGTGGTCTGATGTGATGAGGAAGTATTCAGGCTTACGATACATGGGGTTTAGGATGGGCTATCTAATACTTTGAGCTGAGATTCAAAGAACCGTTTCTGTGATGCCAAGCAGTGAGTCCCCTGCTACCAAATGTTTATTTAATTTCCTAATCTATTTTGACTCACGGTTTAGCTCACTCATGTCAGGAGAGGTGTGTCCTTATAGAAAGATTAATTGCACTTTTTTTGTGTGTCCTGGGTCTCACTTGACATCACTCTTATCGCGGTGGACAGCTAAAAAAAGCCGGTGAAACACATGCAGAACAAAAGACATGAAAGCCCTGTGTACTTTATAATTACACACGCAGCACCTGTGAATAGACCAGCCCCATTGTTCAGTCAGACAAGTGTTTGTGATTGGGCAGCTCCTACACCCACATTCATATGTCATCTTTTGTTCAACGTGCAGAATGGCAAACATACATACACTTAAGAGATACTCTTAGACCTGTACTGTGTATTGTCTAATTTCGCTGTTAATTAAGTTATTTAAAACTGATCCACTGTTAGTTCTCAAACACTAAGAAATACGGACCCCCAACCCCCCCCCTCTCAGACACCAGCCGCCTACAGCAGTAAGAAACTCCAGACCTGTGAAGACTCTACCTCATTGTGACTGATTCGTTTGCCGTTCTTCCTTGACCTAGCACAGGTTAAAGTGACATATACCTCATTTTAGCTTGTAGTCAGAGTGTCAGGGTTGGCAGAATACACACTGTAGAGGTTATTAATGTAAAAATGAAGTATTTGGTCTGACATTTAGAAAGAGACAAAGATATATAAGCTAATGTACACAACCAGAGGGGCCTCAGAGGTTTGGGTCACTATAGTAAATGTTAATTAATCAGGTTCTTTATTTAGGAAATACTGAAACGGCGTGTTCTGCTAAGCAGCTAGCTAGCTATGACCTTCTGACTTTACTCATTAGCTGTTTATTTAGTTTCTGAAACGTCTGAGGGAGGATGGGTCTCCCCAAAACCCCATAAACAACAAACTGGCCCTTGTACTCAACACCCTAAAACTTACAGACAATACGCAGATAATGGAAATATTTCTGCTCCATATTTGGTCAGTGAAATGGCCAGAAACGAAAGTCACTAATGTGTGAATAATCAAAATGATTAACATTGGAGAGCCTCTTCTCCTAACTCCACCTTTGTTTTGCTCTGCTGATATGAATCATTGTTCCATAATCATGCAGGTGTTTCTTTATATTTATTTGTGGGGCATCACAGATGAGCAAACAATGAAATAAAAATATACTCTGACATGGGACATCGCCCTGTAGTCGAAAGGCGTGACTGTCCAGTTATGTCCACGCACATAAGAATCACAAAATCCAAAACTTGCCTTGAGTTTTTCCCCGAAAAAGGCCACAAAGTGGAATGTGGCATTTTAGGGGGGCAGTGTGTGGCTGAGCAGGTTGGGGTGATGTCACCACTGGGCCTGGGGGTGCCATCTGTTCCCATTTTCCCGGGATTGTTCTCTTTTATTGAGCGACTGTCCTAGAAAATTAATATTCTTCCCAAGGACACTAATTGTCCCTTTTTTATTCGTGAAGATAATAATTGTTGCCTTTATTGTCCCCATGAACAATTTCTTTTTAAGCTTCCTTCAATTTGCTGTCTGTGATGGGCAGCTGTCTGTTGGGGCAGCCAGGGAGCTGGGGGCTAAGGGCCTTGCTAAAGGACCTACACATGGGCTGAGGTGGGGTTTGAACCAGCAACCTTGTGATTACAGGCACACAGGCTTAGCACACTGAGCCACATGTCACCCTCATGCATGTGTAATTTAGAATTTTGTAGTTTCAAATTAAACCTCACTTAGTTTCCTTCTACTGCTATTCTTTTTCATTCTTGGTTATGTTTATACATCCAATCCTGTGACCATAAACAGTTAAAAATGGATAAAACGCAGCGATGATTGGCCATGTCTATACTTTTATTTGGTAGGAAAAATACAAAAGCTAATGTAATTACCTAGCAACTGCCAGGACTGTCAGTCTTCCACACGCATCTGTATCAATGACCCACCGTGACTTCAGTTGCTAGCCAGAGGTAACATTAGCTTAAAAAACCTTTCGAATTGCATTGTGTAATGGGGGGTGAGACGGATCAGAAGGATGACAAAACCAAATCAGGCCAGCTCCCAGCATCAAAGACAAAATGATGTACTACGTACGTGCAAATGGAGAAAGCTTTTCTCTGTGGGTAAGGCTTAACCAAGGAGACTCATTCGCCTCCACCTGTGCTTTGTGTCCAGCCAAAATTTCAGTTGAAACAGCTCTGGGAAATCATGCAAAAACAAAGAATCACTTAAGCAGGGGTCACCGACCTTTTTGAAACTGAGAGCTACTTCATGGGTACTGAGCCATACGAAGGGCTAACAGTTTGAAACACCTTCCTAATCTTATGTATAATAAACTTATGTATAATAAACTTCATATATAATAAACATGTTTTAAATGCGTTTTCTTAGATATTGTCATTTTCAAATCTATATAAATACAAATGTGATTAAAGAAGAATAGCAACAGGATAAAATTCAATTTTAGATGCTGCTCACTGGTGAGTTGTGCTATTTTTAGAACAGGTCCGCGGGCGACTCATGTGGTCCTTGGGGACATCCTGGTGCCCGCGGGCACCATGTTGGTGACCCCTGCACTAGAGTTTTGTATTAAGCACATGTCAAAATCTACCCATTGCAACTTTTGGTCAAAGCAGAACATCAAGTTAGTTAGATTGCATTAATTGCTTTGGACATATTAGGGTTAGGTTTTATAATAGGATATAATTAGACATAAATGTTTACTCATTAAAGTAAAGGAAATGTATATACTGTATAATGTATAATGTATAATGTGTCAGGACAGATGTAGGTAAGAGGTAATAGCAGGGTTTCCAACTTTGGTCAGTTGGCTGGCGTGAGATTTTCAATTCTCTGTGCACACATGCACATGCACGTACATGTATGTAACAAGTTTATTATCTTGTAAATAGTGTGTAGGGTTTGCAAACTACCACAACACTTGTGATGTAGCTAATTTTAGGTTTATAATGGAATAATATAGATTTGCTGTAAGATCTCTTGCGTGAGTGTGACAGTCTGAAAGCGTGAGTGTCACATTGCTTGTGTGAGAGTTGCCAACCCTGAGTATTAGTGACTCCTACAACTATTAACACAGTGTATTCGCAAATATGGTTTAATCGCCCCCCCCCAAAAAAAATAAGAACAAAGTCAGTGTCCAGGTAATACACAAATCAATGGGTCTAGTATGAACAAACCATTAACCCGAGAGGCTGTCTAATGTTGCTGTCCTAATAGTATGTCGCTTCAGAAAAAAGTATCTGCTGAATAAACAAAATGTAAAAAGTAACAGGCATATTCTTGTGCACTTGTTCTCTGTACTGCTACCACACCCTGGCAGTACTAGCTACAATAACACACAAGTAGATAGTTAGCCAGCTAATTAGAGTCTGGGCTAATGCTAACCCTACCCAAATGGCTGTATTGATACATATGCAGGTAGTTAGCTAGCTAATCAGAGTCTGACTTTGCTAACCCCAACCCTACCCAAATGGCTCTATTGATACATATGCAGGTAGTTAGCTAGCTAATCAGAGTCTGACTTTGCTAACCCCAACCCTACCCAAATGGCTGTATTGATACATATGCAGGTAGCCAAACAATTTGAGCCCAATTTTATTAATTAGGCGCTCCTTAAGAGTTGCAGGTTTGGTCTCTAGCTGTAGTCAAGCGAGTGCTGTTTTTGCACGGGGACTCCCAGAAGATTCAGATGGGGAAGTGCCCATGGTGTGCCATGGTTTATGATGCCCCTGAATACCCATGGCTGGTCCATCATGTGACCATTCACCTTACCAACATGCTGCATGCAACCTTAGTAGCTTATGAGCTAATATTTCACCATCTTACTTTGGCATTTTATTTTGTCCCTTATGCCACTTTTATCATATAATCATGAACATGTTTTGCTCTGGTTCTTATTAGTACTTGAAGCGGGCTGGTACTCACTGGTACATAGTACTGGTACCTCTTTGTTTTTCTCTTCAGTCATTATTATTATTATTATTATTATTATTATTATTATTATTATTCACTGACTGTAACAGATACATTGTTGAAAGTGGTTACCCCAGTGCACTGTCTTGAACACATGCATCAAACTGCTGTGACTTACCTACCTTTAATAATTACTTGATCATTTAAAGATATTTAACTTCTTTAAAGTGTGCATAACTTATATAAATGATAATATTTAACAGGTAACATAGCGGCGCTCATTATCATCTCCCAGCACTATTTGTAAATAGCTGTTGTGTGTTTTATTGTAAATACTTATTGTTAGAGCTATTTTTGTGCTGTAACTAAATTTCCACATTTGACTGTTTGAATTTAATATTTTATTAATATTTCTAATAGAATTTTGAGTTATATTTTTGGTATCTGAATATTTTTATATCTTTGTATTTGTTACAATGTAAGAGTTGGGAACCTTAGTACGTAGTTTCCACGTGATGCAAATTGATTGGCTGCTGAGTTTGTTGTAAAAAGCGTAAGGATGCATAAGACAGCAGAAGCCTCGAATCTAGAAGCATCACAGTCTTTTGACCATCATGTCACATAAAGTATATTCGTAGCAATTAGAAATTCATCTTTTGTTTATAATAAAGATACAAACATCACTAAAAGATCGGATTCAGGATCTTTTCTGCAAAAGAACTTCGAGGTCCGAGGCTAGTGAGTCATCACTCACACTTATTGTGTTCCTTATTGCCGTGAGTCCCCTTGCCTGTGTCATGTGTGAATCCTGTCTGATCCTAGCATGTCTCCAACTATTGTGTTACTAGCCACTGTATGTGTGCCTTATCATCTGGCGTCAGACCTCCCTGCATTGTGCTATGTGTATCACTGTAATGGTTGTTACTTGTGTTCAGTCCTTGTAAGGATTACAATAAAAACCATGTCCTATTTGAAACCGTGTTTCTTCTCATTCCTGCTGCTGCAATGTCTGTGTCTGCCGAGTGCCACATTGCTGTCAGAAGTGGGACACTGGAGCAGACACTCCTCAACATCATTCGACAAGCCCTCTCTAGCCCTCTCTAGTCTAGCCCGGGCTTTTGTTTGGTGTCTTTATATGAGGACGTAGGGTCTCAGAAGGCTAGCAGACCTGAAGGCAAGGTCAGGACCGTAGTCAATTGTAGCAGCTGCACGGCAAGCTGGCCAACTGCGAGCATGACCGCACGAAACAACAAGCTAAAGCTGCGGAGGCAGCTCTCCGCGGCCGCAAGGAGACGTGTCGTGCCTTTTGGGAGAACCACAACCTGCAAAAGGATGAGGAGCAGCTGTGCGGGTCCATGGAGCAGGAGCAGCGCAGCCTTGAGAGGCTGCGTGAGGAGCTGGGGGCGCAAGTGTGGCTGTCAGAAGCAGAAGGCAGCACTGCTTGACTGCGAGGGGGTGTGTCTCGCTGTGGTGGATCTGGGGGAGCAGCATGGCCAGTACCAGCAGAACTTGTACCAGGAGGACCTGGAGCTAGAGGACTTGGCTGCATGAGGCCAGCCGATCCGGGGAGCAGGAGTGGCAGCAGGTCCCCACCAAGCTGCGTAAGATGAAAGGCCAGTGCCTGATGGGACTTGCAATGCCAGCGCCCGCCAGCAGCCCGATGTCTGCCAGTCTCCTGGTCTCCTCAGCCTCACCAGTGCTAACGAGCAGGTTGCTCCCTCCATCAACCAAGAAGGAACACCGACAGCTGCCACCGGACCTCTGGGACTTGTTTTAGAGCTGAGGTGGAGACACCGGGTAGAGGTCATAGGGACAGTTGACTTCTGAGAGAGGGGCAGTGTAGCACCTGGCATGCCCCTCGCTATTTGCATGTACTATTGTAAACATAAAATTTGCCCCACCAAATATTTTTTTTATTCCCTACACTGATATTATTTGGCCTCTATATGATACTTTACCTGAAGGCTAAAGCCAGAGCCCTTTATGTTTGGACTGTTTCCTCTGCCAGAGAGGGTCCTGTATAGGGTTAGGGTTAGGGTTAGGGTTAGGGTGTGTGTGTGTGTGTGTGCATGTGTGTGTTTTTCATAGTACCTCTCGGTAGTTATGGGCCATCCACGAAAAACAGGAACCAGGGGTTGTTGCAGTGAGACGTCACGCATCCTTGGCATGATGCTGTGCAATGCAGGGTGTGTGTAAAGTGCATACATATGGCCAGAGGTTGCTAACACCGGGAGAAGAAATAGACAGAGGCAACCCTGGAGTCAGCCATGCGCTCTGGATGCCTGTGATCACGTGAGGGATAGATAGATAATGGAATTCCAGAGGTTCTCCCCTCCAGCCTCCATATTGTGGTGTCTTCATCAAAGCGCTACTGCACTCTATTGTCTCAAGGTCCTGATTTAACCCTGTAGTGTGTTTACCCTCAATGATGAATAAAAAAATACCCCAAAGCACAGATTTTTTCCATTGCTGTCTAAACCCAAAAAAGGCCTCCACACCTATGTAGGCTTTGCCCTTTTGATAAACAATCACGGTGTATTACACGGGACACTGGTTAAATACAGCTGTGCGTGTTCAGGTGTCTCTAGGTACGGAAAAGGGGCCGTTCCCTTTGTGCTGATAAGGAAATCATTTTGTAGCAATAAGAAACTACGCTCTGTTTTGGCTCCTTGTTCATTGGCAACGAGGGACCTGTTGTGACATACCTCCCATCGCCTGTTTGCCAATCTATCTAAGCTGGTTCACATTTTCAGTTACCGTATTTGCCGACGTATAAGACGACTGGGCGTATAAGACGACCCCCCAACATTTCCACTCAAAATATAGAGTTTGTTATATACTCGCCGTATAAGACTACCCCCTCTTCCGCTCCGCTCAACACCGATCCTCGCTCCACTAAAACTTCCTCCCGCTCCAGTCAAATCGCTCCACACTCGCTCCAATTTAAAAGAGGGACAAATAATCTGCATGCCTAACAAATGTCACCTTAAACCGATGCCTTATATCATAAAGAAATGTGAGCAACGGCACTCAGAACAGAAAATATTTATTTTTAAACAACATATAGGCAACAATGGACAGGTTTGGCAATGGCATTCCACACAAAATAGGCTTAAAAATAAAGGCATCAGTGGGCTTAATAGCCTAAAGAATATACAGGCTAAGCGCATCCACGTTGTAAATTCCTCAGTTATTTTCTGTTGATGCTGCTGCTGCGTCTCTCTCTATAAAATAAAATTTCACTGACAGCGTTACGTGAATTTAAAAAATCCTATTAGACCTAATTTGAATGACAAACTAATTTATTTGATTACCAAATTATAGGCTTTTATACTTTTATTTACTTTATAAACTTGATATGCTACAACCATATAAAACTTGCTCACGTTTTGCTCTGGCCTCCGCGTGTTCGCGTAGCACACTCATGTTTCCGAGAAAGGTCTTTTTCGATTCCAAAGCGGATCTAAATCTTGATAATTGTATAGATGAACTCTGGGAAGATTTGCGCACGCCCTGTGGTCGTAGTATGAGCGGTATCGGAGAGAAATTGGAGCGAGACAGAGCGACCACTCCAGCCTTAATTAAAAAACCGCTCCGCGCTCTGACCAAATTTCACCCGCTCCGCTCCTCGCTCACGCTCCGCTCCACTCCGCTCACATGCTCTGATCCCAACTGAAGTGCACCCGGCGTATAAGACAACCCCCCCACCTTGGAGGCATGTTATTCAGGGGGAAAAAGTCGTCTTATACGCCGGCAAATACGGTAAATGCTTTCGTCACAGAGTGTAGAGAGTGAAGCACAACAAAGTGCATCATTTTTCTTATTTAGCCGACATTTTTATCCAATACACAATATATTATTTTATTATTATTATTTTTTGAGAAGGAGTAATTGGCAATTAAGGGCTTTGCTCAGAGGCCCGATGATGAAATTACTCCGCTGACCGCAGGAGAAGAACCAGCAACCTTTCAATTACAGGGACAGCAAGTTAACCCGCTGAACCACATACTGAGTGACAAGGTCCAAACTGCAGCCCTACAGGGACTTAAATCCTGGACCCTCAGACTAAAAACATGATGCTTTAGTGACTGAGCTATCCAGCCATCACAATGTCAACTTGTACACCATCTTAAACTCTAGGTTCTTTTGTTAAGATGATTATAAAGCTGTCATTCATCTCAGCTGCTTGATGTAATAATATGGACAATAATGGTAGAAAAGTTACCATGTGAAGCAACTTGCTTAGGATGTCCATAGACGTGAATGGGCTGTTACCATATAGAAAACCACGTGGCACATTCATTTGGTGTGTGGATAATGGTTTGGTTTTATTTATGTCAAGTGAAGCTTCAATAGAAGGTTTGGAACTTTCCATCAGGCTTTGCTACAAGGGCGTAGGAACTGGTGGGACAGGCAGGACATGAACTCCCCTAATATTTAATCTGGATTTATTCACAGCCCCCCTCCCAATATTGTGGGTGGTCTGTGGCTTAGTGAGCTAAACCACTCTCCCTGTGATTAGGAAGTTGCCAGTCTGCCTCAGTCTCAGCAGAACAGCCGCATGTCTGTGGACCCCTGAGTAAGGTATCCCAGAGTAAGGTACCCCTGAGTAAGGTCCTTAACCTCCAGCTGCAGGAGCATTGCAGGGTGGATGTACCATGACCCCCACCAAGCTTGCTCTCAAGGAATTGTGTCTCATGGAGAGCGAGGTCATGTAGGCAAAGAGAGAATTTCCCCACAGGGATGAATGCAGTATCTCTATTCCATTCTACTTCAAACTCTATGCCATTGCTAGTCCCCAGGCCACAATCACATTGCAAGCCTCATCATTTCATTTCAGTTTTTTTACTCGAATCGGATCTGCTCATCTTCATATCACAGTCATAATTACAAGTGACCTGTATTTAACTGTAACGTGAACGCAGGTGTCCTCCGAAATGGCACGCGATGCACTAATTGATATGTTTTTGCACAAGTCAACTATGTCACCACCAACAAAAAAAAAATGCTCAGCATTTGTGTATAGGCAAAAAAAACATGATCTGACCGTTCTCATTCACTTCATATGGCAACAAATCAGATACACATCCGATCTAGGACTCAAATCTATTTCTAAAAGATTGGATTTCTGTACCCATACAGGCCTGAAAACATTAGTCCTGTGATATTAAGGCAAAACTCAGCTTGGTAATGTGAATGTAGCCTTAGTCTCTTGGTGCTAAGGCTGGCTAATCACATCCCAGGTAGCCAATGGAGGGAGGTACCAATTGTCTTGGCTGGCCTGAAAATTCTGTGCCTGCCTGTCAGTCCTCCAATCAAAACTCATCTCATCTACACAGCAACCAAACCATTGGCTAGGTACAAGTCAAAATATGTGGCTTACAAAAGCACACTTTCAAGGGGCTTTTGACGATGGCTACCTCACTTGGCTTCAACAGGCAAACTATACTCCCTTCCTCTTATGAGAACTCCAATACCTAAAAACTCAAAGTAAGGCACAGATTACACCAGTGTGAATCATTTAAACCATTTTCTAGTATATCTCCTCATCCATTCATCCATCCAACTTCCATAAGTTCTTATCCATGACAGGCTTGCAGTGAGCCAAGGCCAAAGCAGCCCAGGATACAAGACAGCTGATCACACTGGAGATGCAAAATGGGGGGAGGTGCCTTGTGGGCCTGTGATCGGAAGGTTACCAGTTTGAATCCCAGGTTTTCATGTTTCCTTTGGGCCCTTGACCAAAGCCCTTAACACCAATCCAGGAGAGCTAGATGGACCCTGTGCTCAGACCCCAAGCTTCACTCTCACCCATGTATGTATGTGTGTTTCTTAAAAAGGAGAGCATGATGGGATATGTGAAAACGAACACATGCTGTACTCATTCTTGTATAAATGGCAAATAAAGCTTCATTCAAAGCTTAATGGGCAACTTTTTCACGGGATACGTTTTTGGGCTGTGGAAGCAAACCGTAGTACTCAGAGGGAACCAGTGAAGCAGCCCCCCCCCCCCCCCGAAAATGCCACCCTGGGCAACTGCCCATCTTGCCCTTCCCAGAACCCCCCATTGAGATTTTTCTCTTAAATCTCCTGCACTTTCTTTTATTGGGAGTGTCTGCAAGGTGCAGCCAGGGTAGTGTGACTCAACAATATGGGAAGGAAAAGGGGGGAAAAGGGGCACGCACCGATCAGTAATGCTCCTGTCCTCGATTACAATTTGATTGGTCCAATTCCGTCACATCTGGGTGTGGACATCACAGATAATTATCCTGCCCAAACTTTGGCAAATACTGGAAACACAACCTCCAGAATAAATATGAACAAAGATAAAGCAAATATGCCTTTATACAGTCTTGTAGGGGGATTACTTTAGCATTTCTCTAAGTGGTTTGCATTCCTATAAAACTACTGTCCGGCCACGCCTCATAAAAACAGGGAGGTACATAAGTAATCTAGAAAAAATTACTTAGACTGAAGTGGGTTTCAGAGTAAGAATGGAATGAGTACATCAACCATCAATTCTATCCGGTGAATTTCAGAGTAGCCTTTGTAATTTCACACTGCTAATCAGTGAGCATTTCTATGGGCCTTCATGTTTGATGTCTCATTTTTACAGTGGCTTAACGCTACCAAAAATGTGCCACAACAGATTGTTCAGGCAGCTTTTACATCATCTGTCATTTTTGCCAGTATGTGTACAGTCCTTTTTAAAATACATCTGTCACTGCATAACTCCGCCAAGCACAATAGGCTTATCAGGAAAGGACATTTACTCTTCATGCATTTTGTGCTATTGTTGGTTTTAGACCAATATCATAACTGCAAATATTTGAACAATCACCCATATATTTATTATGAAAACTGAGTATAGACTCTGATTAAAGTTAAGTCTTAAACACATTTACAAAGTTGTATAATTTGCAGTTTTAACTTAATTCTAAAATTCCATTTAATCTCATAATCTCCTTATTTTCTGTCCTGTACCTAATTTTTAAGAACTATTTTCTAATTATGACATCGACAGTGATGTCATAATTATGTGCGTGATGCGTTTACGGGTGGGACTACCATGCGGAGGCGTTTTCGTTTCCTGAAAACGGGCTGACATATTATGTATGTCTGGAACCGGTAAGGTTATATAAAAGCCGAAAGAAGCTTCTGGAAAACATGCTTGGAAAAAATGTGCTACACTGAATAAATGTTTGATTTGATCAGATCTCACAGGCACACCCAGCATGAATAGGCACTGCGTGAGTGTTTTTGCATTGTTTCTTCGCACCCAGAATTGCACGCCAACCTCACAGATGCCCCGTTCACTCCCATGAGTCCTTTCACTCAGCCCCATCAATGTATCATCTGTGTTTATAATGTGAACAATTTCTCTTCAATTTTCCCAACAATCGTCTGATTTTCCGTTCTACAGTCCATCACAGCTCCAGCTCAATTTCCGTTTGTTTGAAACAATGGAAGAAAACAGTGCAAACAATGTTTCAAATAATTGAAATATACTTCAATTAATCACATAGTATTTTATTTATATAGCACATTTTTATTTTAAACTGTATTTTATACAGTTTTATATAAAATGTAAAATGTATTATTATTTTGTATGCCTGTTCTTAATCATTTTATTAATAATTTTATTATTAATCTAATCGTGTTATAGTGCACTTATGAAGCTGAGATTAATATGTATTTTAAAAGGGCAAATGAATCACTGATAAACTGATTATAGCTACTGGAATGTGTGCATTGTGTTTTATTGCCTTATTTGTTCATTTATGTGTTGGAAGAGGCTGGGACAGAAACGCAGAGACCCAGAAATCAGAGAAGGAAGGTTTTATTGAAGGAATCAGGCAGACAGTACTTGAATCGGCGGGCTATGCTCATGGACTCAGTCGCAGGTCCAGAAGGGTGAAAAGCCAGAGGGATCAATCCAACCAAAGCAGGAGGAACAAGGGGTGAAAACATAATGTTGGTCTGAAAGATATGGGAACAAGGGAGGGCAGGAACAGGGGAGGCAGGATCAGGAACAGACAAAGGACAAGTCTGAAATGCTCAGTAAGGTTCATGGAAAATCAACAATGCCTCAGACTGAGTGTGACGGCACTGGGGTTAATAAAGAAGGCGGGGCATGTGTGGGTTAAAAGGCAGTGATTGGTCGGCGCTGCCCTGCGGAATGCGACGATGTCAGGGACAGCTGAGCCACATGTGTGTTCCTATGCCTTGGTTTTATTCAGTTTCTTGGCAATAATGAAGTGTAAAGGACAATTGGAATTTGATACCACAGTTAATATTTGTCGATAAAAGTATTTCAGCAAACAAATTTTGCCATTATTTGTTCAAATTCAAAGCCAATATTACTATTAGATAAAGAATGTATTGTGTCAACAAATTCTAAACATTGGCAAGCAAATTTGGTGAATAAACCACAGCGGAGTGTAACCATACGTTGATCTGTTTTCTAATCTGACTGCTTTCTTGTGGCCTGGGCTACTTTCACTATGCTGGCCGTCCTTCAACAATGTGCCTGTACCTTGCAGATCGCGGACAGACATAACACCACATCCTGTGTGCGGAAGAGGTGTTTCCCCCTCTCTTGTCACCGCAGGAATTCTGATCCAGGTTTGAACAAACATGGGAGCGACGCCCTGTGATGTGAGCCAGCCGCAGCCCTCAAAGGGCACTGCGACAAAGCCACTGCAGTAAGGGAACCTGGAACGGACATCGACCCCAAGATCTGCCCCTCGTACATCTACGGACAAAAAAGGAGCAGACCATGCTGCATGTCCTGACAGGAAGCCACCTTGAGGTCCAGAGCAAAGGGGACTGTGGATGGACATGACACACATACAGAACTTCCAGGGCCTCTGAGATGGACTCAAGGCAAGGCTCTAAATGTGGGTGGTGGTGATTTTATAGCTATACAAAGGATGCGGGGGGGGGGGAGGGGCTTAAAATAAGCCTGTAAACAAGCAACAGGCATAGAATGGCCACCTTTTTCATTAGCAGAAAGGTTTAATCCAAAGCAACGTATATTTCCTTTCTGTGAGAAAGCAGGGTCAGACCCTGGAGCTTTTGGGATTTAGGGTCTTGCTCAAGGGCCCAATGGTGAGAATACGGTTCCAGAGACTCAAACCAGTGACCATCCAGTTACAAACACAGTCTACGAACCACCAGGTCCACCGATGTGTGTTGGCACCCGTACACCATCCTGGGGTTATAGTGCCTTTATATCCCACTACGACTGCGTGTCATGATCCTGCGAAATTCCTAATATTCCTACTTGCCATAGAACCACTTTAAATATATCATGTTATTACTTTGTACAGTAAAACTACAGTCGACCCTCTTCCATGTTGCAGGGGTTTGCGGAGCAGGCCTCTAGAGTTCTAGGAAAACTAGGTAAAATTCTTGGTCCCCTTGGCGACCGGAGGGAAGTAAAGGGAAAAGATACAACAAATGCGACATTCAAAGATCACTGTGCTATATCACGTGAGAGGCTGCTGTAAACAAGCCTGGCGTCCTCCAAACCGCCATTGTGCATATATTTTATGCATTTATGAGTTGCTAAACTTTTTGTGGGTTGCCTGCAGCTTTCACAAAATTTCCAAGAACTCACGAAAAAAATCCTATAAAATTTCTTATGCCAACCCCCTGAAATACCTAAACCACGATGAGGAATGTTCTGATGCAGACAGGTCAGTTGTACTACATTTTATTTTAACCATACCATAATATTCCAGCTTCGATAGGTACATTGGCTTAGATTGTACATAGGTACAAATTTTTACCAATTTGTAATATAGCTGTTTCCTTTCTGCAGGAACAGTAATGATAAGGTCCTTGCAAATCGATCTGCAGAGCTTTTGCCTTTGGTGATGGTTTCGTTTTCGTGTGTCCACAGTGCTTTCATTTGTCACTGATTTTTACATGGAAAGCTGGAGAAATGACACAGCTACTGGGTCCATCCTCCACACAAGTGTTTAGCTCAAAACTACCTGCCACTTATATGGTTGAATGATGCTCACGGGGACACAGGGTGCCTTAAATATCACCAGCACTATGCCTGTGAGCCACTCCAGCCATTTCATTAATCTCCTCTTTTTCGGTAAATGCTTGCAGTGCGTGAGATTCTTTCTGTACGTCAGATGACTGTTGGGTCACTGCGAGTCACTGCTGTCACGGCTTGGTTAAGAACATTCTAGCTTTATCCTTATGCCCACAGGGCTTTGGTCCAGGATGGGCAGAGACGTTCTCAATTCGTCCAGCAATAACCAGCTGTAAGATAAACAGATCTTATCATAGTCGCAGGACCACACCCTGCCTGACTGTGCCGGCCCTCGGTGGCTTGGCTGCTGGATCTGAGGTCTGACGGCTTGCATGCCTTCCCTAAGGTCAGGACTCATAGAGCAGGGAGGTTGTGGTCGTCGCCTATGCTCTTTGTGCAGTGTGTGTGCCTGATGAAATGTTACTTTGATGTTGATGAGGAGGTGTGTGGCCAGCGAGTTAGACCTCTGCAATTGGAAGGTGGCTGCTTTTAATCCCGTACTCTGTAGACTAGGCTTCTTAAAGAAAGACCTTAACCCCCAGAAAAATACTCCAGGGCACCAAATGGAGAGCTGAGCCTGCGCTCAGACCCCAGGCTTCACTCTCACCTCTATATATTCACTTTCCCACCACTAGTATCAAGTTCCTGGGCTGTCTCAAATGGAAACTCTTGTAGCTCCTGGAGACTTTCGTGTGACGCTTTCCAACCACACAACAGGAACTGGAACTGTTACGCTAAATAAGCGAGGCAGATGCAAAGAGGTCACAGATGAATTCTTCACACACAACGTCAAGCTGTGTCAGGACGGGTGCCCATCTGACCCTGTCCCATGCGTGTTCTCCCAGTTTGGCCAGCAGTTCTCGCTGGCCATCCGGTTTGGTGTTCCTCTAGTCTGTTTGCCTGCTCCCTGGGCCACTGCATGGCTTAACAGGCTAAGTAGCTGGCCACTGTTCCCTACTCACCTTTTTCAGTTGTGGCTGGCCAGCCTCAACTAGTTTAACTTTTGTTATTTTGTCTTTTCTTAGTTCACAAGGTGTTTGTGTATTTCAGTTACTTTTTTCTTTTTGCTCCCTGTTTGTTCAGTTTTCCTTGTTTTAGTTTTTGTGATTAGATCTTTTGTCTATCTGTTTATGTCCACAAAATTGTGGACAATTGTCTCACCTGCCCCTCATTGCCCCTGGTTCGTAATAGCCCACACCTGCCCCTCGTTGCCCCTGGTTCGTAATAGCCCACACCTGCCCCTCGTTGCCCCTGGTTCGTAATAGCCCACACCTGCCCCTCGTTGCCCCTGGTTCGTAATAACCCATACCTGCCCCTCATTGCCCCTGGTTCATAATAGCCCACACTTGCCCCTCGTTGCCCATGGTTTGTAATAGCCCACACCTGCCCCTCATTGCCCCTGGTTCATAATAGCCCACACTTGCCCCTTGTTGCCCATGGTTCGTAATAGCCCACACCTGCCCCTTGTTCTGTTCTTTAGTCAGTCATTATGGCTTCCCAGTCTTGCTCCAACTTTCGCTCTGTTCCCTGATTGTGTTCAGTTGTTACTTTGTGGCTGTTTCCCTGTGTTGCTATGTAATTCTTAGTTGTAGTTACCCTGTGTTAGTTATTGTACCTTTTTGTGTTCCTCCCTTCCTTTGGTATTGTTGTTCCCAGAATTGCTCCCTGTCTTAGTTTAGGTTTGAACCCCCCCCCCCCCCCACCATGGCCTCTCTTTCTGGTTCCCCTTTTGTTGTTTTTGAGTTGAATTAAGTCTTCAATCTGTTGTGAACCACTCCGTGGACCATCCCTCTCTTTCCTTACCAGCCCTGTCATAACAGTTTGTTAGTTTTTTTATGTGAACTACTTTTACTGTTGTGATTTTTTTTCCAGTTTTATTTTTTTATTTTATTTTTTCTTTCTTGTGATAAGCTTCATTTTGTATACAATTCAAATTCTATATGTATATCATCTTCTGAGTAATTGCTTAACAATACTTGTACATCCTGACCTGCCCATTTTGTATACTTTTCTTATATACATTTTTTGTATATAAAAATTTTTTTTGTGTAACTTAAACCTGGTGCTGATGCTTGTAGTAACCAATCAGCAAGTTATCGCTGTAAGTCCCACCTCAGTAGTTCATGGTCTAAGGAAAAGTACCTATTCTGGAGTATGTACAGAAAAAGGGTTCCGAAACTCCTTCTAAGGAACTACAATTGAATACAGTGGGAATGCAACAAAAGTTCCCTGTTCTAGAAAAAGGTTCTGGTTCCTGAAAAAGGTAACGTACCAGCCTTGTACACTCCCATAAGTCCTTTAAATTAGCTCCAGAGATGTAGACCAATCTGTGTTTCTAAATCTGAACATTTTGTTTAATTTTTCTGACATTTGTTTCATTTTTCCATACTATAATCCATCATACCTGCAGCTGAAAAAAGTGATATCTAATGTACCTGCACAGATGGCAAATAAGTTTTAATTTCTTTACAAGACAGCAGGACACATTGTACCCTTTAAGAAAACCAGTTGCACAGTGTAAGAGAAAGATCTATACAGTGGTGGTAGTGATGGGGGGCTTATATTTCTTCCAAATGCTCATTTTGGTCTCTTGGCAATAACCCACCCTGTACAAAATTTTACCATGATACAGTCAGCAGATCATTCACAATGTAGAGAACCAATCAAAAATCTGAACACACCTACTAAAATTTTTTTGTTTTTCAGCAAGATAATGACCTTAAGCACACCTCCAGGTTATGTAGTAATTGTGACCTTATAAATAAGAGATGGACAGATCACCTGCCCCCGCAATCCTCTCACGCTAGAGCTTGTTTGTGATGTGTTGGATCCAAGAGTAAGAGTAAGGTGGAAGCTCCATCAGAACTGTTGGAGAAGCATTTCAGGTGGCTACTTATGGAAGCTGGTTGAAAGAATGCCAAGAGTCTGCAGTGTTGTCATCAAAATTAAAGGGTGCTTATACTGAAGAGTCTAAAATCTGAGAAAATTTTGAGATGTTGATCTCTTCTCTTGGTTGTTGCAATATTTGAAGAGTATTTTTTACTATAATGCGAATAAAATGTCTAAATGTATTAACAGCAGAGGTGTCCAGATTTTGACTGGAATTGTATAAGTAACTTGTCAGCGTTACACTGAGGTGATAGATTCAGTTTAAGTATTAAAAATACTTTTGGACTCACTTGCTTCCGTTGAAATGGAAATTTATTAAAGTTTTAATCTGGATTTAGGAGCTGTCTAGGCCTATATTAATAATCTATTGTTTAAATGAATAAAAATGGTAAGTGAGGTTTTGGGTTGGCTTTGCATGTCTGTTCAGGTTTCACTCCCAATTCACTGGTATCTGTCAGCTGTCCAAAAAGATATCGGGCAAATCAGTGCTTCTAAATTACACATGGAATGCATGTGACTCGCCCAGTGATAGACTGTGTTGGACAAGCTTATGTGGACCATAGGTGGACAATCTGTTCAACTGGATCATGTCAAAGTAATGTTTTCAGTGAAGTGCTGAGGTCCTAAAGAATAACTGATTGAAAAATGTCCCCAATGTTAACGGCTACTTACACGTATCAGAATGAAGTATATAAGCACATAATATTTTGTTAGAAGTGAGAGGTACGTATTTCAGACAATTCTGTTGCAGTGGAATAACTGACATGCAGAAAGTGTGTTGGCTCCCCCTTGTGGCAGGATGAAGAAAGGCATGGCAAGTTCAACAACAGAGGCCTGAATGATCATGGGTGTATAATCGAATTATCACATCCCCCCCTTTAAGTTACTCATTCTTTTTATTATATGCTGAAATGTTCTGAACTTCAGTGTGTGTGTGCAGCACCTCAATAAAGCCAGACATAAATATTCTGAAGGTTGTTTTTAATTAGCATAAGCAAGATAATTCATGTTTCTGAACAAATCAGGAAAAGACATCACAGCGTTAAATAGGGTAGCGGAAGCTGGTTCAGCGTGATGATGGCAAGGCGGTCTGGGCGCGGTGTGTTCACTACTCCGGCGGCAGTGGCAGCGGCAGGCCGGCAGCGACGGGGAAGCAGTCGCTGACCTTGCAGTGGCAGTCCTCCACGTGCAGGTACGTGTACGGCAGCACGTCCCCGTTCAGGCACTGCAGACTGATAGTGCGGTTGCTGGTACGCAGCTCCTGGCAGCAGGTGCAGGAACTATCCCTGGAGAATATTTCCTTGGAGAACATTTCCTTGGAGTACCTGCAGGGGGCAGCAGCACTGTCACACAGGTCCTTGAGGCTAAATGCTGCAAGCATCACCTTTTGTGGACAATTAAGCTACTTTGATAAAGAAAAACTATTACCCCCCTTCTGATTTGTGCCTATATTTCAATATGTCTTAAATATTTCTATTTATTGCTCTCTTTGCACTATGGCCAACAAGATCAATATCTCCTCACACTGATTGACCCATGTCTCATATAGCTGAAGAAGACAATTTGGCTGTAGAATGAATGAATGTATGAATGAAATAGCTAAACATTAATAGTCTTGGTTTAGTACAGTAGCAGATGCTGATTGTGTCTCCATGGTGTCTGGGTGGGTCCACAGGCTTCCTCACCTGCTGAAGGTGTTGCAGGCCCCCTCGCAGTAGGTCATTTCCACCTTTTCCGCAGACTGGCAGCCCTGGTAGAAGATATGTCTGTGCATACTTTCCACCTTGCACGCCCTCGCTTTCTCCACACCTGTTGAGAGAATCACAGCCATCCATCCAATCCTACTTCGAGGGGGCCCGTAGTTTACAGCTTTTTCAAGATTTTACTCCATGATATCACTTGAAAAGACGTCTCTACAGCTGACTTCACTTCACATTTCAATTTATTTAGGAGATGCTTTTATTTTTTGAGGAAGCAGAATCATTCAGTTCCTGGAGTAGCTTGGGCTTGAAGGCCTCACTTAAGGGGCACAACAGTGAAATCACTCTGCCAAGCCCAGGATTTCGACCAGCAACCTTCCGGTCAGGCATAGTGCCCTAAGTTGCTGCCCCACACAGCACATGACAATACACCAGAGAGTGGGAGGTGCAGGTCACTTTGCCAGTGACCTCCTTGGGCGTGTTTTACTCACAGACTTTGCAGCAGCCGTCAGCGGCTGTCTGAATCGTGCCCTGAGGAGAGTAGAAGCATATCAGTTACTTTCGGGAATCATAAAAACACATTGGGCCATTGAATAAAGTACCTGCAACCCAGAGTGCTGTCCAATGCCATTCTGATGTACAGTACAGTGCAGAAGCCTCCTAAAGTCACCCTGCACGGTATTTGAAGCAACTATCCCATACATCAATGTATATTTTTTTTACTCAACCACTAGCACACAATGTTCAGCTAATCAACACATCATTAACGTTTCAACTAATTAAATAAAATAATGAAGTGAGCTGGAGGTGAAATTTAACAAATATATGGAACGGCTGAGGTGCCCCTGAGGAGAGGTTTGGGAACTGAAACGGTGTTCATCTAACCATCCAACAAGATATCAGTAACTTTTTAAAGAACAGAAGAAATTCTTACTAGTTTTTACTGCGACTCTTAAATTGCATGTGTTCTAATGTTACATTGTGTTTTTGTTCTGAGCACATATACACTTACTACCCAGATGAATACCTTTAAACGTTTCCTTTGACTGCCTAAGGCTTTGCACAGTACAGTCTGTGCCACCCACCCATCCCCCATCCCTGCATCAGGGACTCTTACCGGCTGGCAGTTGGCCTCGTGGAAGGGTGGGCACTGGATGCTGGAGATGGTGCTAACAAAGGTGTCTTTGATCCTCACGCAGCTGTACACTTCACACTTATTTTCTGCCGGGGACCATGTGTCTCCATGCTGAGGAGAGATAGAAGTGAATGCTGGGCCCTATCTGAGTGGCCCTGAGCATCTGTGAGTGAGGCCTGAGCCTTTCTGAGTGAGCCCTGAGCCTCTGTGAGTGAGGCCTGAGCCTTTCTGAGTGGCCCTAAGCCTTCTATGAGTGAGCCCTGAGTCTATCTGAGTGAGCCCTGAGCATCTGTGAGTGAGCCCTGAGTCTTTCTGAGTGAGCCCTGAGCCTCTGTGAGTGAGGCCTGAGCCTTTCCGAGTGAGCCCTGAGCCTCTGTGAGTGAGGCCTGAGCCTTTCTGAGTGGCCCTAAGCCTTCTGTGAGTGAGCCCTGAGTCTATCTGAGTGAGCCCTGAGCATCTGTGAGTGAGCCCTGAGTCTTTCTGAGTGAGCCCTGAGCCTCTGTGAGTGAGGCCTGAGCCTTTCTGAGTGAGCCCTGAGCATCTGTGAGTGAGCCCTGAGTCTTTCTGAGTGAGCCCTGAGCCTCTGTGAGTGAGGCCTGAGCCTTTCTGAGTGAGCCCTGAGCATCTGTGAGTGAGGCCTGAGCCTTTCTGAGTGGCCCTAAGCCTCTGTGAGTGGGTCCTGAGTCTTTCTGAGTGAGCCCTGAGCCTATTTGAGTGGCCCTGAGCCTCTGTGAGTGAGCCCTGAGCTTCTGTGAGTGAGGCCTAAGCCTTCTGTGAGTGAGCCCTGAGCTTTTCTGAGTGAGTCCTGAGCCTCTGTGAGTGAGCCCTGAGCCTTTCTGAGTGAGCCCTGAGCATCTGTGAGTGAGCCCTGAGCCTCTGTGAGTGAGCCCTGAGCCTCTGTGAGTGAGCCCTGAGCCTCTTTGAGTGGCCCCTGAGCACCAGAGGTGGCAGATCCCCACCCACCTGCAGCAGATGCATGGTGCCATTGATGTCAATGATGCAGTGTGTCTGGACACACTTCCCACAACAGTCATACATGCTCAGCTCCATGTATTTATACCCCTGTGAAAAAACCAAGAAGATTAATTTGTTTAGCTGTGTCATGTGAAGTTCTTAGAAGACTTTCAACCTAAACTGAGTGGATTGAGTCTCCAGCTCCTTACCGGGTCACAGTCTTGGTTGCAAAGGATGGGCAGACATTTGATCTGGTAGAGTCCAGTGCTGGGGTCTTCTTCAGTGGTGCAGGTGCAATTTTGACAGCCAGCCATGACCACTGTGGCATGAGGCTTGCAGAGGGGACAGACCATCAGTGCACTGGACTCACAAGGCGATATCAAAGCTATACTAGCTCACGGTTTGACAGAGCAGGTATGTATGATGGCTTATAATTACCTGGTATTCTACTTGTTTGTGTAGGCAGACCTTCTTTGGCTCTGGGTGTGACAGAAAGGCAGCAGTCAGTTTGTGGGGTACAGGGACAGCAGTATAGTTGGTAATCAATGAAAATGAAAGAGCACAAGGAGGTAAGAGGACTACAGAGCTACAGGTAAAGGCTATACCGCATGTGTGTTCGGGACAGCATTTCTCAGGAGGCACCGAGACCACTGGAGTAAATCCAGCCCCACAGCTGTGGTCCTTCTCCGGGCAGGTACTGCTGTCACAGCCTGTGTAGAGCACAAGAAAGCACCATCTGAGTGAAGGGATGAAGGAATCTACACAGCAAAGTAGCAGAAGGCCGAGAGAGGCTGGGCGGTGCTTACGGCAGACTAGGCTGGAGCAGCAGGGGTTCACGGGGTTGGACTCGTTGACGAGAATGAAGCCTGGCACGCTGCAGGAGGTCACCGTAGGGGGGGGGCACACGCTGGGCCTGCATCTCACCAGCCCTGAGACCCGGTCGCAGACGCAGTCCTGGCACTTGTACTGGAACTCTTCATCGAACTGCCAACGATAAAACGCAATAGTCAGAGGGTGTCCGCCAGGCTGTCCCGCATATGGTGGAAGGGCACGCCTCTTCAGGAGCAGCTGGAAATGAAAGAGCGCAGTGTACATACCTCTCGAGGCACACCTTCTGGATCCAAACATCCTACAGCGACAGAAACATGGGTCAGATTTATCCGATGCGCTTAGTGGGCGGAGCTTTTTTAAATCATCTACTTCACGGCGCACGGGTGCTCTGTTGTATATGTGGATGGTGTTAAAGCCACAAACAGCCACCTACCACACTTTTCAACACAAATATCAGTCTCCTTGCTGAAGAGCTTCATGCCATCGGGACAGAAGCAGCCCTCAGTCACGACAATGGTGCTTGAGTCCTCAGGACTGCAAATGGGAATTTAAGCTAAGGTTCAAATGTGACAACAACTCCTAACAAAATGAGCACACTACAGCAGATGCTTTTGTCCAAAGTAACATATACATTTTTTTGAGAAAGCAGGGTCTGACAGTTCCTGGAGCAATTAGGGGTTAAAGGCCTTGCTCAAGGGTCTAATTGTGACTTGAACTGGCAACCTTAGAATCACAGACACAACATCCTAACCCACTGGTGCCCCTTCTAATGCAACCTGACTCTTGTTTATCTGGGTGAGTATGAAGGTTAATGCAGGGTCTGACATCCATGAGAACATTCGGTTCCCAGTTGGCCTATATGGAAACATACTTATCCTGACAGGTCGGTGGTTCTGCTGGTCCACACGGCTTGTAGACCTTATCTCCAGAGCAGTCAGCAGCTGCAAAGGAAAAACAGAAATTATACTGTATTATCACCAAAGCCAAGGGATACAGCAATGGACTCTTCCATACTTCTTTTACTGTAGAGAAGATGCTTCCCAATCCAGTCCTCTGGGAGCCCCAGAAAGTCCACATTTTTGCTCTCTTCCAGCTCCGGGAGGGAGCACAAATGTGGACCAACGAGGGGTGTCTGAGCACCGGGTTGGAAAACACTGCTGTAGAGTATGTTTTTTTTCCAGTTCAACCCAATTACTGTCACAAGCTGGCTAATGTGTATCATCCTGAAAGGCCACTGCAGGAATTCCAGGACATGAGTTACGATCCCTAGATATGTCCTTCTCTTCAACTTAAATAGACTTGAACATGTTCCTCTGTCCTTCAGCCTCAAGCAGTTTGAAGACTTTTGGGCCCTTGGAATGTCTTTACTGTTGCATTATATCTCTATAACTGTGGATCTCACACATTATGAAAAGCAGAATCTGTAGTGTTCACATTACAGTTGCTGGATTAAGGTGATTAAGATGGGATAGGTGGGCATACCACACTTGGTGGTGTAGTTCCTCCAGTAGATGCAGATGCCAGCTTGGGCACAGGCGGCACTGTAGCTTTGAAGGCTAGTGCACTCCACAGTGGGGTTAGACATGTGGCAGCTATCAAACACACAGCCTTTATAGAAGTTATCGGGGGGGATCAGGGGGTGGCAGTCAGCGAACAGCCTGTGAGGACAGAGGGGGCAAGGAAAATGTGAGTTAAGGCCTGCAGAGACTGGCAAACATGCGCTGAAGCTCCCATCGCACATACGCCAACTAGGCAACGGGCAACCTGATGTTCCAGGTGTGTTAAGCAGTGGACAGGGCACCTGCTGTTCAGCAAGTCGCAGAGAGAATCCGGTGTGCAGGGCTCGTATGTAGCCTCTGGAACTGGAGGCTTGGGACCACTGGGTGGTATGCATTCAGGCCTGTGGATGTCCGGGATGGGCCAGTGGTCTCCCATCAGCGCACAGCTCTCCACCAGCTGGCCACTGGGCAGCATGCAGTCGTCGGCTGGGTTGTTGTTGCAGGTACCTGGGTGACAAGCGCAGTTCTCAGCTCAATCAGGTCCAAAAGCATTAAGAATCCATGAGAAGCTACATGCGATAACAGCTATTTACTGCTGGTGCCACTGAGGAGGTGAACAGCTATTCAACACATGCTGCATTGCAGTAGATACACTGGTGCAATTAGCTATTTCGGTTATGGTTTGTTTTTGGTCAGTGCCAAATTTTGAAGACCACACTTTGCTTACCACATTGTCCCTGGGTGTTTTTGCCAAAGTGCTTGAAAGGCAGGCTGATGCTGAACCCAGTTACGCCAAAAGTCACCACCACCTCCAACGAGGGGATCTCAAGGATCATGGTAAGACCACTGGAAAGAACCTTAACGCCACCATGCACAAGGGGCAGGCGTGCTGGGGTTCCGTCCACAATAACCTGGACACACAGTAAGAATGGGAAAGATTGTTATCTCAGTGCTCTTCTCCTAAAGCTCAATAAATTCTCAACAGAGTTACAGATGGACCTAACCTCCATCTTGGGGGCACCAATCACATTGTGGTTCTTTAACGTGACGACGAGAGTGCCATAGGCCACGACGATGGACCTGGGGCAAGACACATCCTCCCCGGGGTCACAGTTCACATTGTCTATGTAGATGTTCAGGTTGTGTTTAGGTGTTTTCTCCTCCATCAGCACATATGTACAGTTCCCCTGGAAGCTGTAGAAATGCCCGTCGAATGTTATGTAGTGTGGGTCTCCCCAGCCTTCACAGAAGCCTGGAAACAAGCAGATTTGTTGAGTAAATTGAAATCTTAAGATGACCATACTTAAGGGCAGCCGGTTATTTCCAGAGGAGAGGCATAGGAAGGGGGCAAAAGTAAAATGTGGCTGTCACTGTCTTCTTTCTACGAAGTATATACATAAAAATCTCAATATTTTCATAAATTACACAATAATTATGATTTATCCAAGCAATTCTGGGAAATAGTAATATGGCAGGTGTGTTACACACATGCACTTGGGAAGACTTACGTCCCACGATGCCATTCAGAGCCAATAAATAAGTGGGGGCCAAACCCATTTCAGGAGGATGGTACCATCTTGTTCATGTTGCTCTTCTTGTAAATATCTTACCAAATATTTTCATCAAAAATCAGTCCATCACATTTACTTATCAGGGTGCTTTTCCCCCAAAGTCTTACACATTTTTTGAGGAAGCTGAGTCAGAACAATTGGAGGTTAAGGGCTTTCCTCAAAGGCCCAATGGTAAATCATTCTGCCAAGTCTGGGATTTGAACTAGCAACCATCTGGTCACACGAACAACATTCTGAGTCACACAGCACCCCCAAACAATCAGAAATATTACAGCACATCATTCACCTTGTTTCTGGGACCATGTGAGGTCAGGGGCATGTATGTGGCATACGATACTCACAGTCACACACGTAATGTTGGCAGCAATAGTCCTCATCAAACACCAACACTGGCTTTTTGCCATTAGCACATTCGATCTCCTCCAGAGGTGGACATTCGTATGGGATTATCTCAATGATGTTATCCTCAATGCATCTAGCCAGCGTGCAGTTGCAGAGGAGAAACGTCTCATTTTGCTGAGGATAAAAAGTAAAGAAAAAAAAATACATCCATAAATGACTTTCTAATGAATATTTTTGTCTTTTTGGATCATTTTGAGTGGACAATATCTTGACATTTTTTCATCAGGCTTCTGGCGTTTTCAATGAATATCAGTATTATGTTTGTTAACAGAACATCCTTAAGCCCACTGCGGCACCAAGTTATCATTTATTTATTGTTCACTCACTCTTATATTACTCCATCCTGTCTTGTTTCTCATTGCACGGCTCTCGCTTCTGTATCACACTGCTGTCTGTTTTGTACTGCACTGCTGTCTGTCGTGTATTGCACTGTTGTTTGTGATGTATCATATTGCTGCCTATCCTGTATCGTATTACTCTCTGTCCTGTAATGTACTGCTGTCTGTCCTGTATCACAATGCTGTCTGTCTCTTTTTGCACTGCTGTCTGTCCTGTATTGCACTGCTACCTGTCCTGTATCACACTGCTGTCTGTCCTGTATCACACTGCTATCTGTCCTGTATCACACTGCTATCTGTCCTGTATCACACTGCTGTCTGTCCTGTATCACACTGCTATCTGTCCTGTATCACACTGCTGTCTGTCCTGTATCACACTGCTATCTGTCCTGTATCACACTGCTATCTGTCCTGTATCACACTGCTGTCTGTCCTGTATCACACTGCTATCTGTCCTGTATCACACTGCTATCTGTCCTGTATCACACTGCTATCTGTCCTGTATCACACTGCTGTCTGTCCTGTATCACACTGCTATCTGTCCTGTATCACACTGCTGTCTGTCCTGTATCACACTGCTATCTGTCCTGTATCACACTGCTGTCTGTCCTGTATCACACTGCTATCTGTCCTGTATCACACTGCTATCTGTCCTGTATCACACTGCTATCTGTCCTGTATCACACTGCTATCTGTCCTGTATCACACTGCTGTCTGTCCTGTATCACACTGCTATCTGTCCTGTATCACACTGCTGTCTGTCCTGTATCACACTGCTATCTGTCCTGTATCACACTGCTGTCTGTCCTGTATCACACTGCTATCTGTCCTGTATCACACTGCTATCTGTCCTGTATCACACTGCTGTCTGTCCTGTATCACACTGCTATCTGTCCTGTATCACACTGCTGTCTGTCCTGTATCACACTGCTATCTGTCCTGTATCACACTGCTATCTGTCCTGTATCACACTGCTATCTGTCCTGTATCACACTGCTATCTGTCCTGTATCACACTGCTATCTGTCCTGTATCACACTGCTGTCTGTCCTGTATCACACTGCTATCTGTCCTGTATCACACTGCTGTCTGTCCTGTATCACACTGCTATCTGTCCTGTATCACACTGCTGTCTGTCCTGTATCACACTGCTATCTGTCCTGTATCACACTGCTGTCTGTCCTGTATCACACTGCTACCTGTCCTGTATCACACTGCTGTCTGTCCTGTATCACACTGCTATCTGTCCTGTATCACACTGCTATCTGTCCTGTATCACACTGCTACCTGTCCTGTATCACACTGCTGTCTGTCCTGTATCACACTGCTATCTGTCCTGTATCACACTGCTATCTGTCCTGTATTACACTGCTGTCTGTCCTGTATCACAATGCTGTCTGTCTCTTTTTGCACTGCTATCTGTCCTGTATTACACTGCTGTCTGTCCTGTATCACAATGCTGTCTGTCCTGTATCACAATGCTGTCTGTCTCTTTTTGCACTGCTGTCTGTCCTGTATTGCACTGCTACCTGTCCTGTATCACACTGCAATCTGTCCTGTATCACACTGCTGTCTGTCCTGTATCACAATGCTGTCTGTCTCTTTTTGCACTGCTGTCTGTCCTGTATTGCACTGCTACCTGTCCTGTATCACACTGCAATCTGTCCTGTATCACACTGCTATCTGTCCTGTATCACACTGCTATCTGTCCTGTATTACACTGCTGTCTGTCCTGTATCACACTGCTATCTGTCCTGTATTACACTGCTGTCTGTCCTGTATCACACTGCTATCTGTCCTGTATTACACTGCTATCTGTCCTGTATTACACTGCTGTCTGTCCTGTATCACACTGCTATCTGTCCTGTATTACACTGCTATCTGTCCTGTATCACACTGCTATCTGTCCTGTATTACACTGCTGTCTGTCCTGTATCACACTGCTATCTGTCCTGTATTACACTGCTGTCTGTCCTGTATCACACTGCTATCTGTCCTGTATCACACTGCTATCTGTCCTGTATTACACTGCTGTCTGTCCTGTATCCTTTTACTGTCTGTCCTGTATCACACTGCTATCTGTCCTGTATCACACTGCTTTCTGTCCTGTATCACACTGCTGTCTGTCCTGTATCACACTGCCGTCTGTCCTGTATCACACTGCCGTCTGTCCTGTATCACACTGCTTTCTGTCCTGTATCACACTGCTGTCTGTCCTGTATCACACTGCTGTCTGTCCTGTATCACACTGCTTTCTGTCCTGTATCACACTGCTGTCTGTCCTGTATCACACTGCTGTCTGTCCTTCATCATTCCTGTCAGCCCAGTGAGCTGGAAGCTCTACTTTGGCAGCTTAGGCTGCCTCTGTGTATGTGTGACCACGGGGCCAGGCGACTCACCATTTTGTCCCACTCGGGGCAGTCGGGGACAGGAGGAGTCGGAGTTGGGGGATTAAGACACGGTCCTGTCGTATTTTGGAGCTCACAAACATCAGAGCAGATCATGGTGAGGCAGAGTCCAGCTCCAATGTGTGTCATATTAAATATGACGTCCCCTAAGGAAAAATTAAGAAAAAATTAACTATACATAACAGGTGAATATTGTTTCATAAATAAAATTAAGAGTACGCAAGAGAATTTCAGAGAGGGAAACAAAGTAATTGTACATAAGCAATCAGAAAACTCATTAAAAGAATAATTAAAGAATTCTACTTTCGAAAAGTCATATTCTGCATGGTAATTCTGTGCTGGGAAAGGAAATACAATTTGTCTCTAATACTTAAATCCTAATTTTTTATCATAGGTTCCAAAAATAAAGGCAACAAAAGTGCCTGACATGTTTATATACACATAATAAACATACCAGGTTTGTAAATATTCCCATTAACTTCACAAAAACATGGTGTGGGTCCAGCTGGGCTTGAAGACGTTGTAGACGGTGATGTTGAATTTACTTGAGGAAGTGATGGAACAGCAGTTGAGACTGGAGAACCAGTTACAATCAGATCAGGGGGTTCTGCAGTTGTTGTAGGCGATTCTGTTGTAGTGGTAGTAGTTGGTGGTGGAGGTGTTTCTGTTGTAGTGGTAGTAGTTGGTGGTGGAGGTGTTTCTGTTGTAGTGGTAGTAGTTGGTGGTGGAGGTGTTTCTGTTGTAGTGGTAGTAGTTGGTGGTGGAGGTGTTTCTGTTGTAGTGCTTGGTGGTGGAGGTGTTTCTGTTGTAGTGCTTGGTGGTGGAGGTGTTTCTGTTGTAGTGGTAGTTGTTGGTGGTGGAGGCGTTTCTGTTGTAGTGGTAGTAGTTGGTGGTGGAGGCGTTTCTGTTGTAGTAGTAGTAGTTGGTGGTGGAGGCGTTTCTGTTGTAGTGGTAGTAGTTGGTGGTGGAGGTGATTCTGTTGTAGTGGTAGTAGTTGGTGGTGGAGGTGTTTCTGTTGTAGTGGTAGTAGTTGGTGGTGGAGGTGTTTCTGTTGTAGTGGTAGTTGTTGGTGGTGGAGGCGTTTCTGTTGTAGTGGTAGTAGTTGGTGGTGGAGGTGATTCTGTTGTAGTGGTAGTAGTTGGTGGTGGAGGCGTTTCTGTTGTAGTGGTAGTAGTTGGTGGTGGAGGTGATTCTGTTGTAGTGGTAGTAGTTGGTGGTGGAGGTGTTTCTGTTGTAGTGCTTGGTGGTGGAGGTGTTTCTGTTGTAGTGGTAGTAGTTGGTGGTGGAGGCGATTCTGTTGTAGTGGTAGTAGTTGGTGGTGGAGGTGATTCTGTTGTAGTGGTAGTAGTTGGTGGTGGAGGCGATTCTGTTGTAGTGGTAGTAGTTGGTGGTGGAGGCGTTTCTGTTGTAGTGGTAGTAGTTGGTGGTGGAGGTGATTCTGTTGTAGTGGTAGTAGTTGGTGGTGGAGGCGTTTCTGTTGTAGTGGAAGTAGTTGGTGGTGGAGGTGATTCTGTTGTAGTGGTAGTAGTTGGTGGTGGAGGTGATTCTGTTGTAGTGGTAGTAGTTGGTGGTGGAGGTGTTTCTGTTGTAGTGGTAGTAGTTGGTGGTGGAGGTGTTTCTGTTGTAGTGGTAGTAGTTGGTGGTGGAGGTATTTCTGTTGTAGTGCTTGGTGGTACAGGTGGTTTGGTTGTTGTAGTTGGTGGTGGAGGTGTTTCTGTTGTGGTGGTAGTAGTTGGTGGTGGAGGTGATTCTGTTGTAGTGGTAGTAGTTGGTGGTGGAGGTGTTTCTGTTGTAGTGGTAGTAGTTGGTGGTGGAGGCGTTTCTGTTGTAGTGCTTGGTGGTGGAGGCGTTTCTGTTGTAGTGGTAGTAGTTGGTGGTGGAGGTGTTTCTGTTGTAGTGCTTGGTGGCGGAGGCGTTTCTGTTGTAGTGGTAGTAGTTGGTGGTGGAGGTGTTTCTGTTGTAGTGCTTGGTGGTGGAGGTGTTTCTGTTGTAGTGCTTGGTGGTGGAGGCGTTTCTGTTGTAGTGGTAGTAGTTGGTGGTGGAGGCGTTTCTGTTGTAGTAGTAGTAGTTGGTGGTGGAGGCGTTTCTGTTGTAGTGGTAGTAGTTGGTGGTGGAGGTGTTTCTGTTGTAGTGGTAGTAGTTGGTGGTGGAGGTGTTTCTGTTGTAGTGCTTGGTGGTGGAGGCGTTTCTGTTGTAGTAGTAGTAGTTGGTGGTGGAGGCGTTTCTGTTGTAGTGGTAGTAGTTGGTGGTGGAGGTGTTTCTGTTGTAGTGCTTGGTGGTGGAGGTGTTTCTGTTGTAGTGCTTGGTGGTGGAGGCGTTTCTGTTGTAGTGGTAGTAGTTGGTGGTGGAGGCGTTTCTGTTGTAGTGCTTGGTGGTGGAGGCGTTTCTGTTGTAGTAGTAGTAGTTGGTGGTGGAGGCGTTTCTGTTGTAGTGGTAGTAGTTGGTGGTGGAGGCGTTTCTGTTGTAGTAGTAGTAGTTGGTGGTGGAGGCGTTTCTGTTGTAGTGGTAGTAGTTGGTGGTGGAGGCGATTCTGTTGTAGTGGTAGTAGTTGGTGGTGGAGGTGATTCTGTTGTAGTGGTAGTAGTTGGTGGTGGAGGTGTTTCTGTTGTAGTGCTTGGTGGTGGAGGCGTTTCTGTTGTAGTGGTAGTAGTTGGTGGTGGAGGCGTTTCTGTTGTAGTGGTAGTAGTTGGTGGTGGAGGCGTTTCTGTTGTAGTGGTAGTAGTTGGTGGTGGAGGCGTTTCTGTTGTAGTGCTTGGTGGTGGAGGCGTTTCTGTTGTAGTAGTAGTAGTTGGTGGTGGAGGCGTTTCTGTTGTAGTGGTAGTAGTTGGTGGTGGAGGTGTTTCTGTTGTAGTGCTTGGTGGTGGAGGTGTTTCTGTTGTAGTGCTTGGTGGTGGAGGCGTTTCTGTTGTAGTGGTAGTAGTTGGTGGTGGAGGTGATTCTGTTGTAGTGGTAGTAGTTGGTGGTGGAGGTGATTCTGTTGTAGTGGTAGTAGTTGGTGGTGGAGGCGTTTCTGTTGTAGTGGAAGTAGTTGGTGGTGGAGGTGATTCTGTTGTAGTGGTAGTAGTTGGTGGTGGAGGTATTTCTGTTGTAGTGCTTGGTGGTACAGGTGGTTTGGTTGTTGTAGTTGGTGGTGGAGGTGTTTCTGTTGTGGTGGTAGTAGTTGGTGGTGGAGGTGATTCTGTTGTAGTGGTAGTAGTTGGTGGTGGAGGTGTTTCTGTTGTAGTGGTAGTAGTTGGTGGTGGAGGCGTTTCTGTTGTAGTGCTTGGTGGTGGAGGCGTTTCTGTTGTAGTGGTAGTAGTTGGTGGTGGAGGTGTTTCTGTTGTAGTGCTTGGTGGTGGAGGCGTTTCTGTTGTAGTAGTAGTAGTTGGTGGTGGAGGCGTTTCTGTTGTAGTGGTAGTAGTTGGTGGTGGAGGCGTTTCTGTTGTAGTGGTAGTAGTTGGTGGTGGAGGCGTTTCTGTTGTAGTGGTAGTAGTTGGTGGTGGAGGCGTTTCTGTTGTAGTAGTAGTAGTTGGTGGTGGAGGCGTTTCTGTTGTAGTGGTAGTAGTTGGTGGTGGAGGTGTTTCTGTTGTAGTAGTAGTAGTTGGTGGTGGAGGCGTTTCTGTTGTAGTGGTAGTAGTTGGTGGTGGAGGTGTTTCTGTTGTAGTGGTAGTAGTTGGTGGTGGAGGCGTTTCTGTTGTAGTAGTAGTAGTTGGTGGTGGAGGCGTTTCTGTTGTAGTGGTAGTAGTTGGTGGTGGAGGTGTTTCTGTTGTAGTGCTTGGTGGTGGAGGCGTTTCTGTTGTAGTGGTAGTGGTTGGTGGTGGAGGCGTTTCTGTTGTAGTGGTAGTAGTTGGTGGTGGAGGCGTTTCTGTTGTAGTAGTAGTAGTTGGTGGTGGAGGCGTTTCTGTTGTAGTGGTAGTAGTTGGTGGTGGAGGTGATTCTGTTGTAGTGGTAGTAGTTGGAGGTGGAGGTGATTCTGTTGTAGTGGTAGTAGTTGGTGGTGGAGGTGTTTCTGTTGTAGTGGTAGTAGTTGGTGGTGGAGGTGTTTCTGTTATAGTGGTAGTAGTTGGTGGTGGAGGTGTTTCTGTTGTAGTGCTTGGTGGTACAGGTGGTTTGGTTGTTGTAGTTGGTGGTGGAGGTGTTTCTGTTGTGGTGGTAGTAGTTGGTGGTGGAGGTGATTCTGTTGTAGTGGTAGTAGTTGGTGGTGGAGGCGTTTCTGTTGTAGTGCTTGGTGGTGGAGGTGTTTCTGTTGTAGTGGTAGTAGTTGGTGGTGGAGGTGTTTCTGTTGTAGTGGTAGTAGTTGGTGGTGGAGGCGTTTCTGTTGTAGTGCTTGGTGGTGGAGGTGTTTCTGTTGTAGTGGTAGTAGTTGGTGGTGGAGGCGTTTCTGTTGTAGTGGTAGTAGTTGGTGGTGGAGGAGTTTCTGTTGTAGTGGTAGTAGTTGGTGGTGGAGGTGTTTCTGTTGTAGTGGTAGTCGTTGGTGGTGGAGGTGTTTCTGTTGTAGTGGTAGTCGTTGGTGGTGGAGATGCACATGGATTGCAGCACAGGACTCTAATCATATAATTATAACATTTGTAGGGCCGATGTTTTTGCTCCTCTTTGTCGCATATTAAACCAAATGAAATATTACAGTGAACCTTTTGGTTTGTTTCAGCTATAAATTCTTCAAGGGTTTTATCTGGGAAGTCTGTTGCCTTACATTCAATGTCTTCTCGATATTCACACACCTCTTTCCCACTGGCGATAATGTCATCATATGTTTCTGAATCACCCTTTTGTTGTGTAGGTTTATCTTCATCATACCAATCTGACCATTCACACAATGGAATACAGGGTGTTGTGGTTGGTAGTTCTGTTGTAGTGGTCGTAGTTGATGGTGGAGGTAGTTTTGTTGTAGTGGTAGTGGTTGGTGGTGGAGGTGTTTCTGTTGTAGTGGTTGGTGGTTTTAGTGTTGTAGTGGTAGTTGATGGAGGAGATGGCTTTCCCGTTGTAGTAGTTGTTGGTGTAGGACTTTCTGTTGTAGTGGTAGTAGTTGGTGGTGGAGGTGTTTCTGTTGTAGTGGTAGTAGTTGGTGGTGGAGGTGTTTCTGTTGTAGTGGTAGTAGTTGGTGGTGGAGGCGTTTCTGTTGTAGTGCTTGGTGGTGGAGGTGTTTCTGTTGTAGTGGTAGTTGTTGGTGGTGGAGGTGTTTCTGTTGTAGTGGTAGTAGTTGGTGGTGGAGGTGTTTCTGTTGTAGTGGTAGTAGTTGGTGGTGGAGGCGTTTCTGTTGTAGTGCTTGGTGGTGGAGGCGTTTCTGTTGTAGTGGTAGTTGTTGGTGGTGGAGGCGTTTCTGTTGTAGTGGTAGTAGTTGGTGGTGGAGGTGATTCTGTTGTAGTGGTAGTAGTTGGTGGTGGAGGCGATTCTGTTGTAGTGGTAGTAGTTGGTGGTGGAGGTGATTCTGTTGTAGTGGTAGTAGTTGGTGGTGGAGGCGATTCTGTTGTAGTGGTAGTAGTTGGTGGTGGAGGTGTTTCTGTTGTAGTGGTAGTAGTTGATGGTGGAGGTGATTCTGTTGTAGTGGTAGTAGTTGGTGGTGGAGGTGTTTCTGTTGTAGTGCTTGGTGGTGGAGGTGTTTCTGTTGTAGTGGTAGTTGTTGGTGGTGGAGGTGTTTCTGTTGTAGTGCTTGGTGGTGGAGGTGTTTCTGTTGTAGTGGTAGTTGGTGGTGGAGGTGGTTTTGTTGTGGTGGTGGTTGTTGGTGGTGCTGGACTACATGGCGTTTCTGTGAATATCACAGTTTCATTTATGCAGATAGCTAAGTAGCACATCCCCATGTTGTCACTGACATCATAAATGACATCATTGTCTTTGTATTCAGTTCCATTGTACACGCAGCATCCTGTGAAAATAAATTATATAAACACAGTTTATATTTTTAAAAGTATATGTTGACACATATTGAGAAAAGTTCTTGAAACTCTATCTAGGATTTTACCTGGTTTTTGGACACAGGTGATGTTTTCATATCCGTCACAGACACTATAATTGAGAGATCCATAAAAGATTAATGAGGTGCTATGAAAACTTTATCTCCATTAATAAAAAAATGATCTTACTAAAAATTGGAAAAAAAACTTTATTTGCCCCTAATGACTTACAATACTGTGTCTCTAGAGGACTGTTTTGAAGGTTATAACTTTTAACATCAGCTCTTGAGCTACCCATGTACTGTATGTGGTCTCACCATGACGTGCAAAGTTCATCTGTTGGAACATCATCTCCAGGACTGAACTCAGTTCCATTAATATAGCATCCATCACAGCGTTCCACACACATCTGATTCTTCTCATCAAATATTGGTGTTTCTGGTGGACATCTGGGGTAACAGCCTAGCAAACCATATTTGGTATGACTTAGCTCAGTGTGCCATCTCAAGTAATGAACCCAATGCCAGTGTGGTAGTTTAACTTTGATATAGCCAGATGTACAAGATCAAACAAGACAGCAGAAGGATGAAGAGAGACTTGAGTAGCTACCTTCCAGTTTTGGGAGAGCGGAGTCACAGGTGCCATTTTGGTTGAGGCAGGTCTTGTAGCAGGGTACATGACAGGGGCTATAATGCCACTCGCACTCATCGGGGCTGTTATAATAATCGCAGAAAACCGCTAGAAGTGAGAATGCACACTTTTAGTACAATGGTTAACAAGCTTAACATTACCAGTGCAATTCTAGAAAAACATTCTAAATGAACACAACGGCTCTTGGCACACATACAGCATATGCTGCATGATTACAGCAGTGTAAGTACTTCCTGCAGAAACTACAAAAAAGAATGCGTCCTATTCCAGTCAAAATCAAGAGCATAAACATATCCTTCATTCGTGTCTGGTTCAGCATTGCATCCACCCCAAAAGGTAACTGCATTTCATTGACTGCTCTGTGGAGAACAGCAACAAACCCCCAACTTTTAATTCCATATGTGAAAACAGGAGCGATCGTCCTCACATAGGCCGCCGTCTATTCCCTAAACCACGGTTGCTAACTTTGGTCAGCTGGTTGGAGTGACATTTTCATTTTCAATTGGACAAATCTGTACACATATGCACACATATTTACATGAATGTAACAGTTTTATTACCTTGTAAAAATAGCCTTTAGGGTTTACAAACTACCACAAAGCTTTTGATGTAGCTAATTTTAGGTTTACAATGGAGTGATTGCCATGCTAGATGGGTGAGAGTTGGCAACCCTTCTAAACTCATCACTAGGGGACTAGATAAACTCCTTTAAACATACAGACAGCTTGACTGGTCTTTTTAAAAGGAAAAGTCAACCTACGGCAGATGTCTGGGGTCCTCCAGGCGACACAGACGCCTGCCTCATTGCAGGCCTGGGCGTAGGAGGCAACAGCCGTGCAGAAACACTCGCAGTCGCCCCCGGTGTCACAGGCGCACGAGTCCATCACGCAGTTGTCAAAGTATGGTTGGGGGTCCACCTACAGGCATTAGCATTTGCAACACACTTTCAGTTATGTTGTACAGTAGCAGGTCAACTGGCTGGCGTGAGATTTTCAACTGGAGACAAGTCTGCATACGCATTTACATGTTTTATTACCTTGCAAATAGTCTGTAAGGTTTGCAAACACTTTTGATGTAGCTAATTTTAGGTTTATAATGGAATAATATAGATGTACCATAAGATTTTTTTTGTTTGACTGAGAGAGCCTGGAAGCATGAGTGTCCCACCACTGGTGCACCAGGCCACAGAACTATGGGAATCTGGGGGTGGAGTTGACACTCTGGGCAAGCCTCACCGCATACACCATCCCCATGTCCATAAAGTAAAATCGACATGCTAAGTTGGTGTCCCCTCAGAAGGTGGTGCCAGGGTTCCCTGATGAGTTGACTGGCATTGGTCCACCCTACCTTCTCATGGCAGACTTCGAAGGTCCTTCCTTTGATGATGCTACATTGCAGTTTGGCCCAGTTATGTCTGTTGGGGTTCAGGATGCAGGGGTCAAGGTCAGCTCCAGCGTCAGGACAGAATGGAGACACCTTCCAGCTGTTCGCAAACTCCAGGGAGCTGCTCACGGGCAGCTGGCTCTGGGTCTTGAAGTCGTTCATTCCGTTTCCGTCGAAATCCCCACAAAGACCACATACTGCTCCCTACAATGGATCATATGACTTCACTGTTCACTGCACTTTCAGTGACCATGCAGTGAGCTCAGGATGCTAATGAGCTCGCCTACACAGTGCTGCCGGCTCTCTCCTGCTCACCATGTGCTCCGGCTCCAAGATGATGCGCACAGATGTCTTGCGGTCCCAGAGCACTGCAATGCCTATGCTGGACTCCACAATCAGGTACAAGCCGACGGTTCTGACCCGGTACATCACTGCGGGACCCTCTTCCAGGTCCATGACCTCATACTTGCCATCTGCTAACATCACTTCTGTCCTCTGTGGGAAGGAGGGGGGACATACAAGTCAATGAAAGAATGACACTACTGTGCAAGAGAAAGCCCCCCAAAAACCTCGGCCAACTGAATCCTTACCCCAAGGTAAATCTTGACTGACTTGGAGCAAGTGGTTCCTGTTGTCCCACATGGAATATTCTCAGTTATCACACTGAATTTGCCTTTGCCTGTTGTGTTCCCACACTTGTCCTATAAAATACAGATATATTATTATTTCATAAATAATAATATGATGAAATTTGTAATATAATGTAACTACAAGAAGGATATGGTATTCAGTTGCAAAAGATTCTAGATCAGAGGTGGCCAATCTTATCCGCAAAGGGCCGGTGTGTATGCAGGTTTTCGTTGCAACTCCCTAATTGGGTCATTAATTAGAGGACTGATTGGCTGAAGAGTCCTCACACCTGGGTTTGAACAGCTGACCAACAGGTTATCCCAAAAACCTGCACACACACCGGCCCTTTGCGGATAAGATTGGCCACCCCTGTTCTAGATGATAATCAGGTGCTTGGCATCTAAATCCCATGTCATGTCATCTGAGATCAATTTTCTGTTGGCAGATCGTATCACGGATGCAGAAACCTGCACTGCGACGTAGCCGCAGTCTCCATGGAAGCCGAACTGCCTCTCGTCGAAGGTGGAGTAGTGTCCGCTGCCGTAGATGGTGCAGGTGCCCGAGCATTTATCCTGTGTGCAGCCCCACATCCCTCGCTTGCAGGTGCTGCAGGGATACAAGCGCTATCATTCTCCTGCACGGTAAACGGCGGCTAACTTGGGGCTCTTGCTGCAGCCCCTCCATGCGATGCAATTGATCTGCTTAACCCAGATTCAGCACAATTCTTACTTGCGCTGTCCAGTCGGTAACATGTAACGTAACAGGAGTTGACAGCACAAGACAAATAAAACCATGCTGAACAAAGAATAAATAAATGAAATAATGTCAAATAAATAAAAGAAAAGGCTAACAGGAAAAATGCAGAGTGAAGTGTAATGAGCAATATTGCTCTGTCTAGTCAAGTGTACTGTGCATTGATGAAGCTGGAGTATTCTCACTCCGTCCTGTAAAATGTACTGTACTTCCATGAGGTTGGAGTATCATCACTCTATCCAGCAGGGTTGCCAACTCTCACGCTCACGCAAGAAATCTTATAACGAATCTATATTATTCCATTATAAACCTAAAATTAGTTAAATCAAAAGCGTTGGGGCAGTTTGCAAACCCTACAGACTGTCTACAAGGACATAAAATGCTTATATAACTTTTAAATCTTTGTGCAGACTTGTCTCAAATTGAAAATCTCACGCCAGCCAGCTGACTAAACTTGGCAACCCTGCTGCGCAGTAAAGTGTACTGTGCAATTATGAGGTTGGGGTATTATTACTCCAATACCGGCACCACCATTGCATGTCCACATCCTTTCATGTTATTATCATGAGGAATTAAGACATAGTACTTATAAATCGCTAATAAAATGGTGTACTCCACAGGTAATCCACCTAGTGCATCCCAGCAAGTACACATTAGATTCTATCAACTATGCACCTGATTTTACTTATTAACTAACTATAAGTTCCTTGATTTCCTGGCTCAGACATGCAAGTGGTGACTGGTGCCATTTCAACACCAGAGAGGCTTCCTGTCGTTGCTATTGTTAGCATTTTAAGTTTTAGCTATTTGCATGATATGGTGCCTTACAAATAGTAATAGGTAGAGTTATAAAGATTACTGGTACATGTCATGTTCAATTGCAGCTATATTCAACTGCAGCTAGATATTGTAGAACAATCTCAAGCACTGACCATGTGTTGCACATGTATGGCAGCCGGGTGCCGGAGGCGTAGATCTTCCCATCGTGAGAGCATGGGCAGTCTTCTTCCTGGACACAGTTTCCCTGACCGTCGTCCACCAGGCCGTTGGGGCAGAAGCACCCAGACTCGCATGTTTCTGCAAACTGCATGAGAGGAATGGCCTTCCTTTCAATTCAATTTTAAAGCTATTGTCTGTATAGCGCCTTTCATCACACGGTTGCCCAAAGGCACTTCACAGGGTTGCAAATGGGTGGAAAATTTCCAATAAATTTCCAGCAAGTTTCTGTGAAGTTTCCATGGAAATTATTACATGGAAATTACTAATGCACCACGGTGGTCACTTTGGAGAATGCAGTTTTGTAGCTATTTGAAGTTTCTACTTTTTTACTGCTTGCATGTGCACATGTATCAGTCTACACCAGATGAGCAGAAAGGCTAAGCTGTGGTAAATTCATATTTTTGTTATTGTTTTAAATATAAAATGAAACCATAATCGTGGATATATAATGTGCATTAAATTAATCAGCTGCCCCTAAAGTAACCCATCAAACAGGCTAATAGCTAATATAGCTAGCTAACCAGCTAGCTATGCAATCTTGCTAGCTAACTGATGTCATCGATGTTTTAGTGAAGTTCATTCTGTGATGATGTAACAAGGCATCAACCTGGTGGAAGGGTTTTTGTTCATCCGAGGGAGCAGGCCCATAAACGTACAGCTAGAGGTAATTTTGGCAAACCTGAGGGCCTTTCAGACTGACCCGCACTCACTCAACACCTCAGCTGAAGTGGATAGTGACCCCCAGGGTGCGGATTCTGACTTTATTCGATCTATGACTTTGAACAGTTTCTCCAGACAGAACAGACTCTGACTTTCGCCATTAAGACTCCTGCCCTACGCCATCTGTTTCTGTTTAGTAATGTTAGAAAAGTATATGTGTGTTCATGCTCAGAAGGGTTAAATTAACTCTAAATGTCTTCAAAGTCTCTCCCTTTTTATTAGTATACTTATTATTTTGTATGTTTAACAACAGTATATGCACAAGAAAATACAAATTCCACAATAATTCCCATAAATTCCTGAAAATTCTCATAAATTGTGTGGGAAGTTTTCTTCTCTGAAAATTCTTGGAATCTGCACCCCTGGTGGCAGGAAACTGTTACATCACTTATAGAAAATGGTGCATAAAACAGGGAAAAGGAAAGAGGGGAAGAAAGAATGCAGAAGACAGCAGAGGTGAGGAACTAAAAACTGCAGAGACTGGCTGTCCAACCCCCGCGGGCATGCTAACATTATAGAAAATGAGGCTGCTTTAATAAGAGCAGGGTGTAACGCTCTGGTCAGAGTCAGGGACCTTCAGGGAGTCAGGCTCCCAAGCAGGTCTGTGTAAGCTGACAGACTGATGCCACTTACGGCAGGGAAATAATGGAATGGGACACTCACGCATTCGATGTTCAGGTTCCTGCAGGTCTTGGCACAGGCTCGGCCCATTTCCGTCTGATTGGCTGTGGAGCAGCTGAAGAACTCCATGGGAGGGGCACAGCCTGTAAAGAGGAGAGCGAACCTTAGCTGTAAGCAGTGAGCTAAATGTGACCCAAGTACAGATCCAGGAGAACCAGTGGGTCACTTACTCTGTGAGCGAAGCTTCCAAGACTGACAGCGCAGCTTTCCGTTGGTGCACATGCTTAAAGCCAAACACCAATTAGTTTGGGAGATTCTTGTTGAAGGGCCTAACAGTGATATCACTCTGCTAACCACGGGATTTGAAACAGCTGAACATCAGACCTTCTGAGTGCAGACACAGCATGCTCACCCGATGATCTACACACCACCCACTAACACAGTCCAAGATGAAATATGGTACCTACCAGAGCTCATTATTTATGGTAATAGTCTTGCCAGGCTTGATGTGGTCACCATTGTGATAGCAGGGACATTTTGCCATGGGGACACAGATACCCCGGTCATCCTGATAAAGACCCTCGGGGCAGGAGCAGCCATCCACAGGGAGGAAGTCTGTGGAGCAGCCCTGGCCTTCGGACGCCAAGGAGCGACATGTGCGCTGGCATTCTTGCAGCTGGTAGAAGAAGGTCTGGGAGGCGGGGCAGCTCTCGCTGTATTTATCTGTCCGGTTGAAACAGAAATGTTCGAAGTTTTCACGTGGCTGTTTGGAGCCAATGTAGTCCAGTGGTTCCCAACCTGGTCTTCAAGGACCCCCAAACAGTCTACAGTTTTGCTCCCACTGGGAGCTGGGAGGGACTAAAACATGGACCGACTTGGGTTTCCTAAGGACGGGGCTGGGAAACACTCTAGTCAACAAAATACAGCAAAGAAAACATCCATCGGCTGGCTTAGGAAGGATCCACTGACCACAGACATCAGTTCTCCAGTCCTGGATGATGATGTTCTTGGCTGTGCAAGCTCGCACATAGGAGGAAAACACAGCACACAGGCAGTCCTGGCTCCGCTCACAGTTACAGCTTGAGTACTTGCACCTCTGCAAGGTAATTTAAAAAGTCAGTCCTTGCCACCATCGATATAGATGTTGACTGGGCAGAGGGAGACTGCTACGTACTTTGTAGAAGCTCTCAGGGTCAACCTCTGCATGACATGCAGCAAACCGGCCTTTACGGTCCCTTAGCAAGGAGCACCAATGTTCAGCATAGTTCTCTAGTGAGGCAAGAAGATGGTGTCACCAAAATATCAACATCATCCCTTCAGAAGCATTTCTACAGCTGAACCCATATTGTCCTTCAGCCCAGGTTGTTTGGGGCTAACACAATGTTCTACTGGAAGCGGGATAGGGAAACCTTGCATTGGTCTAAACCACAAGTCAAACTGTCCTCCCTCTGAGGTTATCCAAACCTCACATCGGTCAGCATATATGGCAAACAGAGAAATGTCCGGGTGATTTTCATGGGCATCGAAAGCTAACCATTCTCCACACTGTAAGAGCAGGGGTCATCCAAACGGTCGGCTCTGTCTGGACAGCTGCCCTGGGTCTTCCAAGAGCTGGCAAAGGAGGAGGCAGTGCCTTCCACTAAGCCCTGGGGGGTCATCAGGTCGTCAGACAGAACCATATTGAAGTTTCCACACAGACCTGCACCAAAAAAATATACATTTAGCCCTGTTAACAATAGGAAGTGTGCTGAACTGGAATTAAATCCCTATTCTTCACCCCTAACTTCTGGCCCTCATATTTTCAGTAGCATATCCAGAGCTAGTTGACACTGGCATTCTCCACTTATTTAAGAGATGCTGAAGCAGCATGTTCTGCCAACCAGATAGCTAGCTAACTTCTAATGCTACTCGTTAGCTATTTATTTATTAAAGATGGGGGTGACTTTTTGAATGGGGACAAGGAAGCCCCTGGACGCACCACATGTCTTTCCCTGATAGGCTGGATCCACAGTCACATACAGTTGCATGACGGGAACGTGCTGGATGCTGAGTTGTAACCCAAAACTGGTCTGAAGCAGGATGTGGAAGGAGGATGGTCTGAAGAGAGTCAGATCAGCTGCCAAAATAAAGAAAACAAACTCATCAGGTCTAAAGTGAATGACGGAAACCATCCCTAACCATCTTTTTTATGGATCTCGTACTGCAGATCATATATGCAATAGAGGAACCAATGTGATTCTTAAACTGATGTGTAATACACTTTAATCCAACTTTATTCTCACCTGTCCAGTATGGCAAAGTGATTTCTGCATTGTGGGTCACCTTTCCATCAGATTTAAACACCAAGGCCTATAATATTCGAGAAATAGCATTAGTATAGTCCCATGTTGACAGTACTTTTCAGCACATTGGGCCTGAAGGTTCATGTTATAAATACCAAACCAGATCTCATCACCAAATCAAAGAGACAGCATTTACACACTGCTGTGCTCTGGCTTGGATGACACTCACGTTGCTCTTGTCATTATTCAGAATTAACACCACTGTCTTCAGGCACGTGTCGCTCTCCTGGATGCCACAGGGAACCAGCTGGCCCAACACCGTGAACTTAGATCCTTCACAGTCCTGAGAATAGGGAAACTGCCGTGAGTCACTTCAGTATTTGCCACAGGACCACTGTAACATTTCTGGTCATTGTTTTTTGGCAGTGAAGCTGGCAGGCTTTCCTTATTGTGCCGAGCGCCAAACACAGGCATCACCCAAAGACCCACCCTGGAGAGGACGTAGTAGCAGTCTCCGTGGAAGGTGAAAGTTCTGCCATCATAGGTGGTGATGTGTGAGCCTTCCTCTACAGCACATTCGCCTGCTCTCTGCAGCTTCTTACAGGACCACATCCCCTGGTTACAGGTGCTGAAACACAACATGTCCCACTGAACCCAAGCCTTTTCAAACACTATAATATCTATCTGCAAGGACGCCCTGCATTTTTTGCATGGAATGAAACTTTATTTGCCCACATATGAGAATAGACAGATGAGAATGCATTAGGTCTCTCAAATCCCATCTTGCTCTCCTTTTTAACACACACACACATATAGAGGTAGGAGTGAGGCTTGGAGTCTGAACGCGCTCATGGGAGTTTTACTTACGCAAAAATGTCCTGAGGGCAGAACAAAAAAATGATTGGTTCAGAGAGATAACCAATCAGATTTCAGAGGGGGTGGGTCCAAGAAAGTAGAAGAGGTGGGAGCAACCAATCAGATGTCTTGGTCCTACTTCCTCTAGTTGCATAGACCCACCTCCTCTGCAATGTGATTGGTTATCTCTCTGGACCCATCATTTTTATTTTGCCCTCAGAACATTTTTGTATAGGTACCACAAGCTCTGACTGCAGGGTCAGCCATCCATCCAGTCACCTGGAGCATTTCGGGGGGGTTTAAGTGCCTTGTTTAAAGGCCCAGCAGAGATGTGATTATCCTACTCAGGGGGTATGTTTCCTAAAAGCTCCCGTTAGCAACTTACATGGTTGGACCCATTCAGTTGCATAGTTCCAACTACGCTAGTTGCTAATGTGGTTAACCTAGTCCCTAACACAGTTAACGACTATGCTTTTGGGAAAAGCACCCCAGCATGGGACTCAAACTGGTAATCTTCTGATCACAGGCACAGAGGCCTAACCCCCTGAGCCACGCACTACTCTCTACATCCCAGCTCTCTCTGTTTCTGCCTATTGCACCAGTCAGCACTAACTAAACGAGAAGGTGGATGGGGAGGGGGACGCACCACTCCTCATGCTCGAGCAGCAGCGTCTCCCCAGTTTCATAGGACCTCTGATGGAAGCACTGGCACTGATCCTGCGGTATGCAACCCCTGTCCGAGATGTCGTCCAGCACCGTCCCTGGGAGAAGGAGCCAAACCAAAATGGTGAGCCATGAAGGAGGGGCATCTTCTCGGATGTTTTATATGACAGACCAACCATGGCCAGTAGCTTCTCCCAGGATATATATTTTTGCAAAAAAAGTAACTGAAACCCTTTTGTGAAGGATGAAATGAACCGTGAGATCCTCTTTACAACCTCTGTGCCCATGGACAGACTCTCTGGGCCCATTTGACACAAGCACTGACCTTCAGGACAGAAACATCCATCCACACTGTGCTCATCACACAGGGACTTGGTGTCTGTGTTGGTGCAGGTGTTCAGGCATGGCGAGCCGCTCTCCAGGTACACCATGTTGTAGGGACACTTCTTAACTGCATAGACATGACCAAGAACGACTTTTATGCAAGTGGATCTGTCATCTATCATGCAACTACCATTAAGTCTCACTAGACACTGAGGCTCATGGTTTAGGATATGGCAGAAAGCACCAAAATATCACAAACACTGAAGCAGCAAGCAAATATTTAATATTAAGCAAAACTTCTTTCATTCGCACAAGTATCAGTACAGGTACATAGGAACGTGTTCATTTCTAATATCCCATCATGCTCTCCTTTTTAATACACAGTCATACTGAGGTGAGAGTGAAGCTTGGGGTCTGAGCGCAGGATCAGCCCTTCATCCAGCTCCCCTGGAGCATGTTTTGGGGGATTAAGGGCCTTGTTCAAGGGCCCAATAGAGATGCAACTATTCTGTGAATTTGATCTGGTGACTTTCCGATGCCAGGCACAGAGGCCTACCGGCCGAGGAACACACCATCCTCCCCATTAACACGCGTAAATATATATGAGCAACCACAACACTGGTGAACACTGGCGGCAAGGTCACGCCATAGAGGCTCACCACAGAAGTCAGGTGTTCTCCAGTTGGGTGGAGTGCCGCCGGCGTGGGAGCACTGTCGAGAGTACTCGGCAAGGGTGCTGCACAGGCAGAAGTCATCCAGCGTATCTCCGCAGCTGCACAAGTCCTGGGCGCAGGCCTGGATATAGGGCTCCGGGCTCAATACTCTGGTGCAAGAGCTCCATGAGTCTGCCTGCAGCATCTGGGCACATCTGGCAAGCTTTGTTAAGAAAGAGGAGAAAGGGAAGTTAATTATGCGGGGCGGTTGGAAAGGATATGGAAGGTCAGAGTTTCGAGCATAGGACATGCACTCACGAAACCAGAGCAGGTATTAACTGCCGTATCTTCAATGTCTTCTTCAAGAGGGTCCTCACAGTCCTCAGTGGGAATGTGAACCTTCTGCAGGTTGCCAAACTCAATGGTGCTGATTTCAAGACCTGTACAGAGCAGGACACCAAATCACCCTCAAAGCTGAAATCGCACCCCCTACTGCTTAGATGAAAATGGTATAGTACTGTATTAAGAATAAATAAAATTATACTTAAAATTAAAACAATGCTGAAATATAATTACAAAATTATATTAAAAAAATAATTTTACTTGCCAAATCATATTAATAATTTATTGTAAAGGTAATTGCTTTTTTTGTTCTCTCATCTTGCACCCACAACGAATGTTATGTTTTTTGCTAAAACAGCAATTGTTTCATCTAGGTTAAAATGGAACTTTAGAGGGTCATGGGTCAAAAAGGATTAGCTGTCACTCACCCTCCAGAAGGAACTCATTGTAGAGAGGAATGCCATTAAAATCCCCACACAAGCCACAGGTGCGATTAGCGTATTTGGAACTGAGTTCCAGCTGCAATAAAATGAGGAAATGTTGGTTTTGTTAAATAACGCTGCTCATCTGTATTCTTTAAATGACAAGTCTTCAGATCTCAATCAAAACAGCTAAAAGGAAGCAGTGATTAGCTGGTGCTCGTTGTGGATGGATCAGTGTGAAAGATCTCACCGTCACGGCATCTTCCCCATTCCACAGGACGCTGAGGCCCAGCTTGGCGGTGACCTTGGTGTAGGTCGGGTTCCGCTCCAGCAAGACGCCTGAGCCATAGTATGGCATCACCACCCTGAGAGGAAACAAACGATGTCATTCACTTCAGCAGACGCTGTTGCCACATGAGGCAAATAGCACATTACAAACATATGGCCAGCTGTCAAGGAGTCGACTGGACATAAGTGCAGCTAGGCTGAGCTTCAAGTGAATGTCCGGGTATAACTATAAGCAGAAATGGAGCAGGTGCTACACAAATAACATTCTGAGGGATAGCCAACATGGATTTAGGAGAGGTAGATCCTGTTTAAGTAATCTACTTGAGTTCTTTGAGGAAGTTACAAGAGAACTTGATCACAAAAAGGCCTACGATGTGATCTACTTAGATTTCCAGATGGCCTTTGATGTTGTCCCCCACAAACGGCTGTTGCTTAAGCTTAAAGCTGCAGGGATTTTGGGAACTGTAGCAGCTTGGATCGAAAACTGGTTAACAGACAGGAAGCAGCGAGTAGTTATTAGAGCCACAATGTCAATGTGGGTCTGTGTTCATAGTGGGGTACCGCAGGGTTTAATTGTAGGACCACTATTGTTCCTTATTTACATTAATGATATTGACACCAATACATACAGTAAACTGGTTAAATTTGCAGACGACACCAAGGTGAGTGGTATAGCAGATACTGAACTATCAGCACAGAGGCTACAACGGGATCTTGATTTAATTAGCGAATGGGCTGATACTTAGCAGATGAAATTTAACATAGATAAATGTAAGGTAATCCATGCAGGGAGCAGAAATATAAAGTACAGATATTTTATGGGTTCCACTGAAATAAAGGTAGCTGACTATGAGAAAGACCTCGGTGTATATGTTGATGCTTCCATATCCCACTCTCGCCAGTGTGGGGAAGCAATAAAAAAGGCTAATAGGATGTTGGCTTACATCTCTAGGTGTGTGGAGTTTAAGTCAAGGGAGGTGATGCTACGGTTATACAATTCCTTGGTAAGACCCCACCTAGAATATTTTGCGCAGGTTTGGTCACCATACCTTAAAAGGACATTGCTGCCTTGGAAAGGGTTCAATGTAGGGCTACAAGAATGATTCCTGGTCCTAGAGGAATGTCTTATGAGGAGAGGTTAGCTGAGCTGAATCTGTTTAGCCTCAAGCAAAGGAGACCAAGGGGGGACATGATCCAGGTATATACTGTAAGATTCTAACAGGTCTGGATGCTGTTCAGCTAAATGGCTACTTCAATATTAGTTTAAGTACTAGAACTCGTGGCCATAAGTGGAAATTAACGAGAGAACATTTTAAAATGAATTTAAGAAAGCACTTCTTTACACAGTGTGTAGTTAGAGTATGGAATAGTCTTCCTGTTAGTGTAGCGGAAGCTAAAACCCTGGATTTCTTTAAATAACAACTCTGAGCTATTAGTTAAGTTCTCCCCAAACGAGCTTGATGGGCTGAATGGCCTCCTCTCGTTTATAAATTTCTAATGTTCTTAGATGTACAACATCTTCCAAACAAGACAACTATTCAAGCAGCAGTAAGGGCAACATTAAGGGCTTTCAGGCTAGTAGAGGTGCTCCTGGAGCAGTTGTGTCATGAGGCATTTCTTGAAGATGGAGAGGGAGTCTGATGACCGGAAAGGTTTGCAGCAGGTCATCAGTGTCCCAAAGCTTGAGCTAAGATCCATGGCATTAATGCATCAACAGCATGACAGTCTTTTATACTTGTATATTGTATATTATGTATAAAATTCTAGCATCACCTTTATATGCAGCTCTATTGCAGACCACATCACTTTGAGTGTCATACACACCAAACATATCACTCCAGGATTCAGGTACCACTCCTTCTCACTGTAACACTCACACGTCAATATCCCTGTCCACTTATTATTTGGATTTGTCTTAAATTTTACCACTGGCTTAGCGTATGTGTTTATGTGTTGATTTTTTAATAACTACTGAACCAATTGTTGTCTGAAATACAGGTATGATTTTCATCATTTTCCCATAAAATTCCTGCTTTTTAAAAACCTTAAAACAAAGGTGCTCACTTTTCTCCATTGACGGTAGCCAAGTTCTTGCTGAGAATGATGACCAGGTCCTTGATGGTGACCACCACTCGACTGATGGATGGATGACCGTCAACCAGGGCCTTCTTCATGTGTACAGAGAATTCCAGGAAAGACTCATGACAGTCAGAGGCCAAGTTGTACTCGCACAAGCCTGGGTATTGATACACATCGCCATCGAAGGTCTTGAAGTGGTCTTTGCCCCAGGTGCTGCAGATGCTGTTGATGTGATTTTGATTCCAGGCTGGAATACAGGTTGTTATGTTATGAAAACATGTGGATAACGCAATACAACAAAATTAGCATTGGGCAACCATAATCTGTTTGTCAAAGGGCAATAAACACTTCTGTAATAACCAATTACATCTCATTGATGCAGTACATGTTACCATACAATGAACACTTTCAAACATACAACCTCCCATACAGGATTTTAACCCAGTAATCCCAGTTCTATTGAATCCTTATTAATTCCTCTTTGATCTGTATGACCATAATCGTGGCTGATAAGTTACATTTAAGAATATAACATAAAATGATCATTTAAATGTTAGCAATGTACGTTATTTGCATTTTTAATGACAGTTCTCAGGATAGACAAAGTTGCCCTGGTTCCAGCTGTAATAGACTATTCTACTTGGAAACTGCGCTAACCAGCTTTCTTTTACCACTGGAGTTTACCGGCTGTTCACTGGCAAGCGAACCGGCACAATGATACAAGGCTAACATTACATCTCCCTTAACATTACATCTCCCTTGTCTGATACTGTCTCGCTGCAGTGGTAGACAGCTGATAAGCTGTGAACATAATTAAATGGACGTATGCAAAAATTCAAGACTAACCTTGGCATTGCACACTTTGATTAGTATATTATTGATGTTCCATTGATTTATAGTAAGCTTTATATCTCCTGTGGCCCACCATGTCAGCGTAGGACCCCGCATATGGGTAACCCTTTCAGTGCCTGTGCTTAATGAGGGCCTTCCATCTTACCTGCTCCTGTCTCCACCTTGAGCGTCCAGCAGAGTAAGAGTGCCAAGATGCAGATGGGCATGGTCCCCATCCTGGCAGACACCTTGAGGACTTGGAATCACAGTGCAGGAAATGTCCAAGCTGAGCTCTGTGTCTCCTTATATGGGCCAGGCTTCTTCAGGCCCACGCCTCTAAGGTCCCACTACCTGCATGGAAACAGGCACTTTATGGAGTCTTAGCAAACATAAGACAGGCTGGTGCCACAGGTAGAATACACACTGCACCCGGGAACACCCTGATGGTTCCTGGAGGAATTCCAGTTAAATGAATTCTTGAAGGGTACAACTAGAAGGAATCAACCTTAACCTTGAACCTGTGACCATCTCCTTGTGTTTGGGGAGTATGCTCACCTTTGAATGTCTTTCTGGATAAAAGCATTAGGTAACTCAACATATTTGACATTAATACTCAGCATGGTGGTTCTTTGAGTAAAACAGTTGGGTTTGGGTCTGGCTCCAGCTCTGCTTACATATTTAGGGTGACCACAGGTCCTCTTTTATTGGTACCTAAATTCCCTGAAATGTCCAGGATTTTACATTTTCATGTTTAATTTGTATTCTACACTTATGTATGTGCATATTTGCATTGCTTTGATGCCTCTTGCATTGCCTCCACTGGGAAGTTATAAATGGCACTCAGTCTAAGCCAGGAGACTGAAATACAAATAACCCAGGAGTCACTGGCTGGGGGCCCTTCTCCCAAGGGCCCCCTGGGTGGGGGGTCATTCTCCCAGGGACCCACTGGTTGAGACTTCTTCTCCCAAGGGTCCCCTGGCTGGGGGGTCATTCTCCCAGGGACCCACTGGTTGAGACTTCTTCTCCCAAGGGCGCACTGGCTGAGAGCTCTTAGAGATTAGATTAGATTAGATAGTACTTTATTAATCCCTCGGGAAGGTTCCTCCGGGAAATTTAGTTCCAGCAGCAGTACACCGACACATTACAGTTACAAGAATTAAAATTTGGGGGATGGGGGGAAAAAAAAATAAAAAATAGAATGAGTACACATATATAATATAAAAGCAGTATATACATATTTGGCATAAAGGTTATTGTTCAGAAGATAATAAATAACAGGGCTTTTGCACAGATCATTATTGCAGTTTGAGTTATAATACTGGTCCAGTGTTGTCAAAGTTTTTATTATTCTTGTTTCTCCCCTTATTCCTCTGTCCTCCTGTTTCCACTCCCCTTCCCACTCAGCGAGGAGTTGTACATTTGGTGGCATGTGGGACGAAGGAGTTTTTAAGTCTATTGGTCCTAGACTTAGGGAGAAGCAACCTGTCGCTGAACGAACTCCTCTGGTTGTTTATGAAAGTGTGCAGAGGGTGACTGACATTGTCCATAATGTCCAGTAGTTTCTTAAGTGACCTTTTATCTGCCACTGTCACCAGAGTGTCCAGTTTCATGCCAACCTTGCTCTCCTCGCAAGGGGCCACTGGCTAGATCCATCTTACTAAGCCAGGAGAGGGGGTACTCTCTGTGGGAAAATGGAAGATTAGATGATGAATTGAAAGCCTGTTGTGGGCCTATAAAACTGTCTTCTGGGCTGCAAGTCTGAGGCCTCTGGTCTAAGCAGTGTAATGTTTCAGCTTTTCTTACACCAGACTTATCCAGGGCAGTCACTTGGCCTGCTTGCTTACCTAGATGGGGACAAACTAGCAGGTCACGCAAACGGCTGGGCGGTTCCAGAGCTCCAGCAGGATCCTGCGGAGATGAGGAGGAAACGAAGGCGACACTGCTGGTAATAAACTTTATTTGGGAGTCTGATCTTTCCACCATAAAGAGATAATAGGATTTTAATTAGCAAATGCATCATAAATACAACAAATGGTATTATAAATTTTGCACATCAGTATTAGTCAGAACAAACTGAATAATTATTGATGCAAAGCTTCGTGATAGTGTACACCATATGCTCACCGGGATTTATGACAGGACTGGCCCGGAAATTAAATAGTGCTGCAGTATTTGAAGATACATTGAATTAGTATCTGAAATTGAAAAAAAGATATTCTGTTTCTCTTTTACACACAGTGCGCAGCACAGTCTACAAACTTGGCATATGAGACAGATGCTTTTAAAATGATCTCTGTCAGTCAGACTCAAAGGCGACTCTAGGGATGCTGGGAGCCGTAGGGAAGAATGGCAAAATGTATTACCTTTATTTTACTGTGAAGTGTAAATTAATATCAACAAAGAGAATTTAATAAACACAATTTGTCTTTAATTTTCGTGAAAAACAGAATGACAAAGCAGATTTGTCGTTGCAATGTGCAATGTAATCAGCTGTCCTCGGGGCCCTCTTCCAGTTCGGGGCCCCAAGCTGTCGCCTGCCCGGCCGGTCCTGTCACTGTGCCTCTGATTAGACTTGCAGAAACACTCAAAAAGAACAAAAATGCAGTTATTTTCATTTGCTTAATTTTTGTGTCATTTGAAGAATTATTTAAATGTATGTTAAATGTATCTGGCAGACTGTCAAGCACTTAATGGGTGGATGCAGTAAAATCCTTAAAATAGATGCTTTTCATACGATATGCTCCAATATCAGAGATCAGTCGCCTGTATAAGAAACACTAAGTCACCTGCCTTTTACAGACGTGCAGGATGCCCTTGGAAAGCAGAACTTATACTGATGCTTATACCTTATACAGTCAAAGAAAATGTGTAAGGTAGTAAATGTATATTTGCTCAGAAAAAAATAACATTACAATATATTCAAATTAACATTAACACAATACAAAATAAACAAGAATTTCTCCTGTTCTCCAAAAAGTTTTTGATATCTTGTTGGATAGCTCGATGAACACCACTTAGGCTCCCAAACCTCTCCACAGTTAATATAAATCACTCAGTGAGGCATTGATTAGCCAAACATGGTACGCTAGTAATTAAGTTGACAAATGCGTTGGAGTATTGGATAGCTACTGTATATACCAGGTTTTGAAATGGGTAAGCTGACACACTTTGACAGACATAATGTAACAGTATTACGCCAACATGAAGATCATTTAAGCATTGTTTTCTGTAACTAAGACGTTTGCACAGTACTATAGCTCTGTAGATCTGGGAATATTTTAAGAATTGTTCTATTTCTGTATTCAATAAGTGCATGTAATATATCTTTAAAATATTTACACTATTTAGAGTTACACTATTGAGAAGCTGTGTCCCAACTATCGTCTAGCGAAGGGTCAACGATGATACGGCCCTTTCTGTGGTTATGCCCTACAAAGCTTACACAGCTCAATGAGAAACTAACAACTATGCCATTCCAGCACATTCACACCTCAGCTTGTAGTGCCAAGAACACATATACAGTTTGACTAATTAGGAGAACAACATGCCTGCCCAGATACTGTGTTCTTTTTTTGGCTCTCTCTGTTTTTAAGTAATTTTTTTTGTTAATGTCTATAAATGGAACACATGTATACACTGTGCACCAGTATGATTGTGGTCAGGGGGTCCTGAATCTAGCTGTTCAGACATTGACAGTGTAGCTTGTTGATGAATGTTGATGGATTGGCTACAGTGTTTCGTAAAGGTTGAGGGAGGAGCTTTGGTTAATGCACAATTCAGTGATAGAAATGAAAACTACAAGAAAAAAAACAGGAAGCTCTGGGATCATTTCGGGGAAGTGAAGAAGGCATCAAGTAACTCTGAATCACAACAGAGAGAGGAGTCAGAAACTTTCTGTGAGATTATTTATACTTGAAGAAATTAATCAAATCCAACTGAACACTTTACTTAAGGCCATGATTTTAGTAATTTTTAAACATATTCCTTACAAATAATAATGCAGTTATAAAACATTATAAACGTGCCTATGAATATTTATGAAAAGGTATGACACATTATAGCTACATGTATTATGCATTACGAATGCTTTATGAAGCTCTCATCCATAATGATAGATACCTTTATAACGCAGTACAAAGCATCCTTAATGCATATACAGACCATTATAATGCATTATAAACATGGCTATAAATTGTTATGCCTTTTTATAAATATTTATAGCCATGTGTATATGCATTATGAATGTGCATTATAATGTACAAAATTGAAATGAAAACACTTGTTGAATGAAAAGCTGATAGCTCTACCAGAGGTTTGCTGTCATGCCATGAGGGATGTGGAAGGAGTGGCCATGGCATCTATGTATTCTTGGCCCTGCTCTAGTTTCTGGTTCCCCTCAAGCACACGCCGGGAGGGGAACACGGCCTGAGACGTCTCCCTCACGTGCCTGGCAGCCTGGAACAATAGCGAGAGCAGGTGGTGTGCTCTGCAGTCCAGGATGTGGGTAAAGCGACAGAGGGGAGACTGGGCACTGCCCATCCTGTCTGCCACCTGCTCCCCTACGTCAGCATTACTATCGGCCAACATCTGGCATGCAGGTCCGACACAAAGGAGCTTCTGCTCCATTCTCCACCCCCTCGCCATATCACTATCGTCGTGGCAAAGCACGGCTCAGCGGGTTAAGACGTGATGCTAGTGATTAAAAGTTTGCCGGGTCAATTTGACATTGGGCCCTTGAGCAAAGACCTTAATCCCCAATTGCTTCAGGGACCGACTGACACTGATTTCTCAATCGTACGGCACGTTTGGATGATCTCTCTCAGCTCTGGAATCTTTTCAAAATAGAGCAACGGGAACGTCAAACTTAACTGTGCTCACTTCACAGTATCCCTGTGCCCATTAAAACAGTAAAAACTCATAAGGATGGAAGCATCCTGGAACTTAAATTTACAGCCCAATCTCCCAACACACAGTTCCATTCCTAACCACCGGCTTTCACTGCATTCATACACTATCTGTAGATTATCCCATTGCAAATAATAATAAAAACATCACAGCATGCTGTTATTCTGTTAGTTCCTAGTCGCACAACACTGACTGACTGCTGCGTATTACTAAGCTCCCTGACGCCAGAATGATATTTGTTCGTGGCCCAGTTACGCACTCCCAGACTTGCTCTTGTGGCCTGTAAAGCATCGACTGGACACAAGCGGTCCGAGTGACCAAACCGTCCCCAAGAAATTCTTAGGCTTCACGTAATTTCATTGTGCTTTTTACTAACCAGATTATAAAATTTTGTCGTATACGGATATTTTAGTCATCATAATTACTAAAATATAGTTAATGCTATGAAATACTTAAACTAAATGTGAAGCCATGAAGCTTTAGCTATATTTTATTGATTTTCAAAGCTTGTGAAGGCAGCACATAAAATGAACCTCGCCTCTTACATTCCTGGACATACTGGCCATCACTAAGCAAACACAGAAAGAGGTCCTGCGCATTTGCCTGATACGCTGAGTAAATACAGGCAACAGTCTGAGGGGAAAAACCTATCAGGAAGTATATATCAAGCCACTGCAATGGCTGCTACCTAACTACTATCACAAATCCTGTCAAACTGACAGTGTCTGGCCAGCCTTCTGCTGAGACCATCGGTGCATTGCTGCTGACAGGAGGCCGACACCCGCCAGTGTCGGCCTGCTGTGTTACTGGCCAGTGTAAGGGAAGCAAGCTGGCTTTCAGCATACGAACACTGGGTCTGTAGCAGTTCCTGCGGCACCTTGAGCTATTTGGCCTCCTTCATGAGCCCCACCCTACCATCCAAACAAACTGCCCTCCCCCATTGGGCCTGTGCACCAGTAAATCCACCTCCTTCCATCTCTGGCTTCCCACCCTCTGTACCCCTCCACCCGGTGATAGTAAAAGAGGCCCTTCGGAAGGACTGGCTCACTGACATAAAGAGGCCCTTCGGAAGGACTGGCTCACTGACATAAAGAGGCCCTTCGGAAGGACTGGCTCACTGACATAAAGACGCCCGTCGGAAGCCCCCTGTCTTACACCCTATGCTTTCTGAGGCAGGCTCCAGGCTCACTGCAACCATGTACTGGATAAGTGGTTATGCAAGAAGTATCTGGGTGGATGAATAGGATTTAAATAGCATAAATAAACTCTGCCACTATCGATCATCTAAAACATAATCGACCGAAAGGAGCCGAAAGATTGCATCTGAAACACCTTTCTTATTATACATCTCCATTCTGGCCAGACAGATAGATAGATAAACATTATTAGTCAGGCTCTGTGGGAAGGTGGTCAGTTCAAATCCCATTGTTGGGAGTTGATCATAGCATTGTTGAGCTCTATTCGTATTTGTACAAATGGAAAATAATTACAAATCGTTTCACATCATGTCCATCAGGTGGCAGTACATACCAAATGTACAAGTTTGCCCAACTTGAGAGAAAAAAACATGTATGGGAGCAGAACTCAGTACATTGGTATTTGAAATGTTTTTGCCAGGGCCCCTGTAGGGCTCATGTACTTGTCCTGATACCTTCCCCCCCTCCCCTACACAAAATGGTATTCCTGAAATGCACCGTTATTTTCCGTTTCCACTTGTTTTTCTTATAACACTACTAGCAGCTAAAATATCCCCGTGGTTCTCCCACATACGTAAGGATTCACAGAGTAACTTTCCCACCATAAAAAGCATGGTGCCCGTTTCACACATTTTTATTATCTTTTTTTAATTTGCTATAATTCAATCATTTTTTTTTTTTAGTATTTCTGAAGCACCTAGGCACTGGGGGTTCTCATTGAGCGCAAACGTGAATATCGGCAGTCTCTTTGCTGATTTTGTTGATTTTCGTAAAGCATTTGACTCGGTTGCTTAAGCTGCCCTGTGGAACATCCTGAGACTTCGTGGGATTTCATGGCCGGCATGTGCACTGGTACTGCGAGTGCTGTGTGGAGTGGAGGCAGAACCTCTGCATTCATTCCAGTTGATTCTGGGGTTCTCCAGGGGTGTGTTCTTGCTCCTACTCTGTTCAGGGCTTGCATGGGCAGGGTGTTGAGCAGGGTTGTGGGGTCTAGTGACTATGGGGCATCTGTTGGTGAAGATTCACTGATCTTGACTTAACGATAACGATGCTGTTATCGTCGTGGGGTCAATGGCGGCTCTAACTGGGGCTCTCGAGAGACTGAGCGAGGAGTCGGAGTGTCAGGGCTTGCGAATGTCCTGAATGAAAACAAAGATCCAGGTTTTTAATGGCCTCTTGGGCACAGGTGTCAACAGTGTGTGTTGACTGGACTCCTTCGGTACTGTCTCTCTTCAGAGAATCCTTAGGTAACACTGGTTTGGTTTTGAGTCGAACGAGCAGTTACTCAGGGAGTCCCAAATGAGGAACATTACCTGCTTTGTGTGGGAGTGTCAGTTACGGCACTACGGCCATGTGGCGCGTTTCCCTGAGGGTGATCCGGCTCAGAGGATCCTCACTGCTGAGGACCCAAGCGGCTGGACCAGGCCAAAGGGAAGCCCACGTAACACCAGGCTGCGGCAGATAGGCCGCCATTTCAGGAGGCGGGACTGAATCGCATGTCGGCCTGAAGGGTTGTCAACCGGGATGCTGAGGCGTTTCGTCATGTGGTTGGTGAGCCATTGTGCTGTTCCAGTGCAAGCTCCCCATCTTGACCTGAAGGCTGCAATTCCGAAACAGATCTGCCCCAAGATCTGACTTGGTATAAAAACAACTACACATCAGTAACTGAGAAACAATGAAACCATGAGAAAAGTGACACATTGACGTTTAATGGCCATAACCTGGTGTATGATACAGAGCAGATTTGTTGACATTAAAAACAAATGAAAAACACCACTGGTTGAAGGCACAGGGAGGAGCTGAAGGCAGTGGCAGTTGTCAGTCAACGGTCACATGACACCACAAGTGGCCAATCGTCACAGGGCATCAGAGCATCGTCTCAAATCACAAACCTGTGGTTACTTGAGAATAGTTAAAATTTTCACAGATCCATACATGTCCCACATTTTCTTTCGCCATTCCGAACAGTAGAAAGAAAAACGGCATATGGAAAAACTCTAGGGATGGCTTTGTGTCACAATAAATGACTTCTACTGTAGACACGAGTCCCACCAAACCCAGTCCGGCGAGGTTAATTTTGCCTTGCTCACTGGCTGCCTTTAGAAAAGCATCCAATCAGTGGAAAATATTCACACTGTTAGCAGCTCACCATGCTGGACAGAGGAGACAATGCAGCCAGTATCACTGCAGGACACACTGGGCACCACCCTGTACTCACCTGAGCGCCACCGAGGCACTGATGGCTGTCGCTGTGATTTAATAGAGGCACTTATTTGAACAGCTTGGCAATTCAGACATATATGGAGGTTGGGGGGTGGGGCCAATCCCAGCATGCGCAGGCCAACAAGCAAACTGCACTGTGGGTGTCAGTGGGCCCCTACACCACCGAACTGGGGTCTAGCTGAAAGAGCAGGTGTTTCACAGGCTGGCTAATATCTGTCAGAGTGAAGTTAACCACTGTGGTACAAAGCACAGGGTCACCGGGGGCGACGTGTGTCCATTCTCACATGGGCTGGGCCTTGCTGGGGAACCCTGGCCCTGAAGGCACAATGGTGGAAGCTCCATCACACAGTGCAAAGGGTCTGGCAGCACAGGAACCACACAGTCAAACACGGTCTCTAACCATGTGACACCACAAGCGCGCCCAACCAGGTAAACTGACCAATCACAGGGCGCCCCATCAGTTAAACTGACCAATCACAGGGCAGTGTCATGGCTCCTTTAGACTCAGATGACACAGGCTAAACCATCATTTTCAAAACGGCAAGGGGGCTAAAAGCAGCTTTGTCTGCTGAACTGAAGCCCATATATGAAGCTTGCACATGCGCAGGGATATAGAACAGTAGACAAAAAACCGTGAATTATTAGTAAAGCTGAGTGACAAAAGGTAATCATTTATATATGTAAAAAAATAACAAAAAAATTTACACTGTACATTGAAGCAATTTAAATGTAAATATCAAAGAGGAGGAGGGGAGATGAAACACAAAGATCTGATCACTGGTGTAGCAGACTGGGCACATGGCGGCCCAGGCAAAGCACATCACCACCACAGCAGCAGCCTAAAACTGATCTGACAGCAGTTCACAGAGCCGCTGCGATACAGTGTCCCTGCTTGTCCGTAGTGTGAGACGGTACATCTGTGAAGAGAGAGGGGGAGAGAGACGCATTTGGACTGGGCACAGCTCTGCACCGCGCACAGGCAAGTGCACAGGCAAGCACACGCTCTGGGCCTCCTACCTGTGCCTGCGTGTTGGGCTCCAGCCTCAATAAGCAGCCCACCTGCGTCGTCTTCGTGTGGATCACTCCCGCGCCAACAAAGTTTGACGGGTTGGGATCCACTCGGTCCAACAAGGCCACACCAAACCCAATGATCTGAAATGGAATCACAGATAGAGCATCCGAACCGCCCATCCTCTCCTGCATTCATGCAGTCCTTTTGGAGCACAGAAGTACTGCAAACAATGGACTAGCTGACCTAAGAGCATCAGCCCCAGCACACCACAGACTCATCCTGCTGGAGAACACAGTGGACTCGGGTCTGACATTAAACTGCCGCCCTACCTTGGCTTTGGTGACCTCAGTGTCCATGGAATGCTTGGCTTTGAAGATCTTCTGTACCTCCTGCTGAGGACTAAAACAAACAAACCAACAAAAAATAAATGAAAATGACCAGGATTCAGAGCTATCACATTCTCCATGACTACTCGCACTACGGGCCGAAAAAAAAGAACCACGAGGAATAAGTGCAGATGAAGTTCTGAAAGGCGGGCAGGCCCGTTGGAGCCTATCGATCTTGGGACTGGTAACCGACTGGCTGACTCACGAGCTAAGCTGCTTCCAGCGCTGGAAGAAGTCCTGTGATGTCATCTCCGTGGGCTGGAAGAACTTGTTTAGGGTGATGGGCAGCTTGACGGCAATGTTCTGCAAAGTGCCCCCATACCTGCAGGGGACACGGAAGGTACAAGTGAGTCACCTCATACCACTTCTGGAATAGACCGATCCGTCTATGCAGAAAGTCAATCAACAAAGGACTCACAGGGCTCCTGTTACATGAGGGAACACTGCCCCCTACTGGCAACACATTCAACTACCACAGCTCAGATTAACTTAAAAAGCTTAAAGTCAAATGAAAAGCAAATGCTATACTTCCATTAATTAATTTTTTTTTAAAAAGCAGTGAACAGACCTGAACTGGATGCTCAAGACCGGTGCCTCCACAAAGTCAGACACACATTCGATGTTGAGGATCTGCTGTAGCTGGGCTCCTCCGTCCACAGTAGGGTCAGCGGGCTTGATGTGAATGCTGAGTTGTGGGAGAACATTAAGGAGGCTTCACACACACAACGCAACCTCAGCAAACAGCAGATCTGAACCACCCAAAAGAACAAAGCCCCCCCCCCCCTCCAAGCAAACTGAAGGCCTTCGATTGCAGCTTGAAGGATATGTGTTTTGAGAGAGTCCTGGCAGATAACAGAGGATGAGAAATTGAGGAACTGCGTGGAGGTTTTGTTGCCAAAGAAGATGTACATGCGACCTAAAGGGAAAACACGGGGAAAACAGGGAAAACACATTACACAGCAGCGCACACTAGACACTAGGGCTGCTCAATTATGGCAAAAACCATAATCATGATTATTTTGGTAAATACTGATATCACGATTTAACACGATTACTCATTGATTTTGAGAATATCATGCATTTGTTGAACTTTTTTTTTGTCTTTTTAACATTGGATTTCTTTGAACTATAATTCAACTAAGAAACAAATAAAAAGGGTCTGGAAATGGCCTGGATTTATAGTACAAAGACAAAACTGGTGCATCGTTGCAAAACAAAATGCAGCACTATTGTATAATCTTGAATATTTTGCTTTGATAAATCGTTGGATGCCAAGATCATAATAAAAAATTTAAATTTAATTAATAGCCCAGCCCTAACAGACACCACTGATCTGAGATCAGCCAGCCACATCCTGCTACTCACCCAGGTTCTGCCTGAACTCTGACTTCAGACCGATCTGTACCAGCTGATTTTCAAACAGGACGCCGTTATTCTTGCACACGAACCTGCGGGGAGGCGGGGAGGGTCAGAAAGAAAGAGCCCAACGTGAAGGGACACAGCGACACCCGGTCGTGCCGCACATTCAGCAATCCCGCCTCCCAGCACGTCAGCGTCCTACACATCTGCACTTAAAGCACGTCCCTGGAGATGGAGCTGCCCAAACTGCAAGCCCCTGAAGCTGTACTCCAGCCCACCTTGAGAAGTTGTCATCGGCTACAGGTCCCATGGGGACCCCCGGGGCAGCGGGGGCGTGGTTTTCTGTGAAAACGTCCACCAGCAGGCCTCCGGCTGAGGAGGAGGGAGGGGCCGAGGACAGGGCGGGGCTGCTGCCTAAGCTCAGCAGGTCAGTGGACGGCGACGGCGTTGACTGCAGACACAGAGACACGAAGGGTATGAAATTGAGAGGGACCATGAGTGCTTTGAGCTGCTCACGCTTCTGTTAGGGGAGTGCGGCTCGGGCTGGCACAGCGGTACGGGGACGTCGCAGATTGCTTCTGTTTCAAAAATGTCCTGGTAAGATATTTACAATTCAAACATTCACTGACACGCAGAAGCAGTGACCTGGTGCATGGCAGACCTGCCAGTGACCCTACAGTGAGACCTGTCGAGTCCTGGAAAAATAAATATCTATCTAAATATTAGTATCTATTATTTAAACATCTTTATTTTTTGTATATTTCACTTTTATTCCATTTGCTATTTCTTGATTGTATGTTTAATTGTACACTGCATGCCACCACGAGCACCGTAACATATTCCTTGTACTTTTTTGTACCTGGCGAATAAAAGGATTCAGATTCAGACATTCTGCAACATCCCCTTTCACCGTTATTCAGGCCCGTACAGGTGAGTGTGTAGCACCCATCAGCCTGTCTAGTGCACTCTGCATGCACACGTCTCACCTTCACTGAGAGTCACATCACGGGCCCAAGATCGTCAAGTCAAACTCCATGCAGATGCCAAAGTGATTCTACTAAAGCTACTTCACCATAAAAACCCAAAGCACGGTCATGGTGGCAGCCTCCATTCACCTTCAGCTGCTACTGAATGGCTAAAGACATCCCCGGATTTTGTTGTTGACAAGCACATGGTCATCCTGCTCTGCGAAGTCACCACTAACAAAACGACAGCATGTTCAAATTAGGTTAATGGCAAAGGATGAGATAGGCAGAAGGCCAGTCAGAGGCAGGACCTGCAAGGGAGGGGCATAAGCCAAGCCAGTCAGAGGCTGGACTCAAGGGGGGGAGGCAGGAGCCGAGCCAATCAGAGGCAGGACCTGCAGAGACTGCAAGGGCGAGATGCGGGAGCCAAGCCAGTCAGAGGCAAGACCTGCAGAGGGTGCAAGGGAGGGGAGGGAGGAGCCAAGCCAACCAAAGGCAGGACCTGTAGGGGGACGACAGAGAATCACCAGAGCCAAGCCAATCAGAGGCAGGACCTGCAAAGCAGGGCCTGCTGGGGGCCCAGATGGTGGCAGCGGCGTGAGGGGGGCCGGCAGCAAGGAGGACGAGGATGATGACACAGGGCGTGGACGATTGAAGGGGGGTGGCTCAGGGGTCAAGAGGTCACCAGTGGAGACAAAAGAAGAGGTCTGGCCATCCGCACACAGAGGATGAGGAGGTAGAGCAGAAGCCAGAGAAGAAGGGGACACAGGACCAAGAGGACAGTCACCAGGACACCCATGACAAGCCCGCTAATCAGCCTGCAGGAACAATGACTGCACCTCATGTCTAGTAACGAAGGTTGGGTCTGATGGAGCAGCATCGTGGGAATGGCAGGGAAGGCGGCCACACCGGCCTGCGGCTTCGTGTGAAATGAAGCTCGATGTATTAAGGTGAGCTTCAGAACAGGGTTATTATCGTTAGTGAAAACAAAAGCTGTAAGAAAACATTTTTGTAAGCTGAAATAAAATAACATACAAAAATAAAATTAAAAACTACAACTGAAATAAACAAAAAATACAAACACCATTTCCAGAACTGAAATAAAAACTTCAAACACTGTCCTTCACCATTTGTGTTGTTTAGCTAGCTTTGTTTTTATTCTGTTACTTGTAAACTATTAATATTTTGAACATGTTTTCCCCATTTTGGGGACATTAGTGCTTAATGTGCATTTCGTATTCATTAAGGAATCTCAAAATATCAGACACATAAAATAGCTGTACAACTCTGTCTATCCCTAGAAATAAAATCATTAAAACAAACTAATAAACTAAAAACTAAAGAGAAATAAAATCTTTAAAATAAAAATTTATAAAAACTACAAAAATTACACTAAACTAATATAAAAAATGTCAAATGAAAATTTGATATAAAAATATAAACTATACTTAAAAAAATCTAATCTATAAGACGAGAATGATGGCAGCCCGCAGAAGCGCCCGCGCGGCGAGGGGGGGCACCCTTTACCTTGGTGGTGGCATTGGTGCTGATGGGCTCCATGCCTCCGTTCACGTTCTTATCCTTGCGGCCTTCCTCGATGTCGGGCACCATTCCGGGCCCCTTTTTCCTCTTCAGCTTGGCCAGGATGGATGACTCCCGCTCGGGGAAGGGGGGCATCTCCTCCAGCACTGTGGCCTGGATAATTGAGCAGGGGGGGGATTTAGCATTAATTCCAGCACAGGCTGGTCTGCTACACCAACAGCTGGAGGTCAGAAATGGAGAGATGTGGGACTCTGCAGCCAGTTAACTAAAGCAACGCTATTAATCTGCACATATACTAACAAGTTCATGTTGCATCCCACTGCTGCTCAAACCAAATGACTTAGTACCTCCAGGTAGAATGTCTTTGCTACACTAGAACGCCATATCTCCCTGACCCCGCCCCAAGCCCCGCCCCAAGCCCCGCCCCAAGCCCCGCCCCCTGGGGTACCAGGATGTCGGTGCTGGCGATGCAGCTGAGGCGCAGGTACTCCACGGCGCGCTGCTGCAGCTCCACATCAGCGTTGCGCAGCTGGCTGTCGGAGCGCAGCACCTCCTGGATGGTGCCCTTCACCTCAGGGAACAGGTTGATGAACTTGATGTAGGTGGAGAGCAGAAGGGCACGACTGGGCACTGAGCACAGGTGGAACTTGGAGTGCAGCAGGTTGAACTGAACCAGCGGACTGCGTGGGGACAAAGGTCAGGTGTAAATTCCATGGGCGGTCTAGAGACCAAAGACATCCTTGACATCTTACTCTGTGACAGAGTATTTTAGAGCAAGATACTACAACTCAGAGCGCTTTCCATTGTACCAAGTACCACATTTTCCGTTTTCCATTGAGTTCCAGTATCCAAAAGTGCCAAACCAGCTGGGTACTTTTTTTTGGAAGTTTGGTACTTTGGAGTGGGACTTGAAACGCTTTCTTGCTTATACAAACCACCTGCCCCTGAAATGCAATACAAACTCTGCCCTGAAAACAATTATGAACTAATGAAAAAATTATTAAATAATGGCAAAAATAATAATATGGGACGCATGGAGAAAGTGACTCAAGCCTTAACTGCAATCTGGTACGAAGAACAAATACGACTTGATCAGGATGGCATAACAAGAAATTCATTATTTTGTATATTATACTAGGACAGCACGGGATTGGAAATTTTTCAAATATCGCAACGTGATTTTGTTGAAAGAAATATAATGTAATTTCCCACAGACCTGTCTAGGAGTGATTTAGACAGCAAGGATGAAAATGATTATGAAAATGAAAATGATGATTTTTAAACATATACTAGGTAATCTTGAAAGGAATATCACTAAAATTGCAAAACTTGGTAAGTTATTTTTTTCCTATGACAGTAAAAATGTTTCAGCTTAAACTCCCTGCGCAATAATACCGGTACCACGTCGAAGGTACGAAGCCACCTCAACCTAATGTAGCTGACTAGCAATGTAAGAATTGCATGTAACATGTACTGAACATGTAATTTTGGCAGGGCTGTAGCCAGGATTTTTTAAATACCAAGGTGAAGTGTGAGCCCTTCTTAGGGGAGCCCCGCAATAGATTATAGTTATTGGAGTTGTAGAATAAACACTGAGGACTTGACCTCTGTGTCCTCAATAGTAGGTACTAGCATGGATGTTGGTATTAATATCACTCAGCCATGTAATATACTATAGCCATTTTTTCGAATTCGGTACAAAATACAGGCCTTGTGTTGTGATGTTATTTGGCGCAGGTACCAGTCTCTATGCTAGTGGAAAACACGCAACTTGAAGTACCATACTTTTGGTACCTTGTTGAAGCAGCAAAAGTATGGCACCCTTAGTCCCGAGGGCCTGGATATGCCTCCATCTTCTTCATAACCAGACTGATTTGTCCAGTGACCATTACAAAGCAGTTGCCCTGTTTATTTAATC